>NW_027202493.1:3770000-4305000 GCF_024711535.1 Dipodomys merriami | reverse complement strand
ATTGTTGCCTCCTCCTTTGTTTTTCCCCTACCATCCCTTCCCTCCCACTTCCAAACTATTACCCCCCCTTCCAAACTATTACCCCCCCTAAATTGTAAAGTTTGTTTTTCAACATAGTACCTTGTACATCTCATTGTTACAGTGGGTCAACCTGTATCCCTGTTTTCCCTTCCCCTCCCCAAATTATACTGTGCATTTAAGTTTTTGTAAAGAGAGTAAATCACATGTTAAGTATTCTTAGTACAGCAGAAAAGGAAGTTCTTGTAAAAAAGAGACACATAAGATTAGTTTAAGCAGCACTGAATAAAAAAAGAAGTAAGGGAGCTGGCCACATCAGACATTAAATTTTTTTAAATATGTATTTTTTAGTTGTCAAGGTGATGTCCAGAGGAGTTACAGTTGCATAAGTAAGATAATGAGTACATTTCTTGTCCAGCTTGTTACCCCTTCCCTCATTTTTTGACTATTTCCCTCCTAATACCCCCAAGTTGTACAGATCATTTCTAACATATTGTCTTGTGAATATTTTTGTTACATTGGTTCCCCCCTTGTCCTTCAGACATTAAAACATTTTAATTTAAAACATTGATGTGGCCACATAGAATACATTGCAACACTATTACATAAACAGAATTTTTAAAATCCAACACTAGACCCAAGGCTATTTATTATGATAGAGTGGTATACAGATTTCAAACTACATTTCAAGCCATATCCTAAACTAAGTTGTGATTACAAATCTTCATGTCATAAATGAAAGCACAGATTTGATGCTATTAGTTTCCTTCCCAGCATTGCAGTGTCTACAAATTCTCATGTTGCACTTTTAATTTATTTTGTCCAATGTGTTTTTGAAACTTTCTTTGGAGACCTTTTCTTTGGTCCATGCATTAAGAAATGTGGTGTCTAGTTTCCCAAGTGTTTGGATATTTTTTCCTACTACACTCTTCCCCTTTAGTTTTATTTTTTCATTATGGAGAGGAAATATACTTTATGATTCAATCTTTTGAATTTGTTTATGTGAGTCTTGTGGTCAAAGAGATTATTCAACTTACATTTGTTGCATGAAGGCTTAAATACATGTATTTCTGGAGCTCCTGGTGAATGGAGTGTAATGGAAACACTGATTAGATAGTGTAGGTTCAGTCTCACTAATCCTAAGGTGTGTCTGTGGTGACAAAAGGGCAAGAGCATCTTAGTTGCCATATTGATCCCAGTGTCCAGTACATGAAACATCATTTGGAATCCTATTATTAAATATTTTGTGTAAAGTCATTATTGTCATATCAGTGAGTATTTTCTGTATTCCTAATGGAATATCATTCTATGATTAAAATATAGTCCATGGTATGTTTAAAGAGATATGGTAGGTTAATTATATCACTAGTTTTTAAAAAATAATATGTTTTTCAGTTTGACTACATGGGCTCTGACACAAAGACTGTAACACAGAAGGTTATTCAGATCATTGGCCTTGCTAACACTGTAAGTTTTTAAAGTCTTTTTTGTGTATTTTGTAAATACATAGATAATAGGCTATCATATGTGTATAGTATTTTGCTATGCGCTTGGAAAACTCTCTGTAACCCAATAGATACAAGTTTAACATGATGTTCAAATGCACTTAAGATTTCTCCTTTACCTTTGCTTTTCAGATGCTTGCCCAGTTAAAACTAAGTGTTGTAATAAATTCTATTGAAATATGGTCTAATGATAATGAGATTCCAACTGATGGGCGAGTTGATCTGATGTTACTTGATTTTTTAAAATGGAATCATGATCATCTTGACACTACAACACTTCATATATCATATTTATTTGTGTAAGTATAATATTATAGACTTTATATCACTCAAGGAATATTCCAAAATAACATATATGCTAATTGAGTACTTTGCAGATTTGATGACTTAACAGATATCATCAGATATTTAAACATATAAGCAATCCAATTTTGTGTGTGTGCTGATACTGGGGCTTGAATTCAAAACCTTGGCACTGTTCCTTACCTTTTACACTCAAGGCTGATGAGTCATTCCTCCACTTCTAGCTTTTTGCTGATTAAGTGGAGAAAAAACAATCGCAGATATTTTTTCTTTCTAGGCTGGTTTTGAACTTTATTTCTCAGATCTCAGTCTCCTGAGCAGCTAAAATTTCAGGTGTGAGACACTGGTTTCAGCTTAAATTAGAATTCTTTGTTTCTCATTAGGAACTAATGCAATGCAAAATTAATGAAAATATTCTATCAAAGAACATTGACTTTCCGAAAGATCACCTGTATAATATTTGTGCTTAGTTACTGAGAAGTAGACTATATGTATCTCTTCTCACTATAATTAAAACAAGATAAAACAATGACACTGGAGAAAAATGTATTATAGGAATTGAAGTAGCTAAAAGCTTAATTGTGAATTTTATAATATTTTTGGGATTTGTAAACTGGTATTATCTGTTACCAAATCTCTAAATTCTTGCTTATCTAATTAATTGTTATATTCTATTTTGTAATAAAACAAATATGTTAAACTGTCATACTACCTAGAATCTCATGTGCCAAAGTCTAATTACTTTTAGATAATTAATGAGTAAGGAGGCCATGAAAAATATTTTAGGGGTGTGAACATAGAATGAAAACCATAACTATTAGTAGAAGGGGAATTTGTATAAAGTACTAGATATTGTCCTTTTATTTCTGGATGTTTATAAAATTCAGCATTGATACACTGAAATGTGCAAAATTGAAGTATTGAGATAAATGCATTTAAATACTATCCTTAGACTAGTATTGTGCTTGCCTCATAATGGTTAAGCTATGCTTGCTGCTATGAAAATAATTATCATTAGTAATACTACCTTAAAATGTCTAATATGTAAAATTATTAATTTTAGTTTTCAGACAAATCCTATTCAAGCAGGTGCTGTATTTCCAGGAAAAATATGTGATGAGAATTACGATGTAGGAATTGCTGTGGTATGTAATCAGACATTATTGAGTTTCATCTCACTAGTTCCTATTTCAGAATTTCCTAAGTATTTTGAAGTGTGGAGCCTATTATCAAAGCATTTATACGTCTATAATTGCCACCACATTGATATCTTTCATTCCCTTAAAATTTTTATGAGGTTTAATATATATATATATATAGATATACTTTTCAATCAATATTTTTGACTTATTATCCTTTTCTTTCTTTTTAATTCATATTTTAGTATCCAGATGGGTTCTCCTTAGAGTCGTATACCATCATTTTTGTGCAAGTGCTGAGCCTTGGTCTGGGATTAAGTTTGGATACATCCCAGGCTTGCTATTGTCCAAGAGGTGTTTGTGCAATGATGCCCAAAGCTGTGTAAGACCCTTTCCATTATCAAATACATACATAGGATTGTCTTGTTATTTTAAACAATTTAAATTTTTTTCTTATTTTTTATGCTGTTACTGGAGCTTAAACTCAGGGCCTATATGCTGTCCTTTGCTACTTCACTCAAAGCTGGTGCTCTTCTACCTGAGCCAAAGCTCCATTTTAAGCTTTATTGTGGTTAGCTGGAGGTGTGTATGCTTGTGGGAGAGTGTGTTTGTGAATGTGTGTGTGGCATGTAGGGAAATTTGATATAATACTATAAATTATTCATATGTATTTATATGTACATATATAGAAGTTTAATATAGTCATAAAAATTGTATATAATATATCCATATTATGTATATGTGTATATATAATGTATATGGATATATATGGATATGTATAATATATCCATATGGGTATATTATATGACACAATATTTGTGTATATATACTCACTCAAATATATGTAGATTTGTGTTACATACATATATGCAAATACATGTTAAATACATATAAATATCTATATACATGTATAAATATATATACATGTAAACACATATCTATGTATTTGTTTTTGCCAGTCCTGGGGAATTCAGTGCCTGGACACTGTCCCTGAACTTTTGTGCTCAAGGCTAACACTCTAGCACATAGTATTTATATATATAATATGTAACATTAATATATATAATATGTATATGTAATATAATATATTATAGATATGTATTGCATATTATATATATAAATATATACAGAGGGGGAGAGAGAGAGAGAGAGAGAAGCTTGAGTATCTGTGGATTTGCATATCTGGGGGATATCTAGGAGTGGAGTGCACCTGGGACCTTGAAACTAATCCTTTACAGGTATGGAGAGATTTTTCTGTACTTGGTCTTGCATAAACATATTACATAAAATAATTTTAAAATACGTTTTTTTTTCATTTTTCTTAGTGGAGTTATAAAACTATTAAAATGTTATTAAAGTGTCAATACTTTTAAATAGAGTGTTTATTGTTTTACCACAAAGCGTAATGTTATTGAAATCTTTCATACAAACATCAAATTAGGGCAAAGTTTTTTTTTTGTCTTGTACCTACTTTTATGTTTCAGGAACTACGGGGGTATCAAGGAGTTCAGCACTTGTAGCTTGGATGAGTTCAAATTCTTTGCATCCCAGGACAAGCTACTGTGTCTTGAGAAGAACCTTGTTGAACGGCAAACGCCAGCATCAGGTGGAGAATGTGGCAATGGAGTAGTGGAAGCTGGAGAGGAATGTGACTGTGGCCCTGAAACGGTTGGTAGAAAGCATATCAATTTCTTGTGTATGTATAATGCTAAGAAAAAAGTTGGAAACATTATCTTGTTTTAGTAAGATATATTTGAAAATCACATTTTTCTTCTAGGAAGATAGTAACCTTTAAATATACGTTAGGTTTTTTTTTTTTTTTTTTTTGCCAGTTCTGAGGTTTCACTTCAGGGCCTGGACACAGTCCCTGAACTTTTGTGCTCAAGGGTAATACTCTAGGGCTTTAGCCATAGCTCTATGTCTGGCTCTTTGGTGTTTAATTGGACAGAAGAGTCTCTTGGACTTTTCTCCCCAGGCTGGATTTGAACTACAGTCCTTACAACTAGCCTTACCAGTAAGTGGGATTACATAAACCACTGGTGCCTGGCTAGTTTTGTAAGTTAATGCATGCACTTTTAAGTAATGCTTGTCCTTATATATTGTTTGCTAGCATTATTTATTGTGCATATCATAAAAATTTAATGACCACCAAGACTGTCTTAAATTGTCAAAGCAATACATCCTTTCTATCTATCTATCTATCTATCTATCTATCTATCTATCTATCTATCTATCTATCTATCTATCTATCTATCTAGATGCCAGTCTTGGGGCTTGAACTCAGGGCCTGAGCACTGTCTCTGAGCTTCTTTTGCTCAAGGCTAGCCCTCTGCCATGCGAGCCACAGCACCACTTCCGGCTTTTTCTGTTTATCTGGTGCTGAGGAATCAAACCCAGGGCTTCATGCATGCAAGGCAAGCATTCTACCACTAAGCAACATTCCTGGCACCAGCAATTAGAAGACAAAAGACTAGATCCAAGAGAATAGCTAAATGCTCTGTTGGCAGTAAAATATATGACCTATAAAAATATAAAACTATGAACTAAAATCAGAACATAATAAGTGTAAAAAGAAATATAATGACATCAGTGAGATGGACAGGTGGAGTTGCTTAAAGCTTGTTACTGCTTAAGAAAAGGATTAAGGAAATTGAGTAAACAACATTTCAAACTGAGTTACAAAAGGGTGTTACCAGAATGCAATAAGGAAGAGCTAGAACCTTGTGGAACACAGACATTCAAACCACTGAATTCTGAATCCAGGAGGAACCACCTTGCTTCTGCCATCTTTTCCTCCTAAGTTGAGTAAGTTCAGAGTCAGGAGTAACTTCTTGCAGGAAAAAAGATAAGATGTGGGCTTCCTATGGCTACAGTGACGCTGCAGTATTTGATACTGAGTAATTCTGTAATCCTCACAGTCCATAAACGTCTGAGCTGTTACTGACCTGTGCCATCTTGAAACCAGAGCTAGTGTGTGTACTCTGTGTCATTTACATGGTCCCACCATCACTGAACCACACTCATAGATTGTAGTATGGCATAGCTCCATCAGGTGCTATAGCTGTCTGCCATGTGGGAACAAAGTGGTGTTCAGTTATCCCATACCAGATGCTTCTTTGCCCTGTCACTGGGCTCCTCAGAGCTCAGCAGACAAACTTTATCCCCAGATACCTCAACTGATGTGGCATCTTTTCCAATAGAAAAAAAGAGACTTATGTGGCTACGCTGAAAACCCAGAATCTTTGTGACTGGACTAGTTCTCCAGAGTTTGATGGGCTTTCTGTCTCCCTGAGTAATGGAACTATCATGCCAGCATTTCCTGATACCTCCCCTCCAGCCCCTTTCCCCCCCCAATCCCCAGAGTTGATTCTACAGCTACATCTCACCATGCCTGAATACTACTACATCATTCAACTTCACAGGGACTAGATCATTGCAGTTTCCATCATTTCTAAGTATCTACATGATACTTCTTTTTTTTTAAATTTTACATGATACTTCTTTTGGTGCTCAAGTTGTGTCATGTTGGCTCTTGGGTCTGAATTACAACTGTGGCCTTCTTCCTGAAGCCAAAGCCACTGAAATGCCCTTTCTTCTCTAGAGGCATTCCAAGCCACAGTTAAGTCCCTTATCCACACTGAAATACTAAGGGCATGCTTCTGGTTCTAGTCTAGGTGGAAAACCTGCATCTCCCATGCTTCAGTGATTAACCTTCTTGTATCTGTGTCATAAATGCTACGGGAGGTCAGTGAGACATTGCCAAGAATCTGAGATCCATAGACACTGTGAACACTTGTGCCATGGAACACATAGAGCCAGGCTGCCTGTGGGAGCGGTCAACCTGACACTAACAGGCTTCTGTTGTCTTATTGTGGGTAAAATGACAATAAGGGGACTTCTAGCAACCTTTCCATCAAGAAACCTATCAACTTGCTCTGCCACCATTGCTATTACAGACTCCCATAGCAGAGGCACCGAAGCACTCATAGGTCACCACTGACACTGAACACATTTAAAGTAGCTTCCCAAACTACAATACTGTTTCTGTTCTGATCCAGAACACACTCTTTGCAACCAGCATCCTAAGACCAACATACATTTAAGAGTTATTTCCCTGTGAAAAATTTGGAGGAGGCAACTGTTTCATAAGATGTGCAGATAACAAGGCAAGTTTATAAGAAACATAAAAAAGTAAAGAAAGCTTCATATCACCAAAGGGAAATTCTGTACTGAGTGACATCAAATAAAGACATTTATGAGTTGTCTAAAAAAAGGAATATGAAATAGTGACTGTAAGGATATTTCTTTAAAAAATTTTACAGTGCACTCTGTTCTAAAAATGTTTTTAAAAATTGTCTTTATAATGGTGATGTACAGAGGGGCTATGCAAGTCAAGTAGAGTATACTTTTTGGACTTTGTTATCCTTTCCTTTGCTCTCTCCCAGTTTTCCCCTCCCATCCTCATCCATAAATTGTATAGTTCATTTTCAACACAGTGTCCAGTGAGCACCATTGCTGTATTTGTTCATCCTTTGTCAAGGACACTTCTTGAGTAAAAGAAACCCCTAATACTTATAGAAAGTTTATTAAAAACAGAAAAATAAATAATGATATGGCTGATAAATTCAATACAGATAGATACAATAAACAAGCACAATATTAAAGAATTTAATGAATGAAATAGAAATGCAATTGAGAGCTTTAACAGAAGACTAGGTCAAATGAAATAAAGAGTCCTTGAGCTTGAAGGCAAGCTCCCTTCCATAGTGCAGCTGGTAGAGCGGAGGACTGTAGGCGCGGCATTGAGCTTGAAGGCAAGTCCTCTGGGAAAAAAAGTAGAGAGTGATGAAGGGTACAGGGTTTATATGACACCACTAAGTAAATTCATATTGTAGGCTTTCTCAAAGGAAATGTGATGCAAAATACCATAGTTTATTTAATAAAAAGATTGACTAATTCTACCCAAGTTCTGAAAGAAATATGGAACCCAGATCTATGATAATTGAACTTCCTCAAGTGCAGTAAAAGAAAATGTTTATGTGACAAAGAGGTTATTATTCTTCACACAGATACAGAAAGCATTTTTTTGAAAGAAAAAGAAGCAAACTGGGTGCTCACACCTGTAATCTTAACTATTCAGGAGGCTGAGATATGAAGATTAAGGTTTAAAGCCATCACAGACAGGAAAATCTGTGAGACTCTTATCTCTAGTTATCATTAAAAAACCCAGAAGTGGAGTTATAGCTCAAGTGGTAGAATGGTAGCCTTTAGCAAAAAACAAAACCAAAACAAAACAACAAAAAAGCTCAGAGACAGTGCCCAGGGCCCAGGCTCTGATTTGAAGCTCCAGGACTTAAACCCACATCCATACCCACACATACACACACACACAAAATGCCAGACTTGAAACTACTACAGAGCTATAGTAACAAAAACAGTTTGAGTACAAAAACAGACCTGAAGACCAATTGAACAGACTAGAAGACCTGGAAACAAACAAACAAACATGTGTGTGTGTGTGTGTATGTGTGTACCCGCCTGCTATTTGACAAAAACACCAAAAAATATATGTTGGAAAAAACAGCCTCTTTAACAAATGGTGCTCGGAAAACTAGACATTATGCAAAAGACTGAAACTTGATCCCTGTTTGTCACCTTATACTTTGAAACTAACTACTAATGGCATAGGCAGGAACTTCCTGTGTAGAGTTCCAAGACCTCAACCAATAGGAGAAAGAACTGACAAATGAAAAACATTTTGACAATGTCTTATGAAGTTAAAAATGTTTGTCTGTTTGACATAGCTTTCTCTGAAGACATAAAACACATATCCTCAAAAAATTTGTGTGTGTGTGATTGTTCAGTTCCTTTCTTTATGGCAGCTGAGCAATCCATTTTATGATTATGTGAACAGACAAACAAATCATGGCATTATATTCATTGGAAAATAATTGCAATAAAAATGAATGAAAATCAGGTAGTTATATCATCATGGGTGACCTTTTAAAAAAGATTATGCTGGTTGAAAGAAATAATTTTCACGAGATTATATAGATTGATTTTGTTAATTTGAAATTCAAGAAAATAGAAATTAATATTTAAAGTGGGCCAGTGGTTTGCTAAAGCAAACAATGGAATTGATTGATATCTTGGTTGTGGTGATTCATGGATGGATATAGTTTGTAATTTTGGGTGTGCTGGTGAATAATTCCTGGAGTGCCTAGATTTACAGATACTTTATTGTTTACTTAAATATATGCTGATAGAATTTACGTTGTTGTTGCACATATGTGTAATATATGTATATATATCCATATATACATACATGATTCTAACCATAGGACTGTTTGGATATTTGGGAGGGCAAAGAGCAAGAGGGAAAAAGAAAAATAGAAGGTGCGTAATTTTTAAATATATCACAGCTACATATGAAGATGGTATAAGGAATATCAATCAAAATCTGTTGATCAATATGGAGTTGGGAGGTGTGGGGATGAAGAAAGCAAAAGAGAGGGTTATTATAGTATACTATAGTCATGTTCAAATGCATGATAGAAAGCCTTTGGTACAATTAAAACCCACTAAAGAATAATAAGGAAATAAAACAGACTTTGTTGGGGCAGTGGTATTATCTAGAGCGGGAAGGGCTGACTAACAGAAAGGGCAAATAAAAAAAAAGGTCAAAGAAGTTTGTTATCATATTTGAAAATAGGACAATGAAACCTGTTAAAATTGTTTTAGAAAGAATGAAGTAAGAGAGGGGGATAGATGGATGAAGTTAATTAGCTATATTTTATACATGAATGGAATATCACAAAGAATCCCACCCTCTTGTACAGCTAGTATGTGCTAATAGAAAACCATTAAAAAATGGAAGTATAATTTAAGTTCAAGTTTCTTAGTAATTACACTGTAGTGTACATAGCTCAAAGATAGAAAACAATTTGTTCTACTTGTTATCTTAAAGTATATGGTATGAAGGAGAAATGATCTACTAAAAGAAATACTGACTTCTGTAAATCTCAGGTAAAATGGGATTATTGAAGCTATGAAGTTAAGAGAAAGCTTAGATTTGTGTAGTATCTTGCATCTTCATATGATGGCATTTAATCAGATGCAATTAAATAACATTTTTTTTTTACAGAACTGTTCACATAAAAGCTGCTGTAATCCTAGAGATTGTACCTTAAAACCTATGGCAATATGTGGCTCAGGAGAATGCTGCACCCAAGATTGCAGGGTAAGAGCCAATATGTATTGATAACAATGCATTATATATTGTATGTGACTATAATATTCGTATACAACTGGACCTAATGCCACATTTTACTCCATTCAGCCATTTATCTTATCTATATTTTCATGAGCATAATGTCTGATGTTTCTTCTCTTCTCTTCTGACTTGGCCTTCCATATCTACATGCCATGACAAACCTTGTTTGCCTCTAAAATATCTCTAAGGCCATATAGTTATATGATCTAACTTTGTAATTCCCAGGAAGGTAGACTAATTCTTTTTGTTGTCTAAATTGACTTCATGGCCTTCTGGGAAATTCCAATGTGTTGCAGATACTCATTTCCTCTTTTCAAACACTATTTAAACAAATCTCAACTAATAGATTGACTGTAAAAGATCATAAACAAACTAAACCGCAAATACTCTTTGATTTCAGGAAGAATATGCTTTTAAACTTAAATTATTGTAAGATTCAAAAGCAATTTCAGTAAACTACTATGCTCAAGAAAACAGTGTTTAAAAATGCTGAAACAAGGTGTATGATTTCTTTATTGTATTATTGAACTTAGTTTATGAGTATTTTATTGAGAATTTTGGTATGTATGTTCAACAAAGAAATTGATCTATACTTTTCTTTATACTGTGTCATTATCCCATTTGGGTATAAAATAATATTGACTTCAGAAGAAAAAGTCTCCTTTACAGAGAAGAGTTTCCTTCTCTTCTATGGAGGTCATAATGATCTGAGTATGATGGTGCACACTTGTAATCCCATTGTTAACCCATTGTAACATGAGATGTACAAGACACTATATTGAAAATGAACTTTACAACTTTGCGGGGGGGTGGGAGGGAAGGGATGGTAGGGAAAAAAACAAAGGAGGGGGTAACAATGCTCCATAAGAAATGTACTCATTACCTGTAACTGTAACCCCTCTGTCCAGTATTTATTTTAAAAAAAGAAAATACTATTTAAGTGATCCTTCCATTATTTATTCAAAGTTAGTTATATTCCTCTGATTGTGATCCTTTAAATTTGTTGACACTTGTTTTATGACCCATTGTATTGACTCTCTGGATAATCTTAGTTAGACAAATTGAATATGTATGCATTTGGTGTCAGTTAATATACTGTTATGATCTAATTTTGTTCGGTAATACAGGAGTTTTAACTCAGTGACTTAATGTTTGTTCAGCAGGCATTCTATAATTTTAGCCACATTTTGATCACTGTCATAATTATTTTAATATATACAATTATAGCTATTAATTTTCATTGTGATGTACCCTCATATCTTAGAAAGTACCTAAAGTTAGTAGATGAAAAAAATTAAAAAATTGAAGACATAAGTGAATGGAGACTATAGAACAATACAATCTCAAAGTATTTGTTCTTTGATAAGATTAAACCAGATTGACAATCCCTTAGCCAAACTAGCCAAAAGAGAGAGAGAAAACTAAATTAATAAAAATCAGAAATGAAATGAGGGGAATATTACAACAGACATCAATAAAATCTGGAGGAAAATAAAAAATATTTTGAAAATGTGTTCTAATAATTAGAAACTATAGAATACAATGTATTCATTTCTAGACACATTTGCCCTAACAAAATTGAACTGAGAAGGGTGTAAACAACTTTAACAAGACAATAATAATAATAAGTATAATGTTGTCAGCAATAATAATGTTTGTGATAGCAATATTCTAAAAAAAGAAAAGACTATAATTAAGTGGATTCACTGCCAAAGTCTATAAAACCTTCATATTTTTATTTTTATGATTCCATTTTATACTGAATATTAATTGTATAAAGTAATGAACTTTCTGTGTGTATGTGGTGGTGGAAGTAAAATTAGGGCCTCACTACCACTTATGCCATTCTCCTACCTCTGACCCTTGAGTAACTGGGATTACAAGTGAGCACCGTCATACTTAGATCATTATGAGCTTGAAAGAAGAGAAGGAATCTCTTCTCTGAAAAGGAGACTTTTTCTCTGAAGTCAATATTATTCTATACCCAAATGGGATAGTGACACAGTATAAAGAAAAGTATAGATCACTTTCTTTGTTAATGTACACGCCAAAATTCTCAATAAAAAAACTCATAATCTAGGGGCTGGGAAGGTGGCTCCGTGGTAGAGTGCTTGCCTTGCTTGCTTGAGGCTCTAGGTTTGATTCCTCAGCACCACATAAGCAGAAAAAGCTGGAAATGGCACTGTGGCTCAAGTGGTAGAGTGCTTGCCTTGAGCTGAAGAGCGGAGGGGCAGTGCCCAGGCCCAGAGTTCAGGCCCCAGTGACTGACAAAATAAACAAAACAAAACCAAAGAAAACTCATAATCTAAGTTCAATAATACAATAAAGAGATCATACACCATGATCAAGTTGTTTCATTCCAGGGATGTAAAGATTGCTCAACATGTGTAAGTCAATAAGCATATTAGAGCACATAAATAGAATCAAAGATAAACATCACATGATCAGCTGCTTAGATTCAGAAAAAGTCTGAAAAATGTAACATGTCTTTATGATTAAAAAAAAAGCCCTGAAGAATCCAGGAATAGAAGGAATGTACCACAACATAATTAAGGCTATTTATGACAGATAACCAATAATGTGTGTATTAAATTGGAAAAAAAAAACTGAAAGCATTTCTTTTAAAGCCAGGAATGATACAACAGTTGTTTGTGTAGCCTCTGCATACTTATTCAAAATAGTGCTTGAATTCTTAACCAGAGTAACAGGATGAATGAAAGAAATAAAATGGATAGAAACTGGAAAGGAAATAAACTAATCCTTATTTGAAGACAATATGATCTGATACTTAGATGACTATAAAGATATCATAAAAGATAAAAAGCACTAGGAATAAACCTGAGAAATTTTAGACATCTGCATAGACACACGTACACAAAAGTATGGTATATACAGGAGAGAATTCCAATGGTGTAACTCCTTTGAAAAACATTCTGGTAAAATGAATATCAAGAAGCTAGTGCTTAAGGGGTAATAAAGGCAAGGGGAGGGAGGTGGATGAATGAAGAAAGGAAAGGTGGCTAATACAGTTATAATATTCAATGTATATATGTAAAATAGAACTAGGAAAATTGAAAGGATGAATGGAGTTGGGAAAAGTGAGGGAGAATGATGAAAGAGGTAACATTGGTTAAGATGTATTTTACTTATAAACTGACATGTTGAAATGTAACCCCTTTGTACAAATAAAGACAATAAAGTTATATAAAAAAAGAAAACTTATAATGAAAATGAAATTGAAAGTGATAAAATTGTAAGAAAATTATAAAAAATAAAAACTATAATAAAAGAAAAATGGAAGATTTCTAGAAGATGGAAAGACCTCCCATTTGTATGGATTAGCAGAACTAATATTTTGAAAATGTCTATATTACTGAAAGTGATGGATAGATACATTGTAGTCCTTATTAAATATTCAATACTATTCATTCTTCATAGGAATAGAAAACAAAATCCTAAAATTTATGCAGACTTGAATGGTCCTCTATAGCCAAAGTGCAATGTTGGAAGTAGTGCAATATCTGACTTCTATACCACAAAGCCACAGCTTTATGCTGCTAGCATAAAAGCAGACTTGGAAGCCGATAGAACAGAATCTCTAGTTCACCTAAAGCAAGGATGTGTGATGAGGAAAGATTAGGGATGAGAGAATAGAAGAATAAATATTGTCCAAAAAAACCCCATTCCTACCTGTAGACAGAAATTATTGTGGGAAGAGATTCTAGAAAGGGGATATGATTGAAAACTTGAAAGGCAAGTGCTGTGGTGTGATGATCTTGGAGAAAAGGAAGGAGAGAAGTAGAGAAGTAGATGGAGTATACTTAAGTATACTTAAGTAGAGAAGTATACTTAAAATTAAGAGCTAAATTGTAAATGGCTTATATCTGATATACAAGGGAAGAAAACTATAGTTAAGTAAAAGGAGAGTAAAACAAGAATGAATCCAGATGAAAATAACAATCTTTAGATATGTATATGAGAGTTCTGTTTTCCTTAGAAGTTAGCAGCTAGAGCCAGGAGGCAAACTCGGCTGAGGGAATAATTCACAGAGCTCCTGTTCAAATGTTTATGACTACCCTAATCTCCTGCTGCTGCACAGGGCTGTCTGATTGTACCTTATTTTAATCTGATGAGGAAGTTGGGCATCAGGTAATCTCTGGATATCACTACTTCCTCCCTGCTAGGCAAGTTTATAAGTTTATCTTCATAATGATAGTCATTATTATCTTATTCTACATAGCTTATGAACTTAATGACCTTGAACAATAAAACTATTTCTTTTTTTTAATTTATTTTTTTATTGTGAAAATACTGTACAGAGGGGTTACAATTACATGGGCAAGACAGTGAGTACATTTCTCATCAAGCATTGTAGCCTCCTCCTTTGTTTGCCCTTCCCATCTATCCTTCTCCCCACAACCCTCCTCCCCCCGCCACCAAAGTTGTAAAGTTCGTTTTTGACATAACGACTTGTATATCTCATTGTTGCAATGACTCCACCTGTATCCCTATTTAAACAATTTGTTTTTGGCCTTCCCCTCCACAAATTATAACAACATCAAATACAGTGAAAGCAGGGGTTATACCATGGGGGAGGGACATACAAAGCAACAAAGAAATAAGCTTATAATTGTGTTAGAAACAATCGCTTGAAAGAAAACAACATTTGAATACATATCTTAGGGTACATTTCCCTAACATCAACTTATCTGACCGTTTCTTTGTGACTCATACATATACTAGTTATTGCAAATAAGGGAAACCATGGGACCTATGTTTCTTTGGTCCTGGCATACTTCACTTAATAGAATTTTTTCCAAGTCTTTCCATTTCCTAACAAATGGGTCAATGTCATTATTTCTGATGGAAGCATAGAATTCCATTGTGTAGATATACCACATTTTCTTGATCCATTCATCTACTGAGGGGCATCTGGGTTGGTTCCATATCTTAGCTATGGTAAATAATGCTGCAATAAACATAGTCGTGCTGGTAGCTATATTGTGGTCTTGTTTGTGAACATTTGGGTAAATGCCCAAAAGTGGGATTTCTGGGTCATAAGGGAGCTCTATGTGGAGTCTTTTGAGGAACCTCTATACTACTTTCCAAAGTGGTTGAACAAGTTTACACTCCCACCAACAATGCAGTAAGTTATCCTTCTGTCCATATCTCCTCCAGCATCTGTTGTTGTTAGAGTTCTTGATTATAACCATTCTAACTGGGGTGAGATGATATCTCAATGTTGTTTTGATTTGCATTTCTTTTATGGCTAGAGAGGTTGAGCATTTCTTCATGTGTCTATTGGCCATCCTTCTTTCTTCTTCAGAGAAGTTTCTCTTTAAGTCTTTCACCCACTTACTTATTGGGCAGTTGTTTCTTTGAAGATTTGTTGTTGGGGAATTTAATTTTTTGAGTTCCAGGTATATTTTAGATATGAGAGCCTTGTCCGTTGCATGGCTAGTGAAGATTTTCTCCCAATCCGTGGGCTTTCTATTGATCTTGCTAGCTATGTCCTTTGCCATGCAGAAGCTCTGCAATTTCATGCAATCTCATTTGTCCAACCTTTCTTTGATATGTTGTGTTTCCAGGTCTCTATTAATAAAATTTCGTCCTGAGCCAAGGAGGCCTAGGATTTCTCCTATTCCATCCTGTAATGTTTTCAGAATATTTGCTTTGACTCCAAAGTCTTTGATCCATTTGGAGTTGATACTGGTGCAGGGTGATATATAAGGATCTAGCTTTAGTTTTCTAAAAGTAGTTAACCAATTTTGCCAGCAGCATTTACTGAAGAGGTTGTCTTTCTTCCATTCTATTTTTTTAGCTCCTTTATTGAAGATTAGATGGCTATAGGTCTGTAGGTTCATTTCTGAGTTTTCAATTCTATTCCATTGGTCCTGAGGTCTGTTCTTGTGCCAGTACCAAGTTGTTTTGATTACTATGGCTTTATAGTAGAGTTTGAAATTTGGTATTGACATTCCTCCAGCACTGTTCTTTCTGTTGAGGATCATTTTAGCTATTCGTTTTAGCTATTTATTGTTCCATATGAATTTTTGGATTTCCTCTTCTATTTCCTTGAAGAATGAGCTTGGAATATTGGTAGATATCACATTGAATTTGTAGATAGCCTTAGGAAGTATTGCCATTTTCACAATGTTGATCTTTCCAATCCAGGAGCTTGGGAGTTTTTGGCCACTTTCTAAGTTCTGTTTTGATTTTCTTTTTCAAGTTTTTAAAGTTTTCATCATAGAGGTCCTTCACTTCTTTGGTTAAGTTAATTGCTAGGTAATTTATTTTTTGTGGGGCTATTACAAATGGAGTTACTTTCCTAATTTCAGCCACACTTTTCTCATTGCTGTCATACAGAAAAGCCATTGATTTTGGGGGGTTAATTTTATACCCTGCTACTTTGCCAAAGTTTTGAATCAGCTTGAGTAATTTGGGAGTGGAGCCTATGGGATTCTTTAAATACAAGATCATGTCGTCTGCAAAGAGCGAGAGTTTTACTTCTTCTTTCCCTATTTGGATCTCCTTTATGTTTGCATCTTGTTTTATTGCTGTAGCTAGCCATTCTAATACTAGATTGAAGAGAAGTGGAGAGAGTGGACATCCTTGACTCATTCCTGAGTTAGGAGGAAATGGCTTTAGTTTTTCACCATTAAGTATAATGCTGGCTGTAGGTTTGTCATATACAGCCTTTATTTTGTTGAGGAATGTTCCATGGATTACTAATTTTTCCAGAACCTTCATCATAAAGGGGTGTTGGATCTTGTCAAATGCTTTTTCTGCATCTATTGAGATAACCATGTGGTTCTTATCCTTGCTCCTGTTGATGTGATGAATTATGTTAATTGATTTGCATATATTGAACCAGCTTTGCATACCTAAAATGAATCCTGTTTGATCATGGTATATGATTTTTTGGATGAATTGTTAAAGTGGACTGGCCAGAATTTTGTTGAGAAGTTTTGCATCAATGTTCATCAAAGAAATGGGTCTACATTACAACAATGAGATGTACAAGTGTACAAGTCGTTATGTCGAAAACGAACTTTACAACTTTGGTGCGGTGGGGGGGAGCGGGGAGGATTGGGTGGAGGGCGGGAGGGGGAAGGATGGGAAGGGATGGGAAGGGGAAACAAAGGAGGAGGCTACAATGCTTGATAAGAAATGTACTCATTATCTTGCCCATGTAATTGTAACCCCTCTGTACATTATTTTCACAATAAAAAAAAATTAAAAAAAAAGAAAAAGAAATGGGTCTATAGTTCTCTTTCTTTGATGAGTCCCTGCCTGGTTTTCGGATGAGGGTTATGATGGCTAAATAGAATGTGGTCGTTAGTGAACTTTCTCTTTCAATTTCATTGAAGAGTTGGAGGAGTATTGGTGTGAGCTCTGCTTTGAAGGCCTTGTAGAATTCTGCTGTAAAACCATCTGGTCCTGGACTTTTCTTAGATGGGAGGTCTCTTATTGCTGTTTCTATTTCAATGTTTGATATGGGCCTGTTAAGATGGTTTAACTCATCTTGGTTTAGTTTTGGCATGTCAATATTTGCTAGGAAAAGTTCCATTTTTGCCAAGTTCTCAAACTTATTAGCATAAAGCTTTGAGACATATTTCCTTATGATGTGCTGAATTATGGTTGTTTCTGTGGTGATGTTTCCAGTCTTGTCTCTGAGTTTATTTATTTGGGTGTGTTCTCTTCTTATTCTGATAAGATTTGCTAAGGGTCTGTCAATTTTGTTAATTTTTTCGAAGAACCAACTCTTTGTTTTGTTGATTCTTTGTATAGGTTTTTTGGACTCTAATTCATTTATTTCTGATTTAATTTTAATTATTTCTTTCCGTCTACTGGATTGGGGTTTATCTTGCTGCTGTTTTTTAAGTAGGCTCAGATGTGTCATTAAATTGTTGGTTTCAGATCTCTCCAAATTGTTGATGTAGGAACTCAGAGCTATAAACTTGCCTCTGAGTACTGCCTTTGCTGTGTCCCAGAGGAGCTGGTAATTTGTGTGCTCATTTTTGTTGAATAGCATGAACATTGGAATTTCCTTTCTAATCTCTTCCATGACCCACTCGTGATTCAGTAGTGTGTTGTTCAGCCTGCATGTGTTACAGGATTTTCTTTGGTGGCTTTTGGTTTTGAGTTCTAATTTTATTCCCTTGTGGTCAGAGAGAATGCAAGGTATAACTTCAATGTTTCTGAATTTGGACAAGTTTGCTTTGTGGCCTAAAATATGGTCTATTTTTGAAAAGGTTCCATGTGCTGCTGAGTAAAACGTGTATTCTGATGCTGCTGGGTGAAATATTCAGTAGATGTCTGTTAAATCTAGTTCATCTATGCAGTTGTTTAGATCTGTGGTTTCTCTGTTGAGTTTTTGCTGAGTTGATCTATCTTGTGGGGAAAGTGGTGTGTTAAAGTCCCCAAAAATTAATGTCTTTGGTTTTATGTGGGATTTGAGGGAAAGTAGTGTTTCTTGGATAAGTTTGGTTGCTGCATTGTTTGGCGAATAGATATTTAGAATTGTAATATCCTCCTGAAGGAGAGATCCCTTAATTAGAATGTAGCGACCTTCTTTATCTCTTCTCACTAATTTTAATTTGAAGTCTGTTTTATCTGATATTAGGATTGCAAGTCCTGCCTGTTTATGGGGCCGTTTTCTTGGTAGATTTTATTCCAGACTTTCACATTGAAAATGTGTTCGTTTTTATGGGCAAGATGTGACTCCTGAAGGCAGCAGATAGAAGGATCTTGCTTTTTAATCCAACTAGACAGTCTATGCCTCTTAATTGGAGAGTTAAGTCCGTTAATGTTGAAAGGTAGGACTGAGAGGTATTTGGGAGTTCCTGCCATTTTATCCGCCTTCTTGGGGGCTGTGGCAACTGGGTTCTTCCTATGGTTCTTGGATTCTCAGTTTGGGTGCAGTTTCTTGGCCTTTATTGTGGTCTTGTTGGTTTTCTATGTGTAAGACCTCTTTAAGAATCTTTTGTAGGGTTGATTTGGTGGAGATATATTGTTTCAGTTTTTCTTTGCTATGGAAGGTTTTTAGTTGACTTTCAGTTTTGAAGGAGAGTTTAGCTGGGTACAGAATTCTTGGTTGATAGTTGTTTGTCTTTAGGGCATGGCATACATCATTCCAGGCTCTTCTTGCTTTGATTGTCTCTGCTGAGAAATCGAGGTGATTCTAATTGGTTTCCCTTTATAGGTGATTGATCTTTACTCCTTTACATCTTTAAGGATCTTTTCCTTGGTCTGAATTGATCCTGTGTGGATTATAATGTGACAGTGGGATGTCCTATTCTGGTCTGGTGTATTTGGAGTTCTAAAAGCTTCTTTTATCTGAATAGGCCTATCTTTTTGCATGTTTGGGAAGTTCTCTGCTAGGATCCTGTTAAACAAATTTTCTAGACCATTAACTTCTGTCTCTAGGTGCTCTTCTACACCCATTATCCTCAGATTAGGCCTTCTGATGGTGTCTTCCAAGTGTTGGATAGATCTATCATATTCCTTGGATTTGTCTTGGGTGGTTGTATGTTCTTTCTCTATTATATCTAGGCTGTCTTCAATCCCTGAAATTCGATCTTTCGATCTTCTGCATGGTCTAACCTACTATCAATACTTTCTACTTTGTTTTTTTTTTTTTTTTTTTTTTTTTCGTTTCCTTCTAGTTTGTCGGCTTTGATGGCTTCAAATTCTTTGTTGGAGCTTTGTTTTAGATATTGTATGAACTTCTTTACTTCCTTAATTTTTTATTCAGTATTTATTCTCAAATCACTTAGTTGATTGGTTATGGTTTCCTTGGATTCCCATTCCTTCTGTTGGGTTCCATTCAGCATTCCCTTTGTGGTCTCCCTGACTTCTTTCAGCTCTCTGTTTATGGATTCCATGAATGCCTTTAGTGATCTTTCTGTATTCTCATCCCACTCTCTCAATTCCTGTATTACTATTTGATTAGCTTCTTCACGTTCATGCAGTTCCTGTAGTTCTCTTTGAGTGTTCTCAGCCTGCTCACTCCATTCCTGACTTTCTCTTTGACAGGTCTCAGCCTGCTCACACCATTCTTTTATTTCTCTTTGTGTGTTCTCAAGCTGCTCATGCAATTCCGGTATCAATCTTTGAGTAGCTTCCTCACACTCATGATGTTCCTGTATTAACCTTTGTTTTGCCTCCTTTCTCTCCCTATCATGCTCATACTGAGTCCTTTGCAGGTTTTCAATCTTTTTATTTACCATATTTACCAATAGTGTTTGTAGAGCTTTTTGGGAATGCTCCTCTGGATTATTCATTTTCTTTTCTGTCCTCTGATTATCATGAGTGGGAGTTGAGATACCCGGACTTGCTATTTTTCTTGTGTTTTTCCGGCTGCTCTGCCCATTTGGGATGAAAGTAACACCAGTTTTGTGCTAGCACACTATTTTAAGGCAAGCATCAACCAAAGTCTTTAGTTGCACAGTCAAAAGTCTGCAGAATACAATCTAGTTCAGCAGATATAGCTATTCAACATCAAACAACTATGTATTAACTGGCTGAACCACAAAGAAGAATTTGGCAAACAGAAATTATAAGGTTTAGGGAGAGATCTGGGTAAAAATAGGTATAGAGGGATGTGGAAAGGCAGTGAGAGAGTTAACTTAATCCTAATCTCAAAGTGGGAAATAGGTTGGATAGAATGATAGTAGAGAAAGAAGAAAGAGAAAGAAAAAAAGACAAGAAAAAATAGAAAAACAAAAATAAAAAATTATGTAAATTAAAAATGTAATATTCAGAGAAGAACGTGGATAGAATAAGAGAAGGGGAGGGATAAAAACTTAAAACTAAAAATGCTTAAAATATTATATGGGTATAAAGAGGTAGTATTGCTATTAAGGAATTTAAGTCCAAGAGGTTTTAAATTGAGTAATAAATTTCTGGATTAAGTGTGTACACAATGGTGTCTAAGATCTAATAATTGACTATGGGCATATCTGAGGATGAGGAGAACAGCAATTAAGTCACACAAAGAAGAATGAAAGAGAAGAAAAAGTGATAAGAATGAGAAGGAAAGAAAATAAGAGGATCAAATTGTCAGTAGAGCTAAACAAAAAAAAATTTTAAGGAAAAAAAAAACTACACACACATATACCACTAAAATAAAAATTATAAGATGAAGAAAAAAGTTAATAGAAAACAAAAAAAATTTTAAGTTAAAATTTAAAAATTAAAAAAAAGTTTTAGAAAAAAACATTTATAAAAGGTACAAAAAAGTTCTTTGATTTTTTTTGGGGGGGGGGGGGGCGGATGGGAAGATCCTGTATCTCCCTTGTGTCCGTAACCAGTCTCTTGTTGTAGTCTCTGGTCTGCTTGTGGTGATTTTCCTGTGGCTTGGTTGGTTTCTTAAGTCAGTTTATTTGAGCAGGCAGAAAAATGCTCTGCTTTACTCAGGATTTTGTGATCCTCCTCCCAGGCTAGTTCAATGGGAGGGTGATCTGCTTTGAGTATCACCAAAGAGGGATATGGCTGTTTCCTTTAGTTTGGAGATGCTGTGATGAGGCTAGGTTCTGGGTAGAGTTGTGGCCTTTCAGCAAACAGCCGCTTTTCCCTGAGAAGCTAGCTTCTGAGAAACTCACAGAGCCCAGCCTGGAGCCATTCTCAGGGTTTATGTTTACTGAATTTCAATTGATTGTCAAGGCTGCTGTAGTGAGGGGCAGCCTCTGGCTCTGTTTACCCAGTGAAGAAAGTCACTCCTGGGGCTGGTCGCCTAAGCTGGGTGACTTTTCCCTGGGGGGAGCTGAGCCTGGCAGGTCAGGTTAGGTTCCTGTGACCTGCTAAATGACTCTTGTTTTCTTCCAAGGCCTGAGTTGGAGCTAGCTGCTCAGCCAGGCCTTTGTCATTATCAAAGATGGAGATCTCTGGTAGTGTGGGGGGGGTGGCCTTCCCTCCTCTGATGTCAGGCTTCTACTCATGCCCGAGTCTTGGTTCCTGGGTTGTCTCTGGTCTGCAAACTGCAGGATAAAGATGTCTGCTCTTTATCAGTTCTTGCTGGTGTTGAGTAGAATCTGCTCGCCTGCTGCATCTGGCGCCTTTGTCCTGGACTCTGTGTTGCAGGTATGGCGGCTATGGCTGCCGCCGCCACTGCCACCACCACTGCCGCCGCCACGGTAGCTGCTGGCAAATGCTCAGATCTGTCTCCTTGCCTGGATTTTCCCTCTCTGGCCTAACTCTCTGTACTGTGATAGCACACTTGGTGTGATTCTCTGGCTTAGGACTGTTCACTGGAACACTAAAACTGCTTTCTATGCGAGGGCTTGTTTAGCCTCCAGCTTCTCCTCCACCATCTTCCTGGAACTCCAAAACTATGTACATTTCTTTCCTTTTGCTTTATGTCAGCTGTTGCCTCCGCTCTCGTTCCCTCACTCCCATCTCTGCCCTTGAGATGTTTAGTTCACTCTCATCAATGTCCAGTGCAGCTGATAGGCCCCTCTACTGTATTTTTTCACCCGCTTTCCACTGATTCTGTGCTCTGCTCCCACCTTCCCTCAGATGTGCATGCGCATACACCATATATTAGGTAAAGAATACAGAATCATCAGAAAATCATAGTACTAATTAAGAAGAGGTCCTTTTCTTATCTTTGGGGTTCTTTTTGATATGCATATTATTTTATATAAAAATGAAGAGGTACTTGGGTATTAGAATTTGGTGCTTTTCTCTTTTGGTCTCACTATGTGCGGATAACTTGGGTCTTGTTTACTTTGTCACACCTCATTGCGCTTTAAATCTAACATCTACATATCAGGGAGAACATGCACCATTTGTCTGTGTGATCTTGGCTTACCTTGCTTCAACAT
Organism: Dipodomys merriami; assembly: GCF_024711535.1. Taxonomy (NCBI): domain Eukaryota; kingdom Metazoa; phylum Chordata; class Mammalia; order Rodentia; family Heteromyidae; genus Dipodomys; species Dipodomys merriami. The sequence continues at coordinate 4,281,938 of NW_027202493.1, read as the reverse complement.
GATTTGTTCTTGTTCCATCCATTTCCTTGCGAATGCCATTGTTTTATCCTTTCTAATGGCTATGTAAAATTCCATTGTATATAGGTACCACAGTTTTTGGGTCTATTCATTTATAATGGGGCATCTGGGTCCTTTCCAAATTTTGGCTATTATGAACAGTGCAGCAATGAATATGGAAGTGCAGGTGTCTTTGTTGTATACTGGGTCCTGTTGCTCAGGGCTATATGTCTAGGAGTGGTATGGCTAGATCATAGGGTATGTCTATTTTTAGTTTTCTGAGGAAACTCCAGACTGCTTTCCAGAGTGGTTGTATTAGTGTAACATTCCCACCAGCAATGCAATAGGGTTCCTCTTTCTCTGCATCTCCCCCAGCATTTGTTGTTTGAATTTAAGAGATAGGCCATTGTGACTGGGTTAAGGTGGTATCTCAGGATTGTTTTTATTTGCAGTTCCTTTATGGCCAGGGATGATAAACATTTCCTCATGTGTTTCTTTGCCATTTTTACCTCCTTTTCTGAGAAGTCTCTCATTGGCTCCCTTGCCAATTTAGTAATTGGTGTGTTAGATTTAGGAGGGATTAGTTTCTTGAGCTCCCTGTATATAATGGATATTAGGCCTTTATTTAATATATTGCTGGTAAATATCTCATTTGTTGAATCCCATTTGTTGAGTCCCATTTTTCCCATTTGTTGAATCTCCAATTTGTTGTGACTCTGGGACTCTGTTCAGGAAGTTCCTGCCTGTGCCTATAAGTTCAAGTGTCTCTCCTACTCTGTCCTGCAGTAGTTTCAGAGTTTCAGGTTTAATGTTGAGGTCTTCAATCCATTTTGAGTTGATGTTAGTGCAGGTTGACAGGTTGATATACTATATATAAATTCTTTAACTCTTCTGTCTTCTGTGGTAGTCTGCTTATCTTTTGAGTTTCTAGCCTCTCTCAAAATTACTCAATTTTTTTAATGTGCCAGAAATTTAGTCACTCAAATCTCTATGTAATACTTGATAGTGACACAATTTTGTTTTTGTGTTATTCTAAGCAACAAGAGCAAGTATATATGAAAATTTATACCTTTAGGAGGAAAAATGCAGCACAATTAATAATTAATATTTTATTGTATTTTCTTTCCCTGTTAGATAAAACCAATTAATAACCTTTGCCGGAAAGCAATTGACCTAGAGTGTGATTTTGATGAATATTGTAATGGGAACCAATCAGAATGTATGCCTGACACTTTTGTACGCAATGGACACTACTGTAGTAACAATGAAGCCTTCTGCTATAATGGAGCTTGTCGAATTTTTGATGAACAGTGTAAAAGATTAATTGGAGAAGGTAATAAACATAATTTTCTTCTGATTACTCCAAATTCTATAATTTTTAGGGTAAAAATACCAACTCAATGTGAAGGACTAACAGCTTGCCTAGTGTATATTAGTGTTAAAGGAAACCAACTGTGGCTCAAGTGGTAGAGCACTAAGACTTGGGCAACAAAGCTTAGGGACAGCACCCAGACCCTGAGTTCAAGCCCTAGGACTGGCATACACACACAATTCCCCCCAAATTAAAACAAAGTAACAACAACAAAACAATCCTTAAATTTATATATGAATATATATATTTATATCTATAATTTTTAAAAAAATTACACCACTGAAGGAAAGCCTTCTCATGGGATATTGGCTTTTTCAAAAATGTTTCTGTTTTAATATCTAAAGTTAACAATAGAAAAATGACAAGTAATAGAGCCTTAAGATGCTCTTGATTCTTAGATACTGGGAATTTTTTGATCTGGTTTCTATTGTAGGATCCAGTTGTCATTAAAAAGGACAAAAATTGTTTCTAGCTTGCTAGTTTTCTTAGTCCCCTTGAAAATATTCAGTCACAAAGTTGAGATTTTCAGATTCTCACCATTGTTTATTCTTTGTTGCAATATCTCCTATTTGAGATTTTCACACAAAAATTAAGAAGAGAACTAGTTGATTTCTAAATCTAAGAAATAAATAGATTAATTGCCACGTAGGTCCACTGCCCTGAATGGTAGGTTGTTAACAAAATAATGATGAAATTCAGAATTTCAGAGCAAACTTTTTTAATGTCTCTTTGGAATATTCTTTATGGGGTCTTAGGTACGTTCTAGGTTATCACTTAAATTTCCACTGGTCACCATCTATACTAAAATATCAGATAATTATTAAACCATTTAACTGGTAGTTTCCTTGGGAGATCTGAAGAAAACTGTAATATGCATAGGAATTTGAGAAAGAGAGGAAAGGAAATAGCACAATAGATGACAGAGTGGAAGCATGATGAAGAATGTTGGTGGCACAAGTAGGGTAAGTTTCCAAGAGGTTTCTTTTCACATTTTGTTAGAAAAGCTTTGAGGAATGTGATGGTGTTGGGAGGTTCTGAAGACAGGATAACAATGTTCACAACTGGATCTTGAATGTTTGCTAGTTTTCCTCCCATGGATTCTTAGATACTTTTTAGATCCAATAACTATTTTGGCAGGCCAAAAGTTCCCTGTTATGGCAGTGGTGAAATTGCCCTCATTAACTAGGCAAGCTAAAAATTAGGCTGAATGTAAAAGGCTATAGCAAAAATTCTATTAGGTTTGGGCTGTAGCTGTATTGAGATCAATATGAACATAAAATGTCATTATAGAGTCTGTGAGATTTGTGATTATTTTCCTCAACACCAAAAAAATCGCCATTCCAGAAACAGTCTTAGACTATGGAGATGTGATAGGAAGCCTCTCTATATTAAAGTGCTGATGATTTAAAACAAACAAACAAAAATACAATAAAACAAGCCAAAGAATCTCTTCCTTAAGTTTTTTGAATAAAGTACAAGGACTGCCTTACACATTTCTGTTCAAGGCTAGATAAAAGGCAATGACTTATAATAATATTTGTGTCACTGCTGGTCCTTGTTCTGCCCTGAGGCTGCTCTGTCCGTGCAACTGTGACCAAAGTGGGGCCAGGGGTACCTGCTATGGATCCTGGAGAATCAGGAGTTTGGGACCAATGTGTACAACCGACACTGGACAGAGTGGATGCCACCAGCTGGTCCAAGGGGAAGCTCTGAGCTCCTGGTTGGCATGGTGGTGGAGAACAAGGCTGGCAGGTGTGAGATTGTCGAGCTGATGGAGATGGAGGGTGAGACTTCTTGTAGCAGCTGCAAGGGAAAGCTGTTTTCTTCTCTGAGTGGAACATTCAGCTGGGCTGGAAAGGTACAACTACTGAATCTATGTAAAGCACTGAGGGAGTGCTTGCAATACAACAGGAATGGTTTTTATCAATGAAAGCTGTGACAACTCAAGATGACAGTTAAAAGGAAACAGTGAGAGTACCTTGCAGATTCAGGCCTCATATCCGGTAGTTTGAGTGTGATGGTTCCTACTGTGGCTATACACATGATGAAACTGACACAGCAGTAGATTTCATTGTGAAAGAGTTGGTGCAAAAATCTCTCAAATTTCCTGCTGTGTTGGCAGCTGAAAAGGGAGGGAAATTCTAAATATTTCATGGTAACAACACTGGTGAATATATAGAACTGTCAACAAATCTAAAGGTCATCATGAAATGGAAATACAGGAACTGGCCAGAATAACACTATAGAACGAGTGAACTGAGTTTTGTACCTACTTTAGGACAGATGGAATTACAGTTGGATGGTAAAGGAGTTCCTGCCTGTAAAGAAGTAAACATGTAAATAAAATAAAATTAAAAAAAAAAAGAAGTAAACATGCAACCCTGTTGGTGTAAACACCATTTTGAGGAAATAAATGTTTACTACATCTGACCACCTTAAGTGGTTGAATTAGACTTTATAAGGCTATTGCTTTTTGTAAGTTGTCATGTTCACCTCTTTCTTAAGAAACAAAGCCACTGTAATTTATTTTGTATTGCATGAGATCCACGAACCTATAATTAGTGTCTACATTGAGCTAAAACTAGTAAGTAACCTCAGATTAAGTACTAATTTCACTTTCCATAGATGTTCCTCTCAAAGTAGGTCAATTCTGTGTGTTCAGATAGTTGAAGTTTCCCAAGCTAAATTTTGTCCTAGTAAGCTTACTTTCAGCTGTAGTTTAAGCTCAGTAAGACAAAGAAGAAATGGCTTATATACTATTATTTTATGTCAGGGCTTTAAAGGTGTAGTTCATAGGTATGTTAGGTCTAGTGGCATGCTTCATTCAAAAGCATGTTGAAGTGAGACTCAGTGGCTGAATTCCATGCTCCTCTGAAATGGAGACATTTATGAGTAAGTTGCTTTTATGGACAGCCACTAATACTTGTACTGAAATAGACAAATGCTTCTTCCCCTGTCCAATTACCTCATTACTTTAATCTGAGAAGACTGAAGCAATGTATGTAAACAAATGAAAAGTCATCACATCAGTTTGAGTGGACAGAATAGCAGTCAGTCATGCCAAAGAAAGAAAAAAGTTATTTAAAAAATATTTAATAAGGGCTTGGAATGTAGCTTTGTGGTAGAGTGCTTGCCTAGCATGCATGAAGCCCTAGGTTTGATTCCTCAGTACCACATAAACAGAAAAAGCCACAAATGGTGCTCAAGTGGTAGAGTGCTAGCATTGAGCAAAGAGAGGCTCAGGGACAGTGCCCAGGTCCTGAGTTCAAGCTCCAAGACTGGCAAAAAAAAGTATTTAATAACTTCCACATGTCATATAGAAAAAGCATTTAATATGAAAGACAATTAAAGAATGTTGAATTCCACATGGGAAAAGTACCTTGTCATTTACAAAGCATAACAGCAGATCTCTTGAGACTTAAAAGAAGAAGGGTATAAAATGTGGGTTTTCAAGGCCTGAAAGAAAATAAGTGCCAGTCTAAGTTACTGTAGCCAGTAAAGCTATCTGTTATAACTGAGGAAGTATAAAAAATTTTTAAAAAAGAAAACAATTTACAAGCACTAAACCAGTCCTGCAAAAGATATTTCAAGGAATCTGACAGATAAGAGAAAAATAAACACAACAATGAAAATAGGGCAAAGGAAAAAATTAACAAATGATATTAAAAAAATATCAAGCCAGGTGTCTGTGGCTCATGCCTATAATCATCTCTCTAAAAACCTCTGAATTAAAGACAGAACCAAAGCCTACCTCTGGGATCAGGGGAGAAAATCCCCACCAGGAAAGGGTGTGTCAGGATGGCAAGGATTGAGTGACAGAAGGTCAAGGAAACAAAGCTGCAATAACCTGCCATTGTGAGCCTCAGAGCTTGAGCCTGAAAATTGTGGGACACTCCATACTAGGTTATTTATCCTCCTGATCGAGCAGCTTGCTCTGGGCTCTCTGACCAAGGACTGCTATGAAATGATATGCATTCAGTCTAACTGGGAACCAACTGGACATCAAAAAGGGCTGGCCCTGTGTATGTCGTGTAGAAAATCAGGAGTATTAAACAAATGAACTATCTTCTAAACTTGTAGTATTCTGTTCATTATGGATGCCCCTTGCATGAATTTTAATTACAAAGTATGGCATGAAGATGTTTTTACTTTAATTATTGAGTGCTTGTTCCTCCTCTCTTAACTATTATGTCACCATCGCGATCCTGACTTAGATGATAGTTTGGGAAAGAGGGAATGAGAAATTAAATTCGATTTATTCAAAACAATGGGTTGATAGGAGTAAAGCAAAAAGAAATACATCATAAATCATGTGAGTTCAAGGGTAGATTGTTTCAGAAATTACAGTTGCTGATGCTGGTGGATTGCATACAAATCTATGTGGATCTCTTTTATAGCATCCTGTGTATGTACAGATAGTGAGCTTCTGGGGTCAACATTTATACCTAAGGCCCTCCAACTGTGAGAATCTTTGAAGTCATTGAAGAGGAGTCCTTGGTTGGTTAACAATGCTAACAACAAAAAAGATCTTCATTTATGTGTGTGTGTGTGTGTGTGTGTGTGTGTGTGTGTGTGTGTGTGTGTGTGTGTGTGTGTGTGTGTGTGTGTGTGTGTGTGTACTAGTCTTGGGGATTGAACTCAGGGATTGAACTCAGGGCCTAGGCACTGTCCTTGAGCTCTTTTTTTTTACTCAAAGCTGGTGCTCTATCACTTGAACCACAGCTCCACTTCCATCTTTTTGATGGTTAATTGGACTTCCATGCCTGGTCTGGCATCAAACCATGATCCTCAGGTCTCAGCCTCCTGAGTAGGTAGAATTGCAGGCTTGAGCCACCAGCACCTGGCAAAATTTTCATTCTTATTCCAAATGATGAACATGAGCATTAAAACAATCCTTAAACCTTGCTGGAATGATGGAGCAGTAATTATATTTGAAATCTTCTTGATTTAAAACTAGATACACTATATCCAAGAATTGAAGCTGATTAATCTTTTTTTTGGGGGGGGGTGTTTGTCTTTTGCCTTGAATTCAGGGCCTGGGCACTGTCCATAAGCTTTCTTTGCACAAGGCTAGTGTTCTACCACTTGAGCCACAGCTCTTGCTTTAGCTTTTTGGTGGCTAATTAAAGATAAGAATCTCATGGACTTCCTTGCCCGGGCTGACTTTAAACCAGTCTTTAGATCTCAGCCTACAGAGTAGCTAGGATTATAGCCATAAACCATACCTATCCAGCTGTGGCAGATGGATTTGAAAATTCGGTATTCCTTACTTATAGATGGTTAGGATGCTGGGAAACACAGGGATGGACTATAGAAGGTTACAAAGAGAGTTAAATAAAAAGTTATTTGATTTGGTTAAAAGTAATAAAATATTGTGCTCTCGATACTATTTCTGTACCAATAAGAACACACTATCCTATCACATTAGATATGGAACTAAGACAGAGGGAACAATTTAGGAGAAACAGAGGGCTGCAGCTGCCAGTTTTCCTTAAAATACAAACACATCCTAATAGAGTTGCTATTTAATTGTGTTTGATACAGAACAAAGCATTCCAGGCTTAGATTTAGGACCTCTCTGAAAATTCTTCTTTGTAACTTTGATAGAGATCATGTTATTTCTTCATAGGCTGGCTCAATAATTTTTGTGATATAGTTTGAGTTCTGTAATGTATATTTAATTCATTGTTTTGTTATCCTTGTTTTTAGATGCTAAAGGGGCTACCTTTGCTTGTTATGATGAAATGAATTCCAGAGGAGATAGATTTGGAAACTGTGGCTCTTCATTTTGTGCCTTTGAGTATGTAGTTAGAAATTGTAATTATTTGGAATGTGGGTTACCTATTTCTAAAATCCTGGAATAATATATTCTGTTAATAGTATTTTCCAAGGTTTTCTTTTATTCCAGGATTTGAGCACAGCAATATTATTTTCAGTATGTTCATTGTCTATAATGTTAAAGCAAGAAAGACCATAAAAAGAGCTCTATGATTGTGATGAGCTAGATATTGTTAGGCCTCTTACATGTGCTATAGAATTATGATATACATTTGACATATACATATATATATGCATACATATTGTGTGTCTGTAGTAAGAATTGTCTCATTGAAGTTTAATGGTTATTTGCTCAAATTTCAGTAGCTAGCATACAGGGCAGAAAGGGGATGTCAAATCTGAGAATTCATGCATTCCCCACTTGCTAAATCATCTTCAACAACAAAAAGTCATATTGTAAGTGCTAAAAATACTTTATTGAGAGAAAAACTACTGAAATGTAGATTTAAATTTGGGAAACATTCTTTTGAACTCACTGTCTACTATGTGAGCCAAGAATGAACTATATTTACACATTAGGTGTGGCACTAAGAAAGTACACAATGTAGAGGAATGGGAACTGCTAACTGTCATAATGATACAGATCAAAGTTATCAGCTGTAATGTTATTTCTAAAGGATAAGACAACGATTTTCCTTATACTTTCAGAAATGTGTTATGTGGAAAATTAGTTTGTTTATGGCCACACAAGAGGTTACTAATACGAGTCAATTACTCAGTGGTTTACGCACATGTGCGAGAAGATGTCTGTGTGTCTGTGTTTAAACCCTCTCCAAAACAAGCAGGCACCGTCACCAGAGTTTCTTCTCCTGGACACAGAGATGATACATTTGTAGAAGATGGCAGTATCTGTGGACCTGATATGGTAAATAGAATTACAAAAATTCATGCTTCAAAATTATTTGTTTATGAATATAGTCATTTCACAATATATCAATCAACCAGTAGCTTTCCCCCCAACCTTTTATTTATTTATTTATATTTATTTATTTATTTTATATTTATTTATTTATATTATTTATTTATATTTTATATTTATTTATTTATATTTATTTATTTATACACATAACAAAAATTCTCCATCTTAATCATCTTAATTCAGTGGTATTAAACAGATTCAGAATGTACAGCCACCACCTCACCACCATCATGTGTCTCGTTAATTCTTGACATCTTGTAAAACTGAATCTCTCTCCATGAGACCACAGTGCCCCAATTCCCTGACAACCACCATAGACTTTGTTTCCAGGTACCACACATAGGTGGAATTATTCAGTATTCATCTTTCTGACTTAGTTCACTTAACTAGAGCCCTTAAGGACCATGTATATTGTAGTGTAAGTTAAACTTTCCTTTTTTTGTGGGCTGGTCCTGGGCTCCTCTAGACTACTTCTTGAGTAGAACCATCACTCTATTCTCTGCTTTTTTGACTGTAGCTTATTTAGATTTCACTTATGATCAAGATCAGAATATAGGCCAGGCACTGGTGGCTCATGCCTGTAATCTTAGTTACTCAAGAAGCTGAAATCTGAAGATCGCGATTCAAAGCCAGCTGGGACAGGAAAGTCTGTGAGACTCTTATCTCCAATAAACCACTGAAAAACTGGAAGTGGCACTGTGGCTCAAATGGTAGAGCACTAGCCTTGAGCTTAAGAGCTGAGAAACAGTGTCCAAGCCCAGAGTTCAAGCCCCACGACTGACCAAAAACAAAATCAGAATATATTTGTCTTTTTAATTCTTGGCTTATTTCATTTAACATAATGTATTCCAAATTTATTCATGTTGTCACAATTGACAGAATTTTCTTCTTTAAAGCTGCTAATGGTTCCTAGTATTCTGCATTTTCTTCCTCTACTCATCCATTGATTAGTATTTAGATTTTTTAAAAAATCTTGGCTATTGTGCAGAAAACAGCAGTATTCATGAAGGGCATGCAGATCCTTTTTTTTTTAGCATGTTGATTCCAATTTCTTTATATTCTGAAATGGAATTACTATATCACATAGTAGTTTTATTTTAAAAGCTATGCCATATACCCTATTGCTTGTATTAATTTGTACATCCATGAGCAGTGTGCAACAGTTCCTTTTACTCCACGTTTTTGTTGAAGAGTACCTCCACATATATCATGGTGGTCTTAATTTGTCTGGTTTTGATTTTATGACCATGTTTTTGGGCTCATATCTAAGAAACCATTTGTCAAGGCCCAACTCATGTAACTTTCACCCTGTTTCCTTCTGGAAGCTTTAGAATTTTCCCAGGTTTTCTTTTATTACAGGATTTGAGCAGCACAGTATTATTTTCAATATATTCATTGTCTATAATGTTAAAGCTAGGAATGTGGCTTAGTGGTAGAGTGCTTGCCTAGCATGCATGAGGCCTTTTCTGGGTTCGATTCCCCAGTACCAAATAAACAGAAAAAGCCAGAAGTGGCACTGTGGCTCAAATGGTAGAGTGCTAGCCTTGAGCAAAAGAAGCTCAGGGACAGTGCCCAAGCCCTGGGTTCAAAAGCCCCAGGACAGGCAAGAAAAAAAAAAAAAGAAAAGAAAAAAGAAAAAAAGAATTTCCCATCTTTTGTTTGAGTTTGTCATTCATTGACTTTTGTACATGAGGTGAATTGATTTTTGCACATGATATAATGGCCCAATTTCGTCCTTTTGCTTGTGACTGTCTATATATCCCAATATTATATATTGAAGAGAATAATCTTAACCCATTGTGTACTTATCACCTTTTCAAAAATCTATTAATCATATATACATTACTTTTGCTCTGGAGTCCTCTTCTTTTCATAATTTATTTTCAGTAGCTTTTTAGAGTTACAATTTTGTTCAGGGATTCTCAAACCATGACCCTCCTATATTCACCTCATAAACAGCTGGTATTATACATGTGTATACTACATCAGCCTTAATGTTGTTTTCATTTGCATTTCCTTGATGGCTAAGGATGATGAACATTTCCTCATGTAGTTATTATTGGCCATTTGTCCTTTTAAATTTTGAAAAGTGTCTTCAGTCCCATTGCCCTTTTAGCGACTGGATTCTTTTCCCTTTCATTATTCAATATTTTTGAATTCTTTCATGTATTCTGGCTACAAATCCCCTGTTGCATAAATACCTGGGAGATCCTCTTTTTTTCCCATTCTGCAGGCTGTTTTTTCACTCTGTTCATTTCTTTTTCTGTGCAGAACTTTTAATTCTAGGCAATTCCATTTGCCAGTTCTTGCTATTATTTACAGATCTATATAGATATATAGATATATCTATAGAGTCTTATAGATATATCTTAAAGTGTTTTCCTCTCATAGTTTAAAAGTTCCATTTTTGGTCCATTTTTAGCTGATTTTTATATAGGGTGAAACGTAGAAATCTAGTTTCAGTCTTCTCCATTTAGGTTTATGGTATCCATTGTTAAAGGGGCTATCTTTTTTTTTTTTTTTTTCAAGTGTATGGTTTTGTTACCTTTGTCAATAGTAGATGAAGGGGTTTGATTAGGTTCATTTCTAGTTCTTCCACTGGTCTTTGTGTCTGTTTTTGTGCCATACCCTGCTGTTTTTGTTACAATGGCTCTGCAGTATCATTTGCAGTCTGGTATTATGATACCTCCATCACTGCTCTTTATGTTCTGATAGCTTTGGATATTTAGGGTTTCTTGTGCCTCCAGAAGAATTTTAGGATTGCTTGTTCTATTCCTATAAAAATGTAATTGGTGACTTTTTCACTTTTTTCCAGCAAAAGTTAGTATAAATCCAAATGAAAGACTAAAATATGTGCAGGAAAAAATCAGAGTAAAATTTTAAATTGAATGTAATGAATAGAAATGGGTATTTAAATTTTTATTTTTAAGGTTTTTTTCCTTAGTTTGTAAAAACTAGGCTATATTAGTTATGCAAGAGGGTTCTCAAAAGCACTTTTAGTTTCTTTCACCTTTTTTTACATTTTAAATAAACTTGTAGTCTCCATTTTAAGCCCATTTATAGTCTCCATTTTAAGTTTTTATTATTGGCTTAGCATGAACTATACAGAGGGGTTTCACTGTGGTATTTACAGCATGTATATAATATACTTTGAGCAAGTTACCCCTATATATACATATATATTATTTTTTCTTAATCATCTTCTCTCTCTATCTCCTTTTTAATGGGTCATAAGATAGACCCATTTTTAGTTTTTTGATGAAACTCCACACTGATTCCCATAGCAATCAGTAATATATAAAGGTTCCTTTCCTCCCACATCTTCACCATTATTTTTCTTCTTCTTCTTCTTCTTCTTCTTCTTCTTCTTCTTCTTCTTCTTCTTCTTCTTCTTCTTCTTCTTCTTCTTCTTCTTCTTCTTCTTCTTCTTCTTCTTCTCCTTCTTCTCCTTCTTCTCCTTCTTCTCCTTCTTCTCCTTCTTCTCCTTCTTCTCCTTCTTCTCCTTCTTCTTCTTCTTCCTCTTCTTCTTCTTCTTCCTCTTCCTCTTCTTCTTCCTCCTCCTCCTCCTCCTCCTCCTCCTCCTCCTCCTCCTCCTCCTCATCTTCCTCCCCCTTCTCCTCCCTCTCTTCCTCCCCCTCCTCCTCCTCCCCCTCCTCTTCTTCCCTCTTCTCTTCCTCCTCTTCCTTCTCCCCCTTCTCTCCTTCCCCCTCCTCCCACTCTTGCTCCTCCTCCTCCCCCTCCCCTTTTCCCCTCCCCCTCCCCCTTCCTCCTCCTCCCGGTGCCCCCCCCCCTTTGTTGCTGTTTTTCTCCCCCACACTCTCTTTATCTGTGCCAATCCGGGGGCTTGAATTCACGGCCTGAGCCTTTTTGCTGAAGGTTGGTACTCTACAACTTGAGCCATAGCTCCATTTATAGCTTTTTTTGCTGGCTAATTGGAAAAAAGAATCTCATTGACTTTCTTGCCTAAACTGGTTTCAAACATGATTTTCAGATCTCAACCTCCTTAGTAGCTAGGCTCACAGGTGTAAACCAGCGGAACATACACATTTGTTTTCTTAATGGCTGCCATTCTGACTGGAATGAGGAGGAGTCCTAGTATGGTTTTAATTTGCAATTTCTTTTATGGATAGGCATATTTAACCTTTCTTTGTTTACTTACAAGCCAGTTGTATTCCTTTTACTGAGAACTGTCCAGTTCATTTGCCCACTTATTAATTAAATTGTTTGTTCTTTTATTGTTTATTTTTGAGCTATTTGTATATTCTGTATGTTAATCACTTTTCCCATTGAATAGTTGGTAAAGACTTTCTCCTATTCTGGGGTTACATACTGAGAAAAAACCTCCACTCCTGCCTTGTGTGTGAAGATGGGATATCACTAACTTTTGTTTGGGCTAGTTTTGAACCACATCCTTCTGGAGTTGTGTCTCCCATGTAGTGGTATTATAAGCATGAACTACCATACTTAGCACAAATTTGACTTTGGAAGTTGAATCTTCTTAGGTATTTCAGTTAAAACTATTAACATCAAGACACACACACACACACACACACACACACACACACACACACACACACACACACACGCTGTTACTCATTTAGCCTGTTATTGGGCAGTAGGTTGTTAAAGCTGGTTCAAAATACTTTGGTATTTAGAGGCATTTGGAAAAAGAATATTGGGTTACAATTGCTGGGGTCAGTGAAAAAACTGTTAATGTCTGTCCTGTCTTATAATTCAGGGTTATCTTTTCTTTTTTTTTTTTTTTTTTTTGTCGGTCGTGGGGCTTGAACTCTGGGCCTGGGCGCTGTCCCTCAGCTCTTCAGCTCAAGGCGAGCGCTCTACCACTTGAGCTACAGCGCCACTTAGGGTTATCTTTTCATTAGGATCAAAATCATTTCTGTATCTGCCAGGCAAACTGCATTTCAACATTTCACAGAAAGTCTAGAGTCTTCTCAGTGGTAACTAGCAAGTAAAACGAAATCATGTTCCATTGGATTATGAAATATTTAGTGAGTCTAAAGAATCTTTAAATTTGACATTGAAGAAGCACATTGAAGAAGCACATTCAGTGTTTGTATTTACAAGTCATACAGCATTCCATTAATATGTTATTAGTGCTTTCAACACCTTTTAAAAATTATCTCAAGTATTTATTCCAGATACAGAAAGCTAACATGCTATAATTACATGGTTAAGACAAGTTTTTAAATATGATATCTCATGTTAGCTGCTAGTCATTAAAACTCAGGTTGTGAAAAACTTCATATATTTGAGTTGTAGAGATGTTCAACATTTATTTACTTATTTTTGTGCCTTTGTAGGGTTTGAACTCAGGGCCTGTTCATTGCCCCTGAGCTTTAGCTTTTTTTTTTTTTTCTTCAAGGCTAGTACTCTATTACCAGAGCCACAGCTTCATGGATTTTTGGTGCTGTCTGGACTTGCTACGTACCATGATCCTCAGATCTTAACCTCTTGAGTAGCTAGGATTATAGGCATGAGCCACCAATACGCAGCTCAACGTATTTAATGATGCATAACTATACTGAGGAAATATTTTAAGTGAAAACAATTATGTCCAGGATGATCTCAAATTTCCATATAAAATAGAAATAGGCTAGCATGAATTCCAAAATGTTAATAGTAATTATTTGCTTGTTGTGCTGCTTTTCTATTTTTCTAACTTTCTCCACATTCATAGAACTATTGGGAAAGGAACTAAATATGTCCACATTTGTGTCCATGCCAACTTTTTTAAACAGTAATATTATCTTTCAATAATTTATGCAGATTATTTGATGTTCTGAAATATGTAGTGTTTTCCCTCTATGAATGAATAAATTTTCAGAAAAGATCTGAAGATCTCTTATGAATAATAGTTCTGAATAAGATTTGTGGCCAAGCACTTTTATTTGTTTTGACAATCATATTTTTATATATCTTACCATTGGAATTTTTCCCTTGTCTTATCACCTCCTATAATTGTCTGATATCATTCTTTCTCTTTTTTTTTCATATGAAATAGTCAGCCACCCTCTTCTGTCTTTTGGTATTAAGACTTCCCCCTCTTACCTTTCAGTTCTTCACCTTGCTGTGCATGGCACTGTTGTCAGTCTCCCTTGGGCTGTTGATAACAGTGATCTATGGTGGAGATCACTTCTTTCAGGGCTCTTCAGATAATTAATGTGAGGCCATAGATTCATCAGTTGATGTCTCCAACGATTTATCTTTCCAAAACAGTTTCTAATGCTAGACTTAAGAATATAAAACTACCAGCTCCTTACATAATGATGACAATCTGAAGATATATTAGTTATTTCAGGAGAGTCTCATAGATTTTGATGCCAATTCTGGACAATATGAATTCTGAGATTCTTTCTCTTAAAATTCCTTACATGCTATCTCTGCAATAAACCTGTTTGCCTGACTCCATTTTGTTTTTATTTCTTTTTGCTTTGCCTTAGTATTGTGACAGAATGAGATGTAAAGAAGTGCGATATCTTATAAACTATCAAAAGTGTAACGTTACTAGAGATTGCAATGACCGTGGGGTAAGTCACAATAGTGTTCATTTCAACAATACTTTTAACACTGTAATGAGCAATTGGGAGATTTAAAAAATATTTGCGGGGCTGGGAAGATGGCTCAGTGGTAGAGCGCTTGCCTTGCATGCATGAGGCTCTGGGTTCGATTCCTCAGCACCACATAAACCAAAAGAAAAAAACCGGCAAAAAGAAAGGTACTTTACCTGACATATAACTGTAAAAAATATTTGCATTTTAGTCACCATTATATTTTGTGGTATCATTTAACAACCTATAATATAAAGGGAAAACATTTCAAATGATAATGTGTAAAAGATGTGTATAAAATTTCCTATGTACATGGGGTGGATGTGCTATAAGGACAGATGGCTTTGTGTTGTTATCATGGAAGGAAGGTATTTCTATTTTTACACAGAGAAGACACTATAAAAAGTAATTAGAATGTTAGTCTTGCTAGTTTATTTACACTCTGAACTGTTGTGGGAAATGAGTAGGAATTGTGGCCAATTATTGGAAATTGTAAGGTATTTGAATCTGGCTATAATAAGGATTAGAGTGGATTTGGCAATGGAAACTTTCTTTAGGAAGTTTCCATACTTTGTATGGAAATCTCAAGTAGAAATTGAGTGAGTTTGTCTAACAATCTCTAAAATGAGATGCTTTATGGGAAAAGTATAGACTCTAAGGACCGATATGCTCTCTCTCTACAAAGACTCTTCTACTTTTTTTATTCCAGCTGTGCAACAACTTTAACCACTGCCACTGTTCTGACGGATATACCCCTCCAGAATGCAAACCAATGAGAGGAGGGTTTGGAAGTATTGATGATGGTCACAAAATCACAACTAAAATAGGTTAGTGACCTTACAATGGCATTGATTAAATACGACATGCAAGAAAAGGAATTGTAGGTTTGAGGCTAGATTGAAAACAACTCTGACAACAAAACTGTTATTTTATTTGTGAGGTTAAGAATGACACACCTGACTATATAGGTTTGTATTGTCAAAGAAAAAGTATATCCAGTATCAGGCAATTTTAAAAGTAGGAATCTCATTATATATAATTTGAGTATTACTTGGAATTGTCTCAAATATTCCTAGTGCAAAATAGCATCACTATTCATTATATTGATGGCCTTGAAGTCTTCCAGACTTCATGGTTGTTTTGGAGCTATTAGGTTATCTTTGAAATTTTCCATTTTGCATCCTACCTTGGCTACTCTGAGTAGTTTCTTTAAATTAAACAGATATGAATGTAATGAAATAACTAGAGGACATCCCCTAGTTCTTTAAGGTGTTGAGTATACTCAAAATTGCTAGGAAGGAATAGTGTGCTCACAGCTGAAATCCTAGCTACTCAGGAGCTGAGATCTGAGGATTGCAGTTTGAAGCTAACCAGGGTAGGAAAGCCCTTGAGACTCCAATTAAGCAACATGAAGCTGTGGCTAAACTGCTAGAGTCTTGAGCAAAGAAGCTCAGGGAGAGTGCCTGATAAGTAAGTAAATAGGAGGGCTGACAATGTGGCTTAGTGGTAGAGTGTTTACCTAGTATGCATGAAGCCTTGGGTTTGATCCTCAGCACCACATAAACAGAAAAAGCTGGAAGAGGCACTGTGGCACAAGTGGTAGAGTGCTAGCCTTGAGCAAAAGAAGCTCAGGGATAGTGCCCAGCCCTGAGTTCAAAAGCCCCAGCACTGGCAAAAGGTAAAAAAATGTAAGTAATGTATAGGATAATCTTATCAGATGAGCTGAAAAGCTCAAACACTATGTACATAAGATCATATAAAAGTTGTCATGCCCAAAACGAGCTTTACAATGTCGGTGCGGGGGGGGGGGGAAGGGGGGGGAAGAGAAGGATTGGGATTGGGGGGAGGGGGGAGGCTGGGAAGGAATGTGAAGGGTAAACCAAAGGAGGAGGCTGCAATGCTTGGTAAGAAATGTACGCATTATCCTGCCCATGTAATTGTAACCTCTCTGTACAGTATGTTCACAAATAAAATTAAATTAAATTTAAAAAAAAGATCATATAAGATGATGCTAAGTGAAATGAATCCCAAGATATGGACATAAGATTTTTTTTGTTTCTTTTCAATGTTCTTCCTATGGTGTATCCGCTGTTGTCACTGTACTTGATTTTGGTAGCTGCATCTTGTATATACATTTGTCTAATCTGGGGAGAGAAAGGGGAATAACAAATGGAACAAGGACACAGGATGACCATTGCAACAATGATACCCACAGGACAGTATATTGGAAACACACTTTACAAGATCAGGTTGGGGGGAGTTGGAGGGGATGAGGAGGAGTGTGGGAAGTGGGGGAGGGAAGGGATAGTGGGACAACAACAAGGGAAGGGGTTAACAATAATTTACAAGAAATGTACTCATTGCCTTACTCACGTAACTGCAACCCCTCTATACAGCATCTTTACCATAAAATAAAATTATAAAATGGGTAAATAAATAAATAAATAAATAAATAGGAAATTTGGCAAATTGTCTACACTGCCCAATTTCCTTTTGAGGCCTTTCCAAATAAATATGTATGGAAAACTTCAATAGACTTCTTTGCAGTTAGACTGCATAACATGACCAGCTTTGTAAACTTTTAAAATGGTGATAATAAGGATTGAACTCAGAGTCTTATGCTTACTAGGCAGTTGCTCTAACACTTGAACCACACTTCTAGCTTTTTGTTTTTGAGGTGGAAGTCTTGTGTTATTGCTTAAGCTACCCTGGGCTGTGATCCTCCTGACCTGTACTTCGTCCTGTTGCCAAGATAACAGTCACAGACTACTTAGCCATTTGTTAAGATAGTCCTATGAACTTATTCCTTTACTGGCCTCCACTGTGATCCCTTATCTTTCTGCCTTTTAAGTAGCTAGAGTTGAGTCAATGTGTCTGGGAAGCTGATCAAGCTTTTAGAAATATATTGAAGTTATCTAGGCCATATTATTATAAATTCTTTAGGAGCACAAATG
This sequence comes from Dipodomys merriami, assembly GCF_024711535.1. Lineage (NCBI taxonomy): Eukaryota > Metazoa > Chordata > Mammalia > Rodentia > Heteromyidae > Dipodomys > Dipodomys merriami. The sequence continues at coordinate 4,264,289 of NW_027202493.1, read as the reverse complement.
TAACACTTTAAAAATATAATAGAAATAATTTAAAAAGTTTTGCCTACATATGATTATAAAAACAAAGGGCCATGCCTCTGTTTGACTTACAATAGAGCCAAATATTCTTAAAAAATTTTTTTTTATTGTAAAGATACTGTAAAGAGGGGTTACAGTTAAATGAGTTAAGGCAATGAGTACATTTCCTATTGAGCATTGTTTCCAAGTTTTCCATTCCCTAACAAATGGGATGGTGTCATTCTTTCTGATGGAGGCACATGATTTTCTTGATCCATTCATCTACTGAGGGGCATCTAGGTTGGTTGATATCTTAGCAATGGTGAATAATAAACATAGTTGTGCGGGTAGCTTTAGTAAGGCCTTGTTTGTGATCTCTTTAAGTCTTTAGCCCACTTATCAATCGGGCGTTTTTTCTTTGAGGATTTGTAGTTGGCGGATTTAAGTTTTTGAGTTCTAAGTATGCTTCAGATATGATGCCCTTGTCTGTTCTATGGCTAGTGAAGATCTTCTCCCAATCCATGGGCTTTCTGTTGATCTTGCTTGTTATGTCCTTTGCCAAGAAGCTCTGCAGTTTCATGCAATCCCATTTGTCCAGCCTTTCTTTGATTTGCTGTGTTTCTGGGTCTTTATTAAGATAATTTCAGCCTGTGCCAAGCAGGTCTAGGGTTTCTCCTATTCCATCCTGTAATATTTTCAGGGTGTCTGCTTTGACTTCGAGGTCTCTGATCCATTTGGAGTTGATCCTAGTACAGAGTGATATATAAGGATCTAGCTTTAGTTTTCTACAGGTGTTGAATGAATTTTGTCAGCACCATTTCCTGACGAGCTGTCTTTCTTCTATTCTATTTTTTTTTAGCTCCCATATTGAAGATTAGGTGGCTATAGATCTGTGGGTTCATTTCTGGGTCTTCAGTTCTATTTCATTTGTCTTCAGGTCTGTTCTAGTGCCAGTAACAAGCTGTTTTGATTACTCTGGCTTTGTAGTAGAGTTTGAAGTTTGGTATTGATATTCCTCCAGCACTGTTCATTCTGCTAAGGGTCTTTTATTGTTCCATATGAAGTTTTGGATTGCTTATTTTATTTCATTGAAGAATGAGGTTGGGATATTGATGGGTCTTGCATTGAATTTGGCAGTATTGCCATTTTCACAGTGTTAATCTTCCCAATCCAGGAGCATGAGAGGTTTTTCTACTTCCTTAGTTCTGCTTTAATTTCCTTTTTCAGGTTTTTAAAGTTTTCATCATAGAGGTCCTACACCTCTTTAGTTAACTCCTAGCTATTTTATTTTTTGTGGGCTATTAGAAAAGGAGTTACTTTCCTGATTCAGCCACATGCTTCTTGTTATTAGAATACAGAAAAGCCATTGATTTTTTGGGGGTCCATTTTATACCCTGCTATTTGCCAAAGTTTTAGATCAGCTCCAGTAACTTGGGAGTGGAGTCCATGGGATTCTTTAAATATAAGATCATGTCATCTGCAAAGAGGGGGAGTTTTACTTCATCTTTCCCTATTTGGATCCCCTTTATGTTTGCTTCTTGTCTTATTGCTCTAGCTAGGCATTCTAATACTAAATTGAAGAGGACTGAAGAGAGCTGACATCCTTGTCTCATTCCTGAATTTAGAGGAAATGGGTTTAACTTTTTGCCATTAAGTAAAATTCTGCCTGTAGGTTTGTCATATTTAGTCGTTATTATAATGAGGAATGTTCCATGGATTCCTATTTTTTCCAGAGCTTTCATCATAAAGGGTGTTGGATCTTGTCAAATGTTTTTTCTGCATCTATTGAGATAATCATGTCATTCTTTTCCTTGCTCTTGTTGAGGTGATGAGTTATATTAATTGCTTTGTGAATATTGAACCAGCTTTGCATCCCTGAAATTAGTCCTGTTTGTTCATAATGTATGCTTTTATTTTTATTTATTTATTTATTTTTTGTCGATCGTGGGGCTTGAACTCTGGACCTGGGCGTTGTCCCTCAGCTCTTCAGCTCAAGGCGAGCGCTCTACCACTTGAGCTAAAGCGTCACTTCCATAATGTATGCTTTTGTTTATGAATTGTTGAAGTCGATTGGCCAAAAGTTTGTTGAGAAGTTTTGCATCCATGTTCATCAAAGAAATGAGTCTGTAGTTCTATTTCTTTGATGAGTTCCTGCTTGATTTTGGGGTGAGGTTTGTAATGGCTTCATAGAAAGAGTTTAGTAGTGAACTTTCACTTTCATTTTCATTGAAGATTTGGAGGAGTATTGATGTGAGTTCTAGTTTGAAGACCTTGTAGAATTCAGCTGTAAATCCATCTGGTCCTGGGCTTTTCTTAGGTAGTAGGTCTCTTATTGCTGTTTCGATTTTGATGTTTGGTATAGGTCTTTTAAGTTGGTTTAAATCATCTTGGTTCAGTTTGAGCATGTCAATATTTGCTGGAAATTCATCCATTTCTTCCAGATTCTTGAACTTATTAGCATAAAGGTTTGAGCAGAATTTCCTCATAATGTCCTGAATCTCGGTTGTTTCTGTAGTGATATTTCCATTCTCATCTCTGAGTTTGCTTATTTGGGTGTGTTCTCTTCTTTTTCTGATAAGATTTGCTAAGGGTCTGTCAATTTTGTTCATTTTTTTTTGAAGAACCAACTCTTTATTTTGTTGATTCTCTCTCTGGATTTTTTTGACTCTTAATTCATTTAATTCTGATTTTAATGATTTCTTTCCATCTACTGGATTGGGGTTTAGCTTTTTGCCTTTATCAAGGAGCCTCAAGTACCTCGCTAAATTGTTGGTTTCAGATCTCTCCAATTTGTTGTTATAGGAACTCAGAGCTATAAACTTGCCTTTGAGTACTGTCTTTACTATGTTCCAGAGGAGCTGGTAATTTGTATGTTCATTTTTGTTAAATAGCATGAACATTTGAATTTCTAATCTCTTCCATGACTCACTGGTGGTTCAAAAGTGTGTTGTTCATCCTCCCTATGTTACAGGATTTTCTTTTGTGGCTTTTAGTGTTGAATTTTATTCCCTTGTGGTCTGAGAGAATATAGGGAATAATTTCAATGTTTCTGAATTTGGACAAATTTTCTTTGTGACCTAAAATGTGGTTTATTTTTGGAGAATGTTCCATATGCTGCTGGGTGAAATATTCAGTAGATGTCTGTTAAGTCTAGTTGGTCTATGCAGTTGTATAGAGCCAAGGTTTCTCTGTTGAGTTTTTGCCAGGTTGATCTATCCAGTGGGGGATAATGGTATGTTAAAGTCTCTGACAATTAATGTCTTTGGATCTATGTGAGATTCTAGGGAATGTAGTGTTTCTTAGATAAATTAGGTTGCTCTGTTGTTTGGTGAATAAATATTTAGAATTGTAATATCCTCCTGAAGGAGAGATCCCTTAATTAATATGTAATGTCCTTCTTTTTCTCATCTCACTTATTTTATTCATTTTTTTTCATTTCTTTCTTTCTTATTTTTTAATGGTGAAAATACCATACAGAGGGGTTACAATTACATGGGCAAGATAATGAGTACATTTCTTATCAAGCATTGTTGCCTCCTCCTTTGTTTCCCCTTCCCATATCCTCCCATCCCCTCCTACCCGATCCCCCCCCATCACTTATTTTAATTTGAAGTATTTTATCTGATATTAAGATTGCAACTCCTGCCTGGTTATCGGGGCCATTTGCTTGGTAGATTTTATTCCTGCCTTTCACTTTCAGAATACGTTTCTTTTGTGGGCAAGGTGTGTGTCTTGAAAGCAGCAGACAGAAGGATCTTGCTTTTTGATCCAACTAGACAATCTATGTCACTTAATTGGAGAGTTAAGCCCATTAATATTGAGAGTTAGGACTGAGAAGTGCTTGGTAGTCCCTGCCATGTTATCCCACTTTTTAGGGACTGTGTCAACCAGTTCTTCCTATGATTCTCATATTCTCTGTTTGGGTGCCATTTCTTGGCCTTTATCACACTCTTGTTGGTTTTCTATGTGTAGGACATCTTTCAGTATCTTTTGTAATGCTGGTTTGTTGGAGTTCTGTTGTTTCAATTTTTCTTTGTTATGGTAGGTTTTTATTCATCCCTCAATTATGAAGAAGAGCTTAGCTTGGTACAGTATTCTTGGTTGATACTTCTTTTAGGGTGTGGCATACATCATTTCATTCTCTTTTTGCTTTCATGGTCTCTGTTGAGACATCTGTTATTCTGATTGGTTTCCCTTTATAGGTGATTGATTTTTTTCTCCCTGACAGCTTTAAGGATCCTTTTCTTGGTCTCTATTGATCCTGTGTGGATTACAATGTGGCAGTGGGATGTCCTGTTCTGGTCTGGTCTATTTGGGGTTCTAAAGGCTTCTTGTACCTGGATGGGCCTATCTTTTTGCGTGTTTGGGCAGTTCTCTTCTAGGATCCTGTTAATTAATTTCCTAGATTGTTAACTTCTGCCTCTCAGCCCTCCTTTACACTCATTAGCTTTAAATTAGGCCTTCTGATGGTGTCTTTTATATGTTGAATAGATCTACCATATTTCTTGGATTTGTCTTGGATAGTTATATGTTCTTTCTCTATAATATCTAGGCTGTCTTCAATCCCCAAGATTTGATCTTCTGCATGGTCTAACCTACTGTGAAGACTTTCTACATTGTTTATTATTTCCTTTCCTTCTAATTGGTCATATTTGATGGCTTCAAATTCTTTGTTGGATCTTTGTTTTAGATCTTGTATGGACTTCTTTACTTCCTTAATTTGGTTTTCAGTGTTCATTCTCAAATCCCTTAGTTGATTGATTATAGTTTCATTGGAGTCCCTTTTCTTCTGTTGGGCTTCATGCTCACAAAATTCCTCTATTAATACTTGGTTAGCCTCATTATGCTTATGCATTTCCCTGTCCTGCTCACACAGAGCCCTTTGCAGGCTTTTGATCTTTTCATTCAGCATGTTTACCAGTAGTGTTTGTAGAGCATTTTGGGAGTTCTCCTCTGGATTATTGGTTAACTGCTCTTTTGCATGATTACCATGAGGTATCTGGACTTGATATTTTTCAGGTGTTTCTACAGCTTGTTCTACCCATTTGGGTATGAAAATAAAAGCAACAAAGGAGGAGGTAAGAATGCTCAATAGGAAATATACTCATTACCTTACTCATGTAACTGTAACCCCTCTGTATACTATTTTTACAATAAAAAACTAATAAAAAGTTTTAAAAAAGAAAATATAACCAATTCCACACTAGAACAGTATTTTTAAGGCAAGCATCAACCCAGAGCCCTGCAGTTGCCCAGATTGTTTGAAACAGTCAGAATGAATACAGATACAATCTAGTTCAACAACAAACAGCTAGGGATCAGTGTACTAAGAAATTCAAAGAAGGAGTAAGGGACCAGAAATGGATAGGTCTAGGGAGAATTATGAGGAGAAAATAAGATTAGAAGAATGTGGGGAGGGAAAGGGAGAAAGGGAAAATAAGGACCTAAATTCAGAGAGAGGAAAAAGAGAGAAGGAAAGGAAAAGAGAGATACAGTAAAAGGAAAAAAAAATAAAAAATTAAGAATGAAACACTTAAAAATTATATAAGTATAAAGAAATAATAGCACAATTAAAGTGGTTAAGGCTGAGAGTTTTTGAATTGAGTAATCGATATCTAAATTAAGCATGTACATAATGAAATTTAAGATCTAATAATTGAAGACAGGTATGTATCTGGGGATGAACAGAACAGCAATTAAGCAAAGCAAAAAAAGGAAAAGGACAAAAAGGGAAAAGACTAAAAAGAGAATTAAAAAATAAAAATGATGAAAAAATAGAAAGCAAATTTTAAAAAAAATTTAAAAAATTAGGGGGGAGATCTTGTGTCTCCCCTATGTCTGTAATCAGTCTCTTGGTGGAGTCTCTGGTTTGTTTGTGGTGTTTGGTTTTCCTGTGGCTTAGTTGGTTTCTCAAATCAGTTTGTTTGAGCAGGCAGAATGAAGCTTGTCTTACCAGGACTTTATGACATTCCTCCTAGGCTAGTTCAGTGGGAGAGATATATGTTTTGAGTGTCACAAAAGAAGGAGGTGGCTGTTTCCTCTAGCTTGGAGTTGCTGTGAGGGAGCTAGGTTGTGGGTAGGGTTGTGACTTGTCAGCAATCAGAAGCTTTTCCCTGACAGACTAGTTCCTGAGACACTCATGCAGCCCAGCCTGGAGCCAGTCTCAGGATTTATGCTGTCCAGTTTCCAATTGGTTTTCTTTTACCCTCCAGCAACTGGAGTTGCTGCCTGTGCTGCAGAGGGGTGGGGCCGCCTCTGGCTCTGTTTACCCAGTGAAGAAAGTCACCAAACCTTGGGCAGAGTTTTCTCTACCTAGGAAGAGCAACTTTCTCTGGAGGTGGAGCTGAGCTCTGCAGGTCAGGTTCCTTTCACCTGTTGAGTGGCTCCCATTGTCTTCTTCCCAGGCCTAGTTATGTGCTAGTTGCTCTGGCCAGGTCTTTGTCAATATCAAACATGGAGTTCTTCTCCAGTAGTGGGGGAGTGGCTACCTTCCCAATGCTGCCCTGTGAGAAGGAGTGGGATTGTCTTGTGGGGTACTAACGACTTTCCCTTGGTTTCTCGGCCATGCATAGTCTGCGACTGTCTGTGGTCAGCAGGATGAATATTTCTACTCCTTGTCAGTTATTGCTAGCTGTGAGTAGAATATGCTTGCACACGGTCTCTGGTACCTTTGTCCCAGGCTCTGTCTGTTGATATGGTGGCCTGCTGCAGCAAATGCCAGTGTCCTTAAACAAGCTGTCTGGAATTTTCCTCTCTGGCTAAACTCTCTGTACTATGATGGCATACGTGGTGTGACTCTCTAGCCTTGGATTTTTCACTGGAACACTAAAACTGGTTTCTATGTCACAGCTTGTTTAACCCCCAGCTTCTCTTCAGCCATCTTCCTCCAGGCTCTAGAGTCAAATATTCTTATTCTTTCTGTTTCATTTCTAATCATGTATCTCTTAACCCTTTCAGCCTTTAAGTAATTCTTTATATGTTTTATAAAACTTTTCTTCCTTTCTTCCTTTCTTCCTTTCTTCCTTTCTTCCTTTCTTCCTTCCTTCCTTCCTTCCTTCCTTCCTTTCTTTCTTTCTTTCTTTCTTTCTTTCTTTCTTTCTTTCTTTCTTTCTTTCTTTCTTTCTTTCTTTCTTTCTTTCTTTCTTTCTTTCCCTCTCTTGCTCCCTCCCTCCCTCCCTCCCTCCTTTCCTTCCTTCCTTCCTTCCTTCCTTCCTTCCTTCCTTCCTTCCTCCCTCCCTCCCTCCCTCCCTCTCTCCCTCCCTTCCTCCCTTCCTCCCTCCTTTCCTTCTTTTTCTTTCTTTTACATTTTTGATTACAGGGTGCCTAATGTTGTATATCAGTTGGGCTCAGTAAATCTGACCTCCTTTTATCTACTCTCCAGTGCTCCACACCACTTCCACCCTCTATTAACCTTTACTTTGTGTTCATGTTGATCTGTTTTACCTCCTACCTATGATGCTAAACATAAACATTTCTCTGTGTGGCTTTAATTTGCTTAATATAAAATTTAGCTTCTCTCTAGACCACCTAACTATTGTGAAGAAAATAATATTTCTATTTTACTTTACCCCTATTTTTCCAGTTTTCCATTTCTCCATGCACTTAAAAATGACAGAACACCATCATCATCATCATGATCAATCTTTAAATAGTTATACAAAGGGATACAACATATCATAAATTCATGTAGTTATTAACTGACTACAATGCATCTTGATCAGAGTCAACTCTTCTATTGTTCTCCTCCATCTCTCCCAACCCTACCCATCCCCTTAAATTTCCTAGCTCCATTTTTACATATGTGCACATCGAATATTATGACTGTATTCACCTACCCTTCCTCTTGCCATTTGTCTGCAACCTTGCCCCTCAAACTTTCCCCAGACCTCAACAACACATGTTCCAGTTGCCTGGTATTCATTTTGTTAAACTGTAAGTTAGTTGTTCACAGTGGTTGCACCATTGGACTCCTCTTCTGTATATAACACTATATTTTAGTTTGTCTGTATATTCCTGTATATTATCTTAGGTACATTTTCATATATAGTTATAATTTCGACCAAATTTCTAAATCTGAGAGAAACATGTGCCTTGGTCTCTCTGAGCCTGACTTACTTCATTTAACAATTTTTCTCAGGTCCATCCATCACCTTCCGAACAATAAGTTTTTTTTTTTTTTTTTTTAAAAGAATAACGTTCTTGATAGACACTGACAGCTCACATCTGTCATCCTAGTTATTCAGGAGGCTCAGATCTGAGCATCACCGTTCAAAGCCAGGCCAAGCAGGAAAGTTTGTGAGACTCTTATCTCCAGTTAAGCACTAAAAAAGCTAGAAGTGGAGGTGTGGTTCAAATGGGAGTACTAGCCTTGAGGAAAAGAAGCTCAGGGACAGCACCTAGGCCCCGAGTTCAAATATCAGGACTGGTGGGAAAAAAAGAATAACCTTCTTGTCCAACAAGGAAATTTTATGGCAACCTGGTATTAAAGCATACTTTCTTTTTCTGGCATCAATTGTATTCATTTTGTATATGCATATGGAAGCCATCTCTTTCTATTTTATAAAGTTAAAACAGACATCTCTTTGAGTGTTCCTTCACATATTGAGGAAACAAGTGACTAAAAGCTTTTGTTAGGAAGTGTCCTCTCTATGTCAATGAGTGACCTGCCTTCAAGCGAAATAAACCAGGTATGCATTCCACTTTGCAGGGAAAGTCTTCCCTCACTGTAACTATAGACTAAATTTTCTGCTGTGAGTTAAATATACAGGGAGATGAGCAAAAGTCTATTTTGTATTTGCTGAAAATATCAGGAGTCTTTCTCACTTTGTAACAGGGAATTGTCTTATTTCATTGTCATAAAACATGGTCCTTATTTCTGTCTGAGACCTCACCAGAAACACTTTTACTGTATTCATATTCATATTCACACTCTGTTCATGATTCTTTCTATGTGTATTCTATAAGATGTGGGTGGTCTCCCCTGCCTTTCTTTATTTTTTTCTCTTAGCCTTTGCCAGAATTACTCTTCCAACATTGGCATTTCTGCATTTCTTTTTCTTTTTCTTTTTTTTTTTGTCGGTCATGCAGCCTGAACTCTGGGCCTGGGCACTGCCCTCAGCTCTTCAGCTCAAGGATAACACTCTACCAGTTGAGCCACAGCACCACTTCTGGGTTTTTTCTTTTTGCTTATGTGGTGCTGAGGAATTGAACCCAGAGCCTCATGCATGCAAGGCAAGCACTCTACCACCGAGCCACCTTCCCAGCTGCATTTCTGCATTTATATCAATGGTACCTTAATGGAATCTAGGCCATCTTCAAAGTGATCCTTAAAGGTGCTTCACCCTTTAGCAATTATTCAGATCCAAAGTCAATTCCATGAGTTAATATATTTGTTATAGTTACAAATCACTTCCAAGTACTAAGTTCTGTGTGTATGTGTGTGTATATTTGTACACAGAAATATATACACATATATACATATACATAGTATATGTACATGCTATATATACATTATATACATATGTATGTATATATATGTCAAATCATTGACAAGTGCCAATATCTGCAGGGTGAATTGACAAGTTGTAAGGGGATTAAATGAATGTTTGCAAATATTAACAATCTAAGAAATATTTATGTAGTGAAAGAGTAAGGAGCGGGGCACCGGTGACTCACGCCTATAATCTTAGCTACTCAGGAGGCTGAGATCTGAGGATAGTGATTCAAAGCCAGACCCAGCAGGAAAGTCCGTGAGACTCTTATCTCTAATAAACCACTAGAAAACCAGAAGTGGTGCTGTGGTTCAAGTGGTAGAGCACTCACCTTGAGCTGAAGAGGGCAAGGACAGTGCCTAAGCCCAGAGTTCAAGCTCCACGACTGACCAAAGGAAAAAAAAAAGATTAAGGACTCAAAAACCCTAGCAAAACATGAGAAACATATATAAGTGTATACATTCAATTTTTATTATATTCAGAACAGGTAAGAATAGAGTGTTTAATAAGTATTTAGGTTTAATAAGGAATAAGGCTGATAAAAATGTCTTCTTCAGTTTTTCCTTTGATTAATCCAATCTCTGACATTAATTTAAAATTGGTATTTTCCATTCTAGGCTATTTTGAGGCACAACCTGTTCTCCCAAAATTCAAGTTTCAACTCATCTTCTACATTTCTGTACCAGTGCTTGTCATTATTCTTATTGGTTTAGTAAATCAGAATAAATTAAGAAAGTTTTGCTTGAGAAGAGAAACTGAAACAGATAGGTATACATGTGCACATATATCTACTGTTGTTTTATTTAATAAGCCAAAAAGCAATATTCATTTACATGAGCAATATCTAAGACAACAGGTAAGGTAATAGAAGGAGAGGCACAGGACTACAATTCAAACAGGTTTGATGTCCATGCTGCATGTTTAACTCTTAGTCAACCCTGAAATAGGAGGAGATATGTTGGCCAAGAGTATATTAGAAGACTATTAAGCTTGTGGTCCCCTGACCTTGATATATTTGCAAGGTTGTCCAATAGGCTTTTATTAGAAAGGGAACTTGCAAAAAATTATTAAATTATAAATCATTAGGCCACTGAGAAACATCTGTATTAGAACCCTTTTCTCATTTACAGACCATACCTTGAACTTGTTCTTACAATATTCATTGTCCTAAATATCAATGTTGCTAATTTGTAAAGCTAGTTATTTAGAGAAACATACAGTTAGGGAGATGTGTTATTAGAGAAATTACATTTAGCTTGTAAAATTTTCTTTTCAGTCGCAAATCTTGCACATAAAACTGTTACCTTAAACAAATGATTTTGTTTCGGAGTACTTGAAATTTTTCTCTATAACTCTATGAAACATGACACAACAATGGCTTCCAAATGTGCATAATCCTTTAGGTATATTAATGAAACAAATCACCATATTATTATTATTTTTTTGGGTCCGATCATCCTGAACACTGGGCCTGGGCACTGTCCCTCAGCTCTTCAGGTCAAGGCTAGTACTCTACCACTTGAGCCACAGTGCCACTTCCGGCTTTTTTCTTTTTGCTTATGTGGTGCTGAGGAATCGAACCCAGGGCCTCATGCATGCAAGGCAAGCATTCTACCACTGAGCCACCTTCCCAGCCATATTATTGACCATCAGTTCCACAAATATTCAAACATGCCATTGAGTTCCTTTACATAATTTACAGTATTTTGCCACAGAAGTATTTTCCTCTTATTTTACCTCTGCAATTGATAGTTGAAGAAAACACAAAATTGTTTTATTATGGTAAAAGGAAAGAAATTTTTTGGAAAATTTTTCCTAGGAGAATTGTAAATTTATCTAAGTAAAAATACATAAGGTAGTGCCAAGAAATAGAGGTGTTTACCGCTTGATGTCCTAGGTCATTTATGAGTTGGTTCAAATATACAACATTTTGGGCCCAAATTAAAAGTAAATTTATAAAAATTATTACATATATACTATGGTTTGAATATTATATGTGTAAAACCAAATTTCTCAATACTATTTAATATTTGTAACATGATTGTTGGAGGTTTTCCAAAATTTAAGTTAGATTTATAACTGCTACATAAAGCATAAAACTTGTATATTTTAATAGAGTAGCAGGTAATGTTTAGGTTAGCTGAATATTTTGAATGTTACTCTATGATTTTGGCTTTATTTGGCTTAATGAATTAAGGATATCACAAAGTAAGGTGCTCCTTAAACAGATGTGGGCTTAAAAATATGAATACTTCCTTGACACTTGTGGCTCACATCTGAAATTTTAGTTACTCAAGAGTCTGAGATCTGAGGATTAATGTTTGAAGCTAGCCCCCTCAAACAAATTAGAAAAATTCTTATCTCCAACTAATCAGTAAAAAGCAAAAAATGAAGGTGTGGCTCATGTAGTAGAGCATCAGGCTGTGAGCAAAAAGGAATATGGTCTTCAAATGATCATTTAATTTTTAAATGTAAAAATTTCCCCAGTTTAAACCAGATTTTCTTCATTTTTGATCCAGGTCAGAATACAGCAATAGCAACAGCAAGATATCCACCAGTGAAAGGTATGTGCTTATCAATGTGATAAAATTACTCCATATCCTATGTATGGATTACCACTTAAAGGCAGTAAATGACTAATTTATAATGAACAAATTTGTTTATAATATTCTCTATGGTTTTCACTGTAGGCTATTTTAAAATAATGACTAACAAAACTGGATTGCAAAAATTGTCAGTCAGCCTCTCCATCCCTGACCCATCCGAAGGAAAGATATTAGTTATACATGAGAGCTGGTAACTAGAAACACACAATTGTGACCTATTTTCATTAGCATTGAGAAAAAGCATTTACGTTTTGATGACAATTTACTGTAGTGAAAGATGATGACTATGTTTTTGAATTAGGTTTATTTATATTTTATTGAAATTTGCACTTCACATTTTCCTTAGAGATAATGGCTTCTTTTTGTGATACCCTTGTCTGGCTTAAGTACCAGGAAGATGCTGGTCTTGTAGTAGTATGTTTTCAGTTCTATAGTTTGGAAAACTTAAGAAGTACTGGTTGTAACTATTTGGATGTTTGATAACTGTAGTGATAGATCTCTCTAGTTCTGGGTGGTTCTTTGATGTTGTTTCTTTAAATTTCCAGTTTCTTTATAATTCACTCTTGGTAGATTGTATTTTTTCCAGAATTTTTCTGTTTCCTTTAGAGTAGCTGGTTTGTATAATTGTTTATGTTACTGACTAATGATACTTTTGATTCCTGAGGCATCTGTCATAAGGCCACCACTTCCATTTTATTAATAACATAGTAGTTGTATAAAGAAATAGGTTTCACTATGACATCTCCATGTATACATACTTTGATGATATTTACTACCTCTACTATTCTCTCATTCCTCTCTTTCCCTGCTTCCCATTCCATACCACTAACAATTCTTCTTTTTCTTTCATGCCCTCTCCCCATATTCAATATATGAGAGAGAAAACATGTTACTAGTCTTGCTGATTTGACTTCACATAGCCATCACCATTTTCTTGAAAACAATATGATTTTGTTCTTTATGTCTGATTAGAACTCCATACATATATAACTTGGTGTATCCATTCATTTATCTATAGGTTTCTAGGCTGACTGAATAGCTTAGTTATGTAAACTCTAATTCCATTTCCGATTTTACTTACTTGAGTCTTTTTATTCTTTGTCTAGCTAACAGTTTGTCAACTTCATTTATTTTTTTTCAAAGAATCAATTCTTGGGTTTACTGACCTTTTTATATGGGTTTCCTCTTTCAGTTTAATTCCATTCTTTTTAATCTAATCATTTTGTATTTTATTCTTTTCTTTATTTATCTCCTATTAAGGAATAACCTCTAGATTAATTTGAAATCTTCCTTCTTTTTCTATGGTTTCTGTGTTTTTTCTCTCTCAGAACTGCTTTGGCAGAAGTGAAACTAGTGCCCATGGGTAGAATACCAATCTTGAGTGGAAAAAGAAAGAGACAGGCTCTGGAGTTCAATCACCAATACTGGCACAAGAAAAAAATAGCTGAAGCTATTCTTAGTAGAGGTGTGGCTCAGGTGATATAGACTTGAACACATAAAGCTAAGGAAGAACACTAGGTCCTATGTTCAAGTCCCTGTACTGATTCTCTCTCTGTCTCTGTCTGTCTCTGTCTCTGTCTCTACCTCTCTCTCTCTCCTACACGCACACACACACACAAACACAAACAAACATACACTAAGCTATTCTTTAGGGAAAGTATGGCACAAGTGGTATAGTACTAGCCTTGAGAAAAAAAGCTAAGGAGTGTGAGGCCCTGAGTTCAAGCCCCAATACCAGCACAAAAGAAAAATTATGAAAGAAAACAGAACTGCTTTTGCACATCTGTTCTGGTTTGAATACTAAATATCCCCCACAAGTTCATGAATTTTGGAGGTTTAGTTGCCAGTTTGGGGCAGTGATTGGGGATGTGGAGGGCTCTGATAGCTAATGGATTAATTCCTTGATGGATTCATACAAATCTGACATTATTGGGAGGTGGTGAATTATTTTTCAAGCACTCTACCACTTGAGCTTATGTGGTACTGAGGAATTGAACCCAGGGCCTCATGCATGCAAGGCAAGCACTCTACCACTGAGCACCCTTCCCAGCCCCAATTATTTTAAATATTAAGAATGGATTTTCTCAACATTATTTATTGAAATGAATATTTTGCAAATGTGGATAAACAAACACTTTGTGTATTTTAGGAAGCCACTAATATTACAAGGTGTATCTGCAGTTGAAGTAGAAGATAGTTGTTCTGTCTGGGATTAGTTATTTCAGATATTTTTGCCCTTCAATCACCCATATATTTTCAGTTAATTGAATTAGAAATATGTTTAGCTACAAAAGAGCAGCACTGACATTTTGTTTGTATTTTGGTTTCTTCTACAGCCACAGTCGGACCACGATGAACACTATTAACCAACAAGAAGGCAGTACTAAATAGTCGTCAGCAACAGACCTGAGGCAAGAAAAAAACCCAAAGTGTCTCCCTTTTTTCTGGTGCACTTCTGAGGGACGAAACTGTGAAATAATTAAACATCCGTGCCTGCATTTCCTGACTTATGTCTGTTGCTTTCATTGAATTTTCATTTCTAATTTCTACCTTGTCCATCATAACTCACATATGGAAGAGGATCAAGAATCATTTGAGAGCACATTGAGATCTTCATCTTATGAAGTCAACTGGGCCAGCCAGTTCAGCCTCAAAACCCAAGGTTGACATGACCCTCCCTTACGCAATGTGATCTCCCCATTTCCTTCAGAGCTCCTAGCCTCTATTGAGTCCGTACTTTGTCTCTGTGACATTTATTCAGATAAGATAGGAATCCAGACCTTTATTATGGCTATGACTTGTCATCAACATCTATATTCCTGCTTTAGTATGCTGAGATAGCTGTTTACTAACCGTAACTTTCTCTTTAGGGCTAGTTAGTTGTACAACTTCTTTGCAGAGTCGTGTACCTGATTATATATTCTTTTTTTTTTTTTTTTTGGGTCCGGTCATGGGGCCTGAAATCTGGACCTGGGCGCTGTCCCTCAGCTCTTCAGCTCAAGGCTAGTGCTCTACCACTTGAGACACAGCACCCCTTCTGGCTTTTTTCTTTTTGCTTATGTGATGCTGAGGAATTGAACCCAGGGCCTCAGGCATGCAAGGCAAGCACTCTACCACTGAGCCACCTTCCCAGCCCCTGATTATATATTCTTAGTGTTCATCAAGTTTTATATGGGTCAGGCCATACACTGAACTTAAATCTACTTCTGATACTTAGCAATGTCTAAGCAGTGGTGTGACAGAGCCAGTTTATATTAGCTCAGAAGAGTGGTTTATTAAAATCTTAGAACTTGTGCAAATAAGTTGTTAAATACCCATTGTGGACATTATTTCAATTTCAATAGATTTGAAAACAATATTCAAATTTTAACATTTCTTAATTATAATTTACTTTTGGCGTTGTTCTTAGGCTATGGTTAATTTATCTTAAAATTTATGGTGTGTGACTTGTAAGTTCTCATAAAAACATGAAATGGTAGCTTGAAATTGGCTGTCATTGAAACTGATAAACCTATCAATCTTTTAGTCCCCAGAGAGATAGCTAAGAGACATCTATGAGTGCTTACTGCCTCTGGAGAGATCTCAGCTTTCGCCTTATTTCTCTTGATATTCCATTGAAAATATTTTCTCATCATAGATCTAATTTATCTGTCTGTAGGTCTTTCTGAATCATGATACCTTGGTGGCTGAGTCCTTAGTGAAATTGTCATGGTTTAGGAATAGCCTGAGAGCCACATCTACCATTGATAAGAAGGTATTTTTCAGATCTTTTTACTGAGGATGAAGGAGTTGGTAGGAAGTATTATTATTATACCATCAAAATATAAAGACTAGCAAGTTATAGGCTCAGAGCTATTGAAATATGAATGAGCTGGAAGGGTATGAGGAAAGGAACCACATGTAAGGCAAAAAATTTCCCAGTTGTGAGAGCCTAAAGTAAGTAAAATAAATACTCAATGGGCTCTGGGCCAACCTGAGTTTGGACCTTCTTACACAAGTACATTTCTGCCTCCATGACATGTGATCTGAAAGGGGTCAAAGGAACTAAGTGAAGAAAGATCTTCAAAGATGGTGAAGAAATACCTCATAGAAAAGTATTTTTGCTTTTAAGTTTGAAGGAGAGATGAATGTGTATGAAGGTGATGCCGAAACAAACTACTTTGTTTTCTAGAAACTTTCCTATGATTTAAACTAAATTATGTTAAAGCTCAGGAAAGATTTAGCATGCATGTAGATATGTAATAGAAATCTGTGCTCTTGTTATAGAATGTTTATTTAATAATAAGTCCTCAAATATCAAAATATAATACTATTTCCCTATTGCCCATTGCAGATCTTTGATCTCTGACATTTTTCTGAACAAAATCCTAACTTACCTCTATGGTGTTAAATTCTGTGAATTTCTTCCCCCTCCCTCCCTCTCTTCCTCTTTCCTTCCCTCCTGCTCTCTCTCATTTTCCCCTTCCTCTGAGAATATCTATCACATGGTTGCATGAAATCAGCCACTGCTTGAAAAAAGATAAACTACTAATTGAATGAAATTATACACAGTCACACAGTGTGTATTGACATAGTACAGTCACAACATTGTTTTAGTGTCAGGAAAGCCTGAACATTCCAATATACTGTTCTGTGAATTTCAGCCATTAAAAAAAGATAAAGCATATTTATTTTTATTTTTAATGTAATATAATGGTATAGGTATCACAATACCTGAAAAACAACATGGTATACAGAAACTGATAGTAGAATAATGGAATAGAATAGAGGACTCAGGAAAAAGCTATACAGCTTATAGCCATCTGATTCTCAAAAAGATGGCAATGGCAGGGTGCCGGTGGCTCACACCTATATTCCTAACTACTCAGGAGGCTGAGATCTGAGGGTCGCATTTCAAAGCCAGCCTAGGCAAGAATGTCCATGAGACTCTTATCTCTAATAAACCACCAAAAAACTGGAAGTAGTACTGTGGCTCAAGTGGTAGAGCACTAGCCTTGAACAAAAGCATTCATGGAAAAGAAGATAGCATCTTCAACAACTGGTGATAGGAAAATTGTATATAATGCATAGATGAGTGAAACTAGATCCCTATCTTTCACTTTGTATAAAAACTAATTCAAAATGAATAAAAAACTTTAATGTAGGAACTAATACTAAAATTATCATGGTAAACACTCAAAGACAGGTATAGGCATGGAGTTTTTGAATAAGACTATTTTTTTCCTTCAGTTTATTTTTATTTTTTTATTATTGTGAAAATACCATACAGAGGGGTTACAATTACATGGGCAAGATAGTGAGTTCATTTCTTATCAAGCATTGTTGCCTCCTCCTTTGTTTCCCCATACCATCCCTTCCCCTCTCCACCACCACACTCCCACACCACCCTGCCACAACCCCCACCCCCACCCCACCAAAGTTGTAAAGTTCATTTTTTGACATAACGTCTTGTACATTCATTGTTGTAATGGGTCCACCTGTAACCCTATTTAAACAGTTTGTTTTTTCCCTTCCCCTCCACAAATTGTATCAACATTAAATACAGTGAAAGCAGTGCTTATGCCCTGGGGGAGGTACATAACAAAGCAAATCATCTTATAAATACATTAGAAATAATCTCAAGAAAAAAAAAACATTTGAATCCTTATCTTGGGGTTCATTTTGCCCAACATCAATTTGTCTGACAGTTTCTGTTTGTCTCAGACATACACTAGCTATTGCAAATAAGGGAAACCATGGGGCCTATATTTCTTTGGGCCTGGCTTACTTCACTTAATATAATTTTTTCCAACTCTTTCCATTTCCTAACAATGGGGCAATGTCATTCTTTCTGATGGAGGCATAGAATTCCATTGTGTATATATACCACATTTTCTTGATCCATCTACTGAGGGGCATCTGGGTTGGTTTCATATCTTAGCTATGGTAAATAATGCTGCAATAAACATAGTTGTGCTGGTAGCTTTAGTATGGTCTTGTTTGTGATCATTTGGGTAAATGTCCAAAAGTGGGATTGCTGGGTCATAGGGGAACTCTATGTGGAGTCTTTTGAGGAACCTGCATACTACTTTCCAAAGTGGTTGAACAAGTTTACACTCCCACCAACAATGCAGTATGGTTCCCTTCTGTCCACACCCACTTCAGCATCTGTTGTTATTAGAGTTCTTGATTCTAACCATTCTAATTGGGGTGAGGTGGTATCTCAATGTAGTTTTGATTTGCATTCCTTTTATGGCTAGAGAGGTTAAGCATTTCTTCATGTGTCTATTGGCCATCCTTCTTTCCTCTTCAGAGAAGTTTCTCTTTAAGTCTTTAGCCCACTTATTTATTGGGCAGTTGTTTGAGGATTTGTTGTTGGGAGATTTAATTTTTTGAGTTCTAGGTATATTTTAGATATGAGGCCCTTGTCCATTGTATGGCTAGTGAAGATCTTTTCCCAATCCATGGGCTTTCTATTGATCTTGCTAGCTATGTCCTTTGCCATGTAGAAAGCTCTGCAATTTCATGCAATCCCATTTTTCCAACCTTTCTTTGATTTGTTGTGTTTCTGGGTCTCTATTAAGAAAATTTCGGCCTGTGCCAAGGAGACTTAAGGTTTCTCTTATTCTATCCTGTAATGTTTTCAGTGTCTGCTTTGACTCCGAGGTCTTCGATCCATTTGAAGTTGATTCTGGTGCAGGGTGATATATAAGGATCTAGCTTTAGTTTTCTACAAGTGATTAACCAATTTTGCCAGCACCATTTACTGAAGAGCTGTCTTATTTGTATTCTATTTTTTTAGCTCCCTTATCAAAGATTAGATGGCTCTAAGTCTGTAGGTTAATTTCTGGGTGTTCAATTCTATTCCATTGGTCCTGAGGTCTGTTCTTGTGCCAGTACCAAGCTGTTTTGATTATTATAGGTTTATAGTAGAGTTTGAAATTTGGTATTGATATTTGAATAGGACTCTGGTAGTGTAGGAAATATAATAACAGCAAGAATCTACAACTGAGACTGCATCATCCATAAAAGCTTCCTCAAAACAAAGGAAACAATTATAAAGAGACTATAACCTATAAAATGGGAGCAAAATACATGCCAGTTATTCATCTGATAATGGATTAATATTCAAAATATATAAAATATTAAAAATTAAAAAATTAAACATCCAAGTACAAATAATTCAACAGATGGACAATGAATCGAGTAAATGGTTTTAAAAGAAGTACAAATGACCAACAGGTACATAAAAATGTTCAGCATTCTTAGCCACTAAGAAAATGCAAATCAGAACTTGACAAACAAACATTGAGATCCTATCTTATCCTAGTAAGAATGGCAATCAGCAGAAAACATACTGAAAGGGATTTGGGGTAAATTAATACCTATACTTTGTTAATTGAGATGTAAATTAATGCAGCCATTATGGAAATCAGTGTGGACATTTTTCCAGAAAAACTAAAATTAAACTTACCATATTAAGCTATATCATTCCTGGACAGGGACCCAAGGGAATGCTACACAATAGAGAGACCTTCACACCAATGTTTACTAAAGTATTATTTACCATAGCCAGGTGCTATTCACCAACCTAGGTGCCCAACACAGATAAGTGGATAAAGAAAATATGGTATATAATAAAACACAATGGATTTTTATTCCACCATAAGGAATAACAGATTTATGCTATAAAGAATATAATAATTATGCAGGAAAATGGGTGGAACTGGGCTGAGAAGGTGGCTTAGTGGTAGAGTGTTTGCCTAGCATGCATAAAGCCCTGGGCTCAATTCCTTGGTACAACATAAACAGAAAAAATCCAGAAGTGGCATGGTAGCTCAAGTGGTAGAGCACTAGCCTTAAGTATAAAGAGGCTCAAGGACAGTGCCCAGTCCCTGAGTTCAAGCCCCACACTGACAAAAACAAAAACAAAAGAGAAGCTGTGGTTCAAGTGGTAGGGCACCAGCCTTTAGTGAAAAAGCTAACAGAAAAAGCTAAGAGACAGTGCCCAGACTATGATTTCAGGCCCCAGTTCTAGATATAAGAATAAAAAATAATGGGGCTGGGAAGGTGGCTCAGTGGTAGAGTGCTGCCTTGCATGCATGAGGCCCTGGGTTTGATTCCTCAGCACTACCTAAGCAGAAAAAACTGAAAATGGTGCTGTGGCTCATGTGGTAGAGCGCTAATCTTGAGCTGAAGTGCTGAGAGAGAGTTCCCAGGCCCAGAGTTCAGGCCCCACAACTGATTTAAAAAAAAAAAAAGAAATGGATGAAATTGGAGATCATCAAGTTAAATGAAATCATCAGAAAGCTATATTTAATATATTTTCTCTCATATGAAGACTCAAAACCTTACAAAATATGACATGAAAGAAGAGAAACTATTTGTGAAGATGAGGTGGACCAGTGAGAGGAGCCATAAACTAGAGTAATGGAAGGTAACTATTAGCAAAGTATATTCGATATGTGTATGAAACTGTCTTAATGAAACCAATTCTAAAATGTTCAAATTGAAACAAAGAAGCTCAGATAGCCAATAACATGAGAAACATTCAATATCATAGACATAAAAATGATGCACATTAAATCTATATTTTGGTCCTTCACATCCCAATCAGAATGGCAGTCACCGAAGAGACAGCCCCACGCAAGTGCTGGGGAGGATGTAGGAAAAAGGAACTCTACACATTGATGGTGGGAATGTAAATTAGTTCAGCCCCTATTGAAATCAGTATAGAAAGACTGTTCAAACATCTAAAAGTAGAACTATCATATGATCCTGCTAGACCAAAAGCATGTGAGTCAGAACACAATAGAGAAACCTGCATAGTAGCAATATTCACAATAGTCAAACTGTGCCTTCATTATCAAATGAATAAATGAAGAATATGTGGCATATACATGGTGAAGTATTATTCAGCTATAATGAAGAATGAAATTTGTCATTTACAGGAAAACCAATGGAACTGGATAGTATCATGTTAAATATGACATAATTTCTTTCATATGCAAATCTGAAACTTTTTAAAAAAGGACATGAAAAAAAAACAATGAGCCATAAAAAGTATAAAAAGAGCCTGATGGGGTGAATATAATTGAAACACATGGCATATATGTATGAAACTATTGCAATGAACCTGATTAAATTTTGTAAAAGGAAAAAAATGGGAGGAAGATAAGAAGAGTAATAGAGAGGATAAATGGGACCCATATGCAGATTATGAAATTATTACAATAAAACTGCATTGTCCAATTAATATTTAGTAATGCTACTGAAAATTTAGCACAGCTAATCAACTGGGATTCTTGCATCTGGTATGAAAAGAACTAGGCAACATATGAACATAGAAAAAGTTATGGGAAAGTTTATTAGGAAGGAAATATTGTAGAGAAAGAGGTTACATGACCCAGACATGCCATACGAAGAGGGCACTTCATTTCATCATCAGCCATCTTTGAGTCCATAGACATTGGAATTAGGTTAAATAGAATTGTGAGCAGGAGATAGGAAGGTATACAAGTTCATACTATTGCAAGCCACAGGGAGGTTCGGAGATAACATGAGTAATGTTACAGTCAATTGTCTCAGGACTGGTTAGGTAGGGACCTGTTATATCAAGAGTTGTTCATGAAATTTCTGAATTCCTAGAAGGCAACAAAGTGAAACTATTTCTTGACCCACCCGTAGGCTGAAATGAAGACTATTGATCCTTAGGTGGGTAGTGGACTCAAAAAAAATTCATCTTGTAACCTTTTATTATCCTGGTGGCCACATAGGCTTCTCACTGTAAGTTGGAAAGCTTAATTATGATGCTTACTTTCTGTTAGAGATCCTGTAATTTTAGCCTGCATTTTAGGTTCCCTTTGCATTTCCCATAGTTCATAGCTAACTGCACTCATCATTAATGCAGTGTAGTAAAACAAAAGAGAGGGTTGTCTTTTTCCCATCACATGTTTTGGTGCCCTTTGTTAAATATTAGGTGGCTGTAGATATGTATGTTTTTTTCTGGGTCTTCTATTCTGTTACATTGGTCTTCAGGCCTATTTTAGTTTTGTTACTATAGTAAAGTTTGAAGTCTGGAATTGTTATACCTCCAGCATGATCCCCCCTCCCCTTCCCCAACTGCTTTTGTAATAAAGAGTCTTTTGTGGTTACAAATGAATTTTTTATCCCATGAAGAATGACACTGGTACTTTGATGGTACTGCATTAAATTTGTAAATTGCCTTTGGCAGTATTGCCTGTCACATGACATTAATTCTGGCAATCTGGGAACATGAGAGGTCTTTCTACTTCTTAACGTCCTCTTCAATTTCTTTCTTCAAGGTTTTATAGTTTTAGTTGTAGAAGTCCTTCACTTCCTTGATTAGGTTGACTCCTAGGGTATTTTTATAAAAATTTTAAAAATTAGTATGTAGCGACCTTCTTTATCTCTTCTCACGAATTTTAATTTGAAGTCTATTTTATCTGATATTAGGATTGCAACTCCCGCCTGTTATGAGGGCCATTTGCTTGGTAGATTTTGTTCCAGCCTTTAACATTGAAAATGTGTTTGTTTTTACGGGCAAGATGTGACTCCTGCAGGCAGCAGATAGAAGGGTCTTGTTTTTTAATCCAACTAGACAGTCTATGTCGCTTAATTGGAGAGTTCAGTCCGTTAACGTTAAGAGATAGGACTGAGAGATATTTGGGAGTTCCTGCCATGTTATCCACCTTCTTGGGGGCTGTGAAAACTGGGTTCTTCATAAGGTTCTTGGATTCTCAGTTTGGGTGCAGTTTTAAGGCATTTATAAGATTATTTCTTTGTTGCTTTGTATGTCCCTCCCCCACAGTGTAACCCCCGCTTTCACTATATTTGATGTCAGTATAACATGTGGAGGAGATGGGGACAAACAAGTCGTTTAAGGATTCAGGTGGACCTGTTGCAACAATGAGAAGTACAAAATGTCATGTCAAAACCAGCTTTACAATGTCGGTGTGGGGGGGGGGAGGGGGGTATGATTGGGTGGGGGGGAGGGGGGAAGCTGGGAAGGGAGGTGAAGGGTAAACAAAGGAGGAGGCTGCAATGCTTGGTAAGAAATGTATGCATTATCCTGCCCATGTAATTGTAACCCCTCTGTACAGTATGTTCTCAAATAAAATAAAATAAAATTAAATTAAAAAAATTTTTTAAAAAATAAACAACTGAAAATGAAGTTCATGTTCCAATTTCCCTACTTTCTCATTGAAGAAAAATCTGCTAATTTTTGTAGGCTGATTTTATATCCTGCTACTTTGCCAAGGTTATTATAAGTGTTAGGAGCTTTAAAAAATCATTCATTTGTTGCCAAGCATTTCATCCATTTTGTGTTTTTGAGAGTCTGTTACTGGAGAGTTATAGAATCTGCTTGAGATGTCTTGTTGCCTTCCTTTTTCTCCTTTTGTCCCTGCACTGATAACTGCACATCTGACAGTCACTTGTCTCTACTAAGTCTGTAGTATGTCCTTCACAATATATTTTCTCTTGAAAATGTGTTCTACTGTCTGCTTAGTGAGCCACATTTGCTTTGATTTCATTTGTACAATATATAGTGTAACACTACTCAAGTGAATTTAATGTCTTTCTGCATGGCACATGTGGCAATGGGCTGAGAGTCCATCCCTCCACAGGGTTAGATGTGGGGCACCTAGCAGTGGGGATGTGTGGCCATCTCAGCATAGAGTGCTACACTGGAGGATGTAGATATTTCCTCCTCCTCTTCTTGGGAAAGCTTCACTGTAAGCAAGGTCTTTAGCAATGGTAAAAATAACACCAGTCGGGCCTGGGAAGGTGGCTCAGTGGTAGAGCGCTTGCCTTGCATGCATGAGGCCCTGGGTTCGATTCCTCAGCACCACATAAGCAAAAAGAAAAAAGCCGGAAGTCACGCTGTGGCTCAAGTGGTAGAGCGCTAGCCTTGAGCTGAAGAGCTGAGGGGCAGCGCCCAGGTCCAGAGTTCAGGCCCCATGACTAGACCCCCCCCCAAAAAAAGAAATGTAACAAAAATAACACCAGTCATGTGGTATAGGGATCTGCAGGGAATGTTCCATTGGCAGTGAGGCCTTCAAGAAATTGGTTGCTAGAGCTAGAGTTGTGGACTTCAGGGAAGATACCTAGTCCCTGATAGGAACCTAGTCCCTGCTAGGATGTCATAGCCTATGGGTTATGTTTTCAGGCATTATAGGGTCAGCACTGATGGCAGCAGTTATTAGGTGGGAGGCATACCCTCAAGCTCCACAATGGCACAGGGAGGTGTACCCTCAAGCTCATTAGTTATGCAGACAGAAGCAGTGAAGCTGGAGGATATGGATTATGGCAGCTACATCAGGCCCCTAATGATAAATCCTGGTGGTAGTAGAGTGCATAATGAAGCTTAAGGACTATATGCTCAATGAAATCAGCTTATGTGAGCTGCAAACTGTAATCAAATTCTTAGAGATAGACAAATAGAGATTGCCAGGCAGAGAAGGTAAAGATATAAGCAGACATGAATAGGCATAGAGTTTCAATTTTGCAAGATGTTAAGGCTTTTGGTGATGGAGGGTGGTGGCAGTCACACAGCAATGAGACTCTGTGAGAAATTCCGTGGGTCTGTGGCCCTAAAATGGTTATGATTTTAAACTGTGTTTCATACAAATTTTCTGTGTCATAAAGGATAGTGAAAAAATGGAAAATAGATAAATCACAAACCTGAATGTTAAGAAACAAATAGAAATTCACCTCTGTTTTATTTAACTTTCCATATATGAACTTTATATTAGTGAGGAAAACTTTGTGTCTAGCTTTTCAGTTAATTTCTGAAAGTCATAGGGTTTCATAAGAAACAAAAATGGACATAACTGAAAAAAATGGGTTTTGTTTTAAGTCATTTACAGTTGTAATTTTTGTCTACTTGACACTTGAATTATAAATAAGCACACAAATACTTTTTGTAGTTAGCTTCTTTTTATTTCTAAGAAACAGAATTTTCTTTGAAGGAATTAAATTTTGTTAACAGTTGTGTATTTCCGTCTGAGACAAAGTAGAAAAATAGAAATGTGGTTAATATGGGCAATTAGCTACTGCTAATCAAGCTGTAGTTTGTGTGTGTGTGTGTGTGTGTGTGTGTGTGTGTGTGTGTGTGTGTGTGTGTGTGCCAATACTGTGGCTTGAACTCAGGGCATTGTGCTCTCCCTTGGCCTTTTCACTCAAGGGTGGTGCTCCTTCACTTGAACCACACCTCCTCTTCTGACTCTTTAGTAGTTAAATGAAGATCAAAAAGTGGAATTTGAGGATCTAAGCCTCTGTAGTAACTAGGTATATAACTGAGCCTTGGTCTGTGTCTCAGAGTGTCTTCTTATGTTGTCCTTCAGTAATTTAAAACATGATCACGTGAAATATTAGTATTGCTCAGAACTTTATCACAAATGGCCTAGAAAATTCATTTTATAGCCATTATCTACAATAAACAGGCTTAAAACGACAGATTTTGAAAAATAAAGCCATTCCTAGAAGCAGAAGCATCCTTAGACTGCAATCCAGCTAACATCTGGAACCCAAAGGTTTCTAGGAATTCTGGGCGGGGCCTGGGCGGCCTGGGCGGGGCCTGGGACGGCCTGGGCGGGGTCGGAGGCGGCCTGGGCGGGGCCTGGGGCGGCCTGGGCGGGGTCGGAGGCGGTCTGGGCGGGGTTCGAGGTCTCCTGGGCAGAGCTGGGGGCCGCTCAGGCAGAGCTGTGGCAGTAATTACCCTGGCTCTTTCATCCAGGCTTCACTGGCACCACAGGAGCCCCAGAATCAGTGGCCCCCCGCGAGCTTCCTCGTGACCCCCCAACGGCCATCGCGGTGCCCAGGCAGCTGGCCACACAATGCTGTCCCTCCTGCTGGTCCTCTCAGGCCTGGGCCGGCTGACCTCTGCTGGCCAGAGTAAGTGAAGTGCTCTAGGGACCGGCAGGACCCTCTTTCTGTTCCTAGGTCCGAGGGTGAGGCCTGGCTCAGGCCAGGCTGGGGACCTCTTCAGCGTCCCCGTGCCTGGGGGCCGGAGGGCCGCTCTGCTCCCAGCGGGCCCTGGGCGGTGGGAAGGGGGTCCACGACTGGACAGTGGTAGGGCGGCTTTCTCAGTCTTGCAGGAAACTCCTTCTGAGATCACAGTGAGTGTGTGTGCAGGTGTGTGCCCATGTGCATGTGTGCACTTGTATGTGTTCATGTATGTGCATGTGTTCATGCACGTGTGTGCAGGTGAGCGTACATGCGTGCAGCACGTGCAGCTTGCGTGTGTGTGTGTGTGTGTGTGTGTGTGACTGGGAGGAGACAAGAGAGGACTAGAAGATGCAGCTGTCTGCTGGGGCCGCTGACATGTGTTTTCCTTGCTGCAGACTCTGAAACACCACTTGAAATCATAGTGCCACAGAAGCTTGAGACCCACACCAGCGATGGCCACCTTTCAGAAATGCATGTAATTAAGAAGCTAACTAGTTGTTTTTATTCTTTACAGGAGGGGGAAATGTATTATTTTTACATGGTTACTGGCCGAAATCAATTCATACGTAGATCTTTGTGAAATTTTGTTTGTGTCTCAACATAACAGGCTATAAAGTATTTTGATCTGAATGAGATCAAGTATTTGATTTTCTTCTTTGGTTTTCCAAGGAATTTGTGCAAATCAGGTAACTATTTCAAATCACAGACTCAGAAAAAACGCTCCAAATTCTTGTGATACAAGATAATATGAACAGCTTATTGCAGTCTTTATTTTTAAGAAAATATGTGCATTCTCTCTCTCCCCTCTCTACAATGTAATATAATATGTAATTGTGTGTGTGTGTGTGTGTGTGTGTGTGTGTGTGTGTGTGTGTGTGTGTTGGTCCCATGGCTAGAACTTAGGACCTGGACACTGTCCCTAAGCTTTTGTGCTCAAGGTAGTATTCTACCAAGGCCCAGTAGTAATGTTTGTTCATTCGTCTAAATTATTTCCTTAAACTGTGTTATTTTTTTTTATTCACAAATAAAAGCCATTTCTTTCTTTCTTTCTTTCTTTCTTTCTTTCTTTCTTTCTTTCTTTCTTTCTTTCTTTCTTTCTTTCTTTCTTTCTTTCTTTCTTTCTTTCTTTTTACCAATTTTCCTCCTTCCTTCCTTCCATCCATGCTTCTTTCTTTTTTCCCTCCCTCCCTTCTCTCTCTCCCTCTCTTGCTTTACTTTTCTTTATCTCCCCAACTCCTCCCCTCTCTTTTTGTCTCTCTGTCAATGGACTGCACTTAACAGGCAGGAACTCTACCACTTGAGCCCCCTGCCAACCTTTTTGCCATTTTTCAGGTAGATACTTACTTTTGTTGGGTGGGTCTGGTCTTGGACCTTAATCATCCTACTTATGATCCCTCTTCATAGCTGTGATCATAGTCATGCACTACTGTGTCTGAGTGAGTGTATATTTGTCTGTGATTGAGATGTTGTATTCTTAACTTTTTGCCTGGGCTGGCTTTGGATCCTGTCTAGTCTCCCCTCCACTCTTTGAAAAGCTAGGATTGCAGGCAAGAATCACTGTGTCTGGCCTTTTTTTTTTTTTTTTTTGTAATGGCCAGGAACTCCCATTTTCTGCTGAATATCAGTTCATCTAGTTTGTTCATGGATTTTTCTGTTTTCTTTTGCTTAGGGAAAACTCAATATGTCAGTATGATATGGGCTATAGATTTAACAAATGACATTTATTAGTTTATAGATATTTTTACACATATATGTACACATATATATGTATGTGCATATTTGTGTGTGTGGGTCTGTCTGTTTTTCTTGGGTGTGTTGAATCAGCTTTTCATTCTGTGCAGAAAGCCCATTTTGTGATAATTTATGTTTTCTTTCTGAAATTTAATTTGTTGTTATTCTGTTGAAGACTTTGGAATTATTACCATGAAATATCAGAAAATGTAAAAGATTTGAAAATAGGAAATAATTGGAAAACATGACAAAATAGCTTTTTTCACTGTGGAAGAAAGGATAACTTTATATATAAAATCAGTTATAGAAATTCACCACACTAACTAATTTTTAAAAAGCTATAAATCTAACAAGAAAATAAAATCAGAAAAAAATATTGCAGAAAATATCTCACACATTCAAAATAAACACAATAAATGTACATGTAGTACCTGGTTACAGAAAGGAATAACACTGAGTTGATAAAAACAAATCTAAGCAAGGATAGCAACTAGTCCAAACACTATAAATTACTTACTTTACAGTTATGGTCTAAATATTTATTTCCCCTTCAAAATTTAGGCTGAGTTTGGAGTGGTGGTGCATTCCTATAATTCCAGAAATTAGGAAACTGAGGCAGTAGGATAGGGAGTTCAAGGACAGTTTGGACCACACAATGAGATCCTATCTCTGATAAAAACAGCAACAACTACAACAGAATTCATGTTGAAATCTAACTCCCAAGGCAACAATATTAAGTGGAGCTTGTAAACTAACTATCCCCTTAAAGCTTTACTTGACAGTGTTTAGTCCTTTCCCTGTGTGAAGCTTCAACATAGTGTTTGGTCCTTCTTCATGCTTTGCTTTTCTGACCTGCCATGAAAGGACGTTCTTCTTGAGGACATAGCAACAGGACACCATAATGGAAGCAGTGAGCATCCCTTTACCTAACCTCTAGCAGGGCAAAAAATAAGTTTTAATTCGTTATCAATCACCCCATTCCAGTCACTCTTATAGCACAAACAGACTAAGACATTAATAATTTGAACATTTAAAGCATTCCAACTTAGGTTCAGGTAAACCAAGATGTGTGGTACTTCCATTTTATTCAATAATTAATTATATAAAATCAAGAAACAGAAATAGAGATAGAAAATTAATATTGCTTAAAAGCTGGGTGCCAGTACCTCATGTTTGTAATCCTAGCTACCCAGGAGGCTGAGATCTGGGCATCACTGTTTATAGCAAGCCCTGGTAGGAAAGTCTATGAGCCTTTAGTCAACCACCAAAAAACTGGAAGTGCAGCTGTGGTTCAAGTGATAGAGCAAGAAAACTTCAGCAGTCTTGAGCAAGAAAACTAATGGGCAGCGTCTAGGCCCTTAGTGCAAGCCCCAGCCAGTACTGGGCACACACACACACACACACACACACACACACACACACACACACACACACACACACACACACACACACACACACACACACACACACACGATGACGCTTACCCATTTCTTGAATATGATGTGATTGTTTAGGTTGCATGTCAGAAAGATTTTTACAGAGATTTTTATTAGAATTAATTGGCAAAAGCTATCTGAAATGTAAAAATGTACACTAAATATGGTAATGGTGATTACTTACTGAGAAAATGTTTACAACAATATAAAATTAATTACTTCATATCTTTGCAAGGTATTTAATACAGTGTTTATCTTTGATGTACACATTATATCTCTCTCTCTCTCTATATATATATTCATAATTCTAAGAACTCAGGTACAGGCAAAAAGTATTGAAACCTAGTTACCTGTCTGCACAAATATAGGTTGATATCATTATTTAGTAATTCACAACATGGAAGGCAAATTATACAGTTTTTAAGGATCCTAGAAGAATTAGCACTTAAATGATTTGTTTATATATATATATATATATAAAACACATATTTATATGTTTAAATATATTTCATATATACTTATATGTTTAAATATATATAAATATATATATATATATATATATATATATATTGTGTTTGAATGCAGTTACAAACCCAACATGAAATAAATAAGACTTAAGATGAGAGGGAGCACCTCTATCTAGTGAAGCCCAAGAAATTGAAAGTTGCTTTTGTCTTTCACAATGGACATTTAAAACTTATATGACTAGGAAGGAAATCAAAATGTTTATGTCAAACTCCACTTTAACAGATCAAAAGTGGAAGATTTTTTAAAACAAAAATATCAAGAATAAATCTGGTACAATATATGAATTTCAGATAGAGCAGAATTAAAGTTGGAGGCAGAATGAGAAACCTTAAGATATCCTGTGAAACCATAATAGAAAGCTACCTGTTCTCCTTTGATTTGGATTTGCCCCTAAAGGCCCAAGTATTAAAGACTTGGATCCTAGATAGTTATTGAAATATGACAACACTAACTTTATCATTGCTCCTCCCTTTCCTTCCTTCCTTCCTTCCTTCCTTCCTTCCTTCCTTCCTTCCTTCCTTCCTTCCTTCCTTCCTTCCCTCTCTCTCTTTCTCTCTCTCTTCTTTCTTTCTTTCTTTCTTTCTTTCTTTCTTTCTTTCTTTCTTTCTTTCTTTCTTTCCTTCCTTCCTTCTTTCTTTCTCTTTCTTTCTTTCTTTCTTTCTTTCTTTCTTTCTTTCTTTCTTTCTTTCTTTCTTTCTTTCTTTCTTTCTTTCTTTCCCTTCCTCCCTCCCTTCTTTCCTTCCTTCCTTCCTTCCTTCCTTCCTTCCTTCCTTCTTTCCTTCCTTCCTTCCTTCCTTCTTTTTTTCTTCTAATGGCTTAATCTACTTGATGAATTCATAGCTGAATGGGCTATTAAGAGGTGGAGCCTAATGAGAGATGATAGGCCACTGGGTTGACTTGTCTTTAGCTTTCTGGCCTTCTCCCTCCACTTGTCCATTGCTAGTAGTTGAGAGGCTTTGCTGAGCTACAACTCTCCATCATGATGTTCTGCTCACACATGATGGAACCACAGTGATGGGGCCAAGTGACTAAAGATAGAAACCTCTAAAACAGAACCAGATAAAGCTGTTCTTTATTATTGCGTTTTGTTTGAGAAAGTATCTTACTATGTAGCCCAGGTTGGTTGGTCTTGATCTCAGTATGAAGCCCAGGCTGTTTTCAAACTCACGATCCTCCTAATTTAACATCCTGATTCCTGGGATTTTAGGTACATGCAAGTACTTCAGACTACCTAATCCTTTACTATTGTTTTTTCTCAGGAGTTTTGTCACAGCAACAAAAACTACTTAGCATACTGCCTTTACACAGAAGTTGCTTTAAAGAGCCTAGGAATCCTTTTAATAAGTTGCATCAACACAGCAGAGGAAATAGCTGAGAAACACTGCACAGAAAATGGGGATGTGCAGTTTCATTTTCATATCATATCCCTGGCTGTCATTGCTCAGTACCAGTAAAGATGACTCTGTCCCACAAGTATTCTGTGAAAGGGAAAGGAGATCAAGATGAATGCCTAGCTCTCCAATCTTTGTGGTACTGCACAAAGGACTGACTTTGGTTGTATTCTACTTGGTTTTCTGGGATGACCTGCATGGCAGAGATATTTGGAAGAAACAAAGGAGAATGGAAGGGCTCATACGTGGCAGATGTTACTGCAATTTCAGTGACCATCTCTTGAGGACCCCAGCAGTCCTTACCAGTGAAAATGTAAGCAGCTTTAATGATAGGCATACTTTCTACAATTCACACTGCCAAAGGCTACACAGAGCTGGATACCACAGATTCCAGTGGTGTGATCCACAGAAACCAATAGCCCCATAGCTATTGTGAGACTTAACAATGAATTTTTTACCTTCAAGGAGTCTCTAAGCCCTTTCCCTCTCCACTTTCTGTGACCAGCCTTTCCACTTCCCAACCAGTAGTTGCCACACAGCCTGGTTTAGTGCCCTGGAGGGACAAGCATGCATAATCACCAATGAAGGGAAGACATTAAAGCATACTACTACATCACATCATCAAGTCATAAGGAATGACAGCATGACAGAAAGAAATTCAAAATGGAAATAGTTCTTACTTGCCAATAATTATGTAAAATGAATAAACTCTGATCAAACACTGTGTCTGAGTGGATACAAAAACCAATGTTAATATTGCCTAAGAGATTCTTCCTAGCTTTAAGGACTCATAAAGATTAAAGTGAAGAGATGAGAAACATACTCTATTCAAATGAAAACTGAAAGATAGGAAGAATTATGGTGTTATAACCAGAAAGAAGACACAACAATGCATCCAATATTAGAGTGCCTAAGTACATGAAGCAAATTTAAATAGATCTAAAAAGAAATAGCAATAGTAGCAGCGGACATTTTTTCTGGTTCTGGGCTTGAACTCTGGGCCTGGGTGCTGTTCCTGGGCTTCTTTTGCTCAAGGCCAGTGCTGTACCACTTGAGCCAAAGTGTTACTTCTGGTGTTGTTGTTGTTGTTGTTGGTTTGGGGCCTGAATTCTGGGCCTGGGCACTGTCCCTCAGCTCTTCAGCTCAAGGCTAGCACTCTACCACTTGAGCCACAGCCCCACATCTGGCTTTTTCTGCTTATGTGGTGCTGAGGAATTGAACCCAGGGCCTTGTGCATGCAAGGCAAGCACTCTACCACTGAGCCACCTTCCCAGCCCAACTTCTGGCTTTGTCTTTAGATAATTGGAGATAAGTGTCTCATGGACTTTCTTGTGCAGTCTGGCTTTGAACTGCAATTCTCAGATCTCAACTTTCTGAGAAACTAGGATTACAGGCCTGAGCCACCCACTCCGGGCTATAGTAGGAAACTTTAATACTTCAATTTCAACAATGGTTCAACCATCCTGACAGAAAGTCAATAAGAAAACATTAAACATAAAATATACATTAGACCAAATAGATATAGCAGTCACATGTGAACATTCCATCTAACAACAGCAGAAAATATTCTGTAGCATAGATCATATGCCAGGACTAAAAACAAGCTTTAAGAAATTTAAAAGCCATGTGCCAGAGCTCACATCTGTAATCCTCACAGAGATCTGAGGATTGTGGTTCAAAGGCAGCCTGGGCAGGAAAGTCCAAGTGACTCTTATCTTTAGCCAAAAAGCTGGAAGTGCAACTGTGGATGAAATGGTAGTCTTGAATGTATAAATTCAAGGCTAGCACTCTACCACTTGAGCCACACTGGCACATCTGGCTTTTTCTGCTTATGTGGTGCTATCAATATAGGTATCAGTATTGATACCTATCAATATTCCAACCTCATTCTTGAAGGAAATAGAAGAGGCAATCCAAAAATTCATATGGAACAATAAAAGACCCCAAATAGCAAAAACAATCCTCAACAGAAAGAACAGTGTTGGAGGAATATCAATACCAAATTTCTAACTCTACTACAAAGCCATAGTAATCAAAACAGCTTGGTACTGGCTCAAGAACAGATCTCAGGACCAATGGAATAGAATTGAAAACCCAGAAATGAACCTACAGACCTATAGCCATCTAATCTTTAATAAGGGAGCTAAAAAAATAGTATAGAAGAAAGACAGCCTATTCAGTAAATGGTGCTGGCAAAATTGGTTAACTACTTGTAGAAAACTAAAGCTAGATCCTTATATATCACTCTGCACCAGAATCAACTCCAAATGGATCAAAGACCTCAGAGTCAAAGCAGACACTCTGAAAACATTACAGGATGGAATAGGAGAAACCCTAGGTCTCCTTGGCACCGGCAAAAATTTTCTTAATAGAGACCCAGAAACACAACAAATCAAAGAAAGGTTGGAAAAATGGGATTGCATGAAATTGCAGAGCTTCTGCATGGCAAAGGACATAGCTAGCAAGATCAATAGAAAGCCCACGGATTAGGAGAAGATCTTCACTAGCCATACAGCAGACAAGGGTCTCATATCTAAAATACCTGGAACTCAAAAAATTAAATCCCCCAACAACAAATCTTCAAAGAAACAACTGCCCAATAAATAAGTGGTCTAAAGACTTAAAGAGAAACTTCTCTCAAGAGGAAAGGATGGCCAATAGACACATAAAGAAATGCTCAACCTTTCTAGCCATAAAAGAAATGCAAATCAAAATAACATTGAGATACCACCTCACCCCAGTTAGAATGGTTAGAATCAAGAACTCTAATAACAACAGATGCTGGAGGGGATGTGGACAGAAGGGAACCTTACTGCATTGTTGGTGGGAGTGTAAACTTGTTCAACCACTTTGGAAAGTAGTATGGAGGTTCGTCAAAAGACTCCACATAGAGATCCAGCAATCCCACTTTTGGGCATTTACCCCAATGTTCACAAACAAGACCACACTAAAGCTACCAGCACAACTATGTTTATTGCAGCATTATTTACCATAGCTAAGATATGAAACCAACCCAGATGCCCCTCAGTAGATGAATGGATCGAGAAAATGTGGTATATCTACACAATGGAATTCTATGCCTCCATCAGAAAGAATGACATTGCCCCATTTGTTAGGAAATGGAAAGACTTGGAAAAAAATATATTAAGTGAAATAAGCTAGGCCCAAAGAAACATAGGTCCCATGGTTTCCTTTATTTGCATTATCTAGTATATGTCAGAGTCAAGCAGAAAAGGTCAGATAAGGTGATGTTAGGGAAATGAACCCTAAGATATGTATTCAAATGTTTTTTTCTTTCATGTGATTGTTTCTAACACATTTATAAGCTTATTTCTTTGTTGCTCTGTATGTCCCTCCCCCATGGTATAATCCCTGCTTTCACTGTATTTGATGTCGGTATCATTTGTGGAGGGGAAGGGAAAAAACAAATAGTTTAGATAGGGATACAGGTGGACCCATTGCAACAATGAGATGTACAAGTCATTATGTCGAAACAAACTTTACAATTTGGTGGAGGTGGGGGGGGGGGAGGATAGGAAGGGATGGGAAGGGGAAACAAAGGAGGAGGCTACAATGCTTGATAAGAAATGTACTCATTATCTTGCCCATGTAATTGTAACCCCTCTGTACAGTATTTTCACAATTAAAATAAAATAAAATAAAACATGAAAAAAATAAGAGAAATGGTAGCCTTGAACCAATAAGCTCAGGAACAATGCCTGTGTCCTGAATTCAAGCTCCAGGGCCAGCGCAAAAAAATTAAAAAAGTTTGTAACCTCTAGCCAGGCACAAATGGCTCACACCTGTAATCCAAGCTACTGAGGAGGCTGACTGAGGTTTGAGGCCATCCCAGGCAGGAAAGGAAAGTCTGTGAGATGCTTAATCTCCAATTAAAAAAATTTATAACTCTTCAACCACAATTGGATGAAATGAAAAGTAATAGGAGGAAATTTCTTAACTGTGTGGAAACAAAACATCTTTCTCAATAACTAATAGATCAACAAGACAACTGAAGGGTAAAAAAATAGACGGAGGTAAATAAAAATAGAAACCTATCATACCCAAACTTAGTTAATGAAGCTGCAAGAGGGAAATATATAATGATAAATGCTTATGTGAATAAAAAAGGCCTCAAATAAACATTCTACTTTTACCTTTAAAAGAGAAAGAAGAACCTAAAGTCAGAGAAGAAATAAAATAGAAGAAATAAGACCATAAAATATGCCAACACAATATAGAGTTATGTTCTGAAAATATTTGTCTTTAGGAAAAGACTAGGAAAAGAGAAGATTCCATTAAATATGTATTTCAAAGAGGTAATGTTATATTGACACTATCAAGTAAAAGACTACTATGAATAGATATACATCAACAAAATGAAACTTGGAAGAAATGAATACTATCCTAGAAACATATATGAACAGACCAATACAAATAGTAAAGAACTTGAATCAATTAAAATCTCTGTCTGGAGAAAGCATCGGATTAGAGGGCTTCACTGCTGAATTCTACTCTACATTTAAAGAATCATTACCAGTTCTTCTCAGAGTCTTCCAGAAAACTGAAGAGGAGGAAATAATTCCAGACTTAATGAGGTCAGTATTACTGAACACCAAAGCCACAGCAGGATACTACAAGGTAAAATTATGGTCAATGACACAAAAATCTTTCTATGAGCCAGGTGCCAGCTACTTAGGAAGATGAGATCTGAGGACTGTAGTCTCAAGCCAGCCTGGGCAGGATAGTTTGTGAGAGTCTTACATCCAATCAGGCAGCAAAAATCTGAAAGTGTAGGTGTGGCTCAAGTGATAGAGCTCTAGCCTTGAGAAAAATGCTCAGAGACAGTGCTCAGGCCCTGAGTTCAAGCTCCAGGATCTGCACAAAAATGAAGATCTTTGTACTAACTACCTTCTTCAACAACACAACAAAACAAGTATACATAAAAATTAAGTGGGATTTATCCTCAGTTGCCTGTGTGGTTCAGCATCTACAAATCAATAAATGCATATCATATGAACAAAATGAAGGAGAAAAATAATCACCTTCATGGAAAATGTCCATTATTTTTTCATGATACAATTCCCCATCACATTATAGATAGAACAAATACACCTCAATCAGGGCTATGTGGCATCATACTTAATGTTGAAAGAGGAAACTTTTTCTTCTAAATTCAGGAAAAGCAGAACCATTAAGGCAAGAAAAATAAAAAGATCTTCAAATTGGAAATTAAGAGCTTGCCTCTGTTTTAGATGACAGGATCTTCTATGTAGCAAATTTCAAAGAGTTCATGGGAAAGATACTGTTAGAAATGGACAAACAAGATCAATAAGGTTGCAGTATGCAAAATCAAAGCAAAAGAGTTGAGAGGCTGGGGATAATGAAGTACATTTACAATCTCATCATTTAGGAGGAAGAGATGGGATTATGAATGTGAGACCAGCTTTGAGTATAAAGTGAATTCAAGGCCTGCTTAGGTTACAAAGTGAGACTTTGTTTCAAAAAAACCACACACACACACACACACACACACACATACACACATACACACACACACGAGCACAAGTAAGTTTTTTTGGTATGAATTAAAATGCATTGTATGCAAAAGAAATTAAGAAAACCATTGTCTTTTACAATGGCACCAAAAGTTTAAAGTAAGAATATAATCCAAAAAGTAGGAATATAATATGAAGTAGGAATATAAGGGGAGATTTTTGTCAGTCTGAAGTATAAAATGCTTATTCATGGAGTAAAAGAAGAATACTGTTAAAGTGACCATAATAACACAGACAATCTACAGATTCAGTACTGTGCCATCAAAATTCAAAAGACCTCAAATAGCTAGAGTAGGCCTGAGACAATATATCATGTGATTTCAAATTTGATTTCAATGAATCTATTCCTTCATAAAGATCTCTCCTGTGTCCATTACAGTGTTATTCATGACAGCCCTGGGTTTGATTCTTCAGCAC
The DNA here is from genome assembly GCF_024711535.1 of Dipodomys merriami. NCBI lineage: Eukaryota > Metazoa > Chordata > Mammalia > Rodentia > Heteromyidae > Dipodomys > Dipodomys merriami. Next base: position 4,227,187 of record NW_027202493.1, on the reverse strand, counting down.
CACAATAGCAGAAAAAGCCAGAAAAGGTTCTATGGCTCAAGTGGCAGAGTCAGAGTGAATTGCTGAGGTACAGTGCCCAGGCCCAAAGTTCAGGCCCCATGACCGACCGAAAAAAAAAGACTAAACATAGAGCTTCCCTATGACCTAGCAATCCCACTTCTGGGCATCTAGCATCTATCCAATTGATCACAAACCAGCTACCAGCACAATTATGTTGATTTGCAGCATTATGTGGAATCAATCCAGAGCCCCTCAGTGGACAAATGGATCAAGAAAATGTGGTATATACACACAATGAAATTATACTTTTTCATCAGAGAGAATGATATTGTATCATTTGTAAAGAAATGGAAATTTTAAATTAAGCAAAGTAAGGCAGACCCAAAGAAACAGGTTGCATAGTTTCCCTCCTGTGAGGTAACTAGAATATGCCTATAAATCTACAAGTAAACACACTGGATGGTAAAAGAAAAAATACACTGGAACATGCAGGTCTCTAAGCATTCACACAAAGTGAGACCAAAGGAGGATATTCTTAGGAGAGGATCACAAAGGTGCAATAGCTCTGTGTATTTGATCATATAAAATAATATTTATCATCTGGCACCAGTGGCTCATGCCTGTAATCTTAGCTACTCAGGAGGCTGAGATCTGAGGATTGTGGTTTGAAGGCCAGCCTGGACAGGAAAGTTCATGAGATTTTTTTTTTTTTGTCAGTCATGGGGCTTGAACTCTGGTCCTGGGCGCTGTCCCTCAGCTCTTCAGCTCAAGGCTAGCTCTCTACCACTTGAGACACAGCACCACTTCTGGTTTTCTGGTGGTTTACTGGATATAAGAGTCTCACGGACTTTCCTGCCTAGGCTGGTTTTGAACCACAATCCTCAACTCTCAGCCTCCTGAGTAGATAGGATTACAGGCTTGAGCCACTGGCACCCTGCTACTCGAGATTCTTATCTCCATTAAACTACTCAGAAGAAGCCAGAAGTTGCACTGTGGCTCAAGTGGTAAAGCACTAGCCTTGAACACAAAGAGTCTCAGAGACAGTGCCCAGGCCCTGAGTTCAAGCCCCAGTTGCAAAAATAAAAATAAAAGTAAAAATAAATAAAATAATATTTATTGAAATGAACTCCAAGAAATGGAAACAAGAGGATTTTTTTCTTTTGTTGCTGTTTTTGTTTCCTTTTCCTTTTGTTTATTTGTCTCTGGAAGGGTAAAGGGGGGGCACAGAAATGGTGTGATACAGGGTAAACAAATGCATCAGTAATACTCACTAGACACTGTTGAAAAGGAACTATACAACTTGTGGTTGGGGAGAGAAGATAAACACTGGGAAAGAGTGAAGGAAAGGGTGATATTGTTCAAAAAGAAATATTCTTCATCTGACTCATGTAACTATAACCCCATTGTATATCACCTGTACAATAACAATAAATACATTAAAATACATATAATATGTGTAATATGTAATATATAATAAACATAATAAGCATACAATATACAATATATAATATGTGTAATATGTATAATGAAAGTATATATGTAATACTTGTGTGATATCTCAACAAAATTAAACATTGCTATAGAGCTTTTCTTGAAGTAAAATGGGCCTTCATTATAAATATTAGGATTAAATTATGTGTGAAGATATGACTATTTAACACATTTCATGTGACAGTGAAGATCCACTAATTGAAGGGTTTCTAATTGAGTGATATCTGTTGTAGGCATTTGTGGTTTGCTCTGCAGTGACCTTCTTTAGCTGGGGCAGTGCTCAGGGTGAATAGTAGATGAGGGTTGCCTGTAATAACATGGTGGTGTTGGGGGGAATAGATCCTTTCATCCTAACAGGAAAGCTGTTGACTGATGGCCAGTTTGTGTTGGAAGCTGAAAAGTAAGATAACAAAATTCAAATTTATTTAATGATTATATGGCATTTTAAAATAAAACAAAATAAATGGTATTGACTAATGCTGTTCATTTTGATATCGATTTAGACTCCTTGATTTACTTAAAGTTAACTGTCAATCATTTCGATTTTGAGACATGAAGGATATAATTTGTGCTTATATACAGGGTCATAAATGTCAAAACATTGTAGAGTTTTACTTATTTTTTATTTCTCCTGTGGTGGAGTTTTAAGGAACTGAAATTTTTTTTTGTGGATACTCATGTTTGAATTCAGGGCCTCACATTATTACCTGGCTTGCTTGCTCATGGCTAGTGTGCTCCAACTCTGAAATGCAATTTCATCCCAGGTTTTTGCTGGTTAATTTGAGCTGGAGTCTCATGAGCTTTTCTAACTCTGAGCTAACTTTGAACTTCCATCTTCCAAGTGTCCGTAGCTAAGATTACAGTGTGAGCTATTGGTGCCTGATTAGTAACTGAAATGTCTAACACTATCTAGGAATGTCTACAGAAATTCCTTTCTCTTCCAATCTGTGTTGCAGATCTCTTATTTGCTCAGCTTTGAGGGGAAAACATACACGTTACTTCTTGAAAACCAGTAAGTGGCCATTCTTTTCTCCATTTGTTTTACAATTACTACCCTGCACTGAGTGAAACTGAAAGCATAACTACTCTAAATTATATTTTCTTTGGTATTCATATTCATCTTGAAATTCAAACCTTCACTGCAAGGTGTCAGATTTCATATCTAGCCAAATTCTAATGTAATGATGTAAATATTGTTGTCTGTCAAACAAATGAAAATAACTCCATAAAACACCTTGAAACGTAACCACTAGTGCAGCCACCATGTGTTAGATATTTGTGTTCAAGCTTTCCATATACATTAATCATTGCTTTTTATGATGTTAAGTATCTTATTTAATATTATACACATATTAAAGCAAAATTCAAATGGAGGATAGGCCTGAGAAATTTCTCAGCTAGAAACAAAAAGCAGCTAGGCCTTGGGAATAGTCTTAATATGGCTTGAGCTCCAGCACAAGCAAAATTTGCTTTACATCATTCCTTGTACAGCTCAGGACCACGCAGTTTGGTGTGAATTCACAACTTTGAACTGGCTTTGATTTTGAGAAATGAAAGATATAATTTATGTTTGTCTAGAGGGTCATACATATCCAAATATTTCCTTTTTCTTACCCAAGAGGCTTTGTATTTTTGTTTTCTCCTGCATCTCGTAAAGAGTCATTTGTGTCAGTGTTAATTTCTTAGCTGACTTAAGTAGAGGCTTGATAAGCATTGTGACTTTGTCCCTGCCACCTTCTTTGTTCACCACCCTTCTGACAATTTTAGTTGAGCTGTTTCTGGAGGACAAAGGTGTGCCGGACAGAGCTTAAGTACCCTAACTTGTCAACCTGGATCAGCTAACACCAGTGAACCCTAGACCAAACCTGGCCAAGTTAGCAGAACTCCGGAACCTTCATGTCCCAACCCTGAATGATCAGTAGACATTTACTATTTTATTATGTGTGCTACTAGTTTTGTGATTGTTATATAGCACTTACATAATACCATTACAAGCCTGATTCATATTGATGTGCATATGTAGCCACTCTTATCTACATAGAGATGGGCATGTGCTATGTGCTCCATGTACTTACCCGCTAACCACAGCAGAAAGAAAGCTGGTGCTGTCCTTAGTTCTGACTTCCTGGTGCCTATGAAGCTGATAGCTTGTCAGGCGTGTTACTCACTGCAGTGCTTTCCGTCAAAGAGAAGCAGGTGTGAGTGAACAGTGAACAGTGAGAGAAAGTACAGGGTCATAGCCTTTTTCCCAGCCTGGCCTGAACATGTATAGGAATGTTGTGAATCCTAGGTAATTTCCAAGCCCCTTGCAATGTCTAATGATGGTAGCTTGATACTTAATAATCACTGTGATAAGACCGTGATTCCCAAATACATTTTTTTTGCTTGTCTTTCTTCCTCCCTCCCTCCCTCCTTCCCTCCCTCTCTCCCTCCCTCCTTCCTTCCTTCCTTCCTTCCTTCCTTCCTTCCTTCCTTCCTTCCTTCCTTCCTTCCTTTCCTTCCTTCCCTCCTTCCTTTCTACCTTCCTTCCTTTGTTCTTTCCTTTTTTTGTGGTATTGGACTTTGGGCTCAGGTCCTGTGCTTGCTCAACTTGCTTGCTCATAGCTAATACTCTGCTAGTTGAGTCACACCTTCAGCCTGGCATTTTGCTGGTTCTTTATGAGATGGAGTCTGGAAGACTTTTCTGCCTGAGCTTCCTTTGGACCTTGAACTTCAGATCTCAGCCTCCTGAGCCACTGGTGCCTGACCCAAACACATTCTATCAGATATGTCTGTAAGGGACTGGAGAATGTAGCTTAGTGGCAAAGCACTTGCCTAGCAAGTGAAACATCCTGGGTTCAATTCCTCAGTACCAAAAAAGAAAAGATGAAAAAAAAGAAAATACAGATTTGTCTGTAAAATCTATTTGGCCTATGAAATGAGTGTAAAGCATCCTACCACTCTCTCAGCAAAAGCATTTTGAGACCAGCTAATATTCCTCTCCAAGAAAAGCGTGTTCTAGGTGGGGTGTGACTTTTCCTAGGTCTAGAGAGGACAGCATAATGCACCATCTTCAGGGAAATTGTGAAGGACACATACTGATCTTTTGGAGTGCTGGGAATTATAAGGTAGACATTACTACCGTATAATCTCAGAAAAATTGTCTAATGCAGATATATACAAAATCAGATGATTCTAGACATTAGCAAATATCAAGATATGTGTGCCAAGAGATTTATTGATGTTTGATCTCAAATAGAACTGTGTTGTGATCTGGAAGTTATTATCTTTACTAACTTATTTTTAATAAGCTAAATCATGGAGAGGCATCTATTTAATTTTTGAGTGTTTTAACTGGTAAAGTTGAAAGTAAATTGTTGTTATTACTGATATTATTTCATTTTGAATGAAATAATAATAATGAAATGTCATTATTTTGTTAAAATAGGGCACTTTTACACCCTAATTTCCTGGCATATTCCAATACCAAAGCAGGAACACTGAAGGTAGACACTCCACTTATAAAGGTAAGCTTCACCCTCTGTTTTAGACCCTTGGGGATCTTGTGTGGTTCTGGCACTACTGTTAGAAAGGATGTAAATGCTGGAGTCAGTACATGTAACTGCTACACACACAGGCCCCATCCCAGATATAAGATTGTATTTACTGTTAAATCACAGTCGATTAGATTAAACAACCAGTCCTTAAATATGTAACTCAGGAATCAGTTATTCAGAAAAGTAGTTTCAACTGGAATGGTTAGAACTTGGAGGGGATGAAGCCAAAGGGTCAAAAAACACAGAAGCTTTCTTTCTTTCTTTTCTTCATTTCTTCCCTCCCTCCCTCCCTTCCTCCCTCCCTCCCTCACTTCCTTCCTTCCTTCCTTCCTTCCTTCCTTCCTTCCTTCCTTCCTTCCTTCCTTCCTTCCTTCCTTCCTTCCTTCCTTCCTTCCTTCCTTCCCTCCCTCTCTCTCCCTCTCGTTCTCTCTCCCTTTCTCTTTCTCTCTCTTTCTTTCTCATTCTCTCTCTTTCCCTCCCTCCCTCCCTCCCTCCCTCCCTCCCTCCCTCCCTCCCTTCCTCCCTTCCTCCCTTCCTCCCTTCCTTCCTTCCTTCCTTCCTTCCTTCCTTCCTTCCTTCCTTCCTTCCTTCCTTTCTTTTCTTTCTTTCTGTTTTTGTGTCATGAGGCTTGAACTCTGGGCCCAGATGCTAATGCTCAGTTCTTCAGCTCAAGACTAACACTCTACCACTTGAGCCACAGTGCTACTTCTGGTTTTTTGGTGGTTAATTAGTGATAAGAGTCTCACTGACTTTCCTGCCCAGGCTGGCTTTGAACCATGATCCTCATATCTTAGCCTCCTGAGTAGCTAGGATTTCAGGCATGAGCCACTGGCACCTTCCCTCCCTCCCTCCCTCCCTCCCTCCCTCCCTCCCTTCCTTCTTTCCTTCTTTTCTTCCTTCTCATTCACTCTAGGCAGCATGGACAAGCGTTGAACTCTTGATCCTCCTGTTTTAGACTCCCAAGTGCTGGGATTAGTGGTGGATTACCTTGCCCAGTAAGTCTGAGAAGTTGAGCATGATATATCATATGCTTGAGCAGTGAATGGTGTTCTTCCCAGGAAGATGCTGGGAGTGAGAATGCAAAGCATATTGTGACCAGAATTGAAACAGGCTCATGTGGGAAGTATTAGGGTACAGAGGGCATACAAAGGTATTTAGGAGCTGAAATGTTTGATATTAGCTGAGGAATGTAGAATTTAGTGTGTAGAATTTGGCCTGCAGAATTTTTATTTTGGGGAAATAGATGATTGAAAAGAAGCACATGAAAGTGATTGTTCTGATTCTATTATTACACTGAAACAAATTTGAAAATATAATTCTGTGGCTCTGTGGTATAATTGGAAGTTGGCTACTGCCATGCCTCCAGCATTGTTCTTTCTATTCAGGATTACATTGGCTCTTTGGGGTCTTTTGAGCTTCCATATGAATTTTGAGACTGATAATTCTACTTCTCTGGAGAATGTCATTGGTGTTATGAGTTTAAAAAAATATTCAGATGGACACCCATAGTCTTAAATTAACTTTGGCACTCACTTTGTGGGTGTTTGTCTAGACTGTCTAATAGAGTAATTCCTGATAGGTTTGGGCTTTTATGTACCACAACATTATTCAGTGTTATTTTGTCCATGGTTTACTTTGCTTACCATTCCTTTTTCTTTTCCTACCTTCTTCTGAGTTACTTGAACATTTTTAGGTCCTCCTCCTGATTTATAAGTAGTATTCTAAAAAATTTTGCTAATTTTATTTTTCTATGTTTGACATCTATGTTATATATATGCAATTCTGTAATACCATATTATTTAGAATCTTAAGAAATGTATTGGAAACTTACCTTTATCTAGTTTTTTCCTCTCTTTATTTTTTCCTGATTTCAACCTGAAAATGTCCCCTAAAAATGTGTTAGAAGTTTGGTAAGAAGCTCATGGGTTTTTCAAAGGTGATGAGATCATGAAGACTCTTAAGTTCATCAATGCATTGATTTATTGGTGAATTTATAGCCAAATGGACTATCAAGTGAGACCTTCTTGGTGGAAGCAAGTAACTGGGGGCCTGCCTTTGTCCCACGTCCCTTCCTATTGGTCATCCTGCTTTCCTAGCTGCCACTACATACTCAGCTCTGCTGCCATCCTCTCTGCTGCAATGTTTTGTCTTGCCTCTGGAGCCAGGTGACTATGGACTGAAACTTGTATTATGAATCAATATAAATTTTACATTATTTAAAACATTTTTCCACTCAGATATTTTGTCACAGAAGCGAAAAGCAGTGGTCAAGTGATGATCAATCAACAGTCAAATGATGATCATGACTTTTTGGGGGGTACTAGAGTTTGAACATGGCCTGGATGTAGTCATTGAGCTTTTTTACTCAAGGCTTGTGAAGCTATAGGTCTGCTTCCAGCTTTTTTTGTGGTTAGAGACTTTCCAGCCCAGTCTGGCTTTGAGCTGTGATCTTAATATCCCAAATGGCTCTGATTACAGGCAAGAGCCATGGCCAGCAGGCTGATCAAGACTTTTGACATACAGTCGCATAAGACTTTATAAACATTAACCATCACGCGAAATTGTTATATATTATGCATCAGCTATTAAATAAAATTTCAGAATCTCAAAGGGATTATATTTTCCCACTCTTTCTTTAATGGCTAATTGTACTCTAAAACTTGTAGTATCATTTTCTTTGTAGTTTAGTCCTTTCAGACTATGTCTTCTAGGACAGAATTTCTTTGCTTTTCTTTGTTTTCAAAAGGATTTAAAAAATTTAGTATTAAAAAATGAGTTTGAAAAATATAGGATTTATTTTACTGTGTATTTCAGGACTTAAACAGTGCTGAGTCACCTTCTTTCACCTTCCATGACTTTAGATACAGTATTCATTTTCATTCAGTTTCAGGGTTCCTTCAAGGTTTTGTGTTCTTTCTGTTTGGCCACATATAACATAATTCTGTTGCTTTTAATTATAATATTTTTGTGTTGTTTTCTATTTTTCATCAGTTTTGTGAAGGTTTTTTTAAAAAAAAATCCACTGTTTTAAAATTTTATTTTCTTATAAGAACACAATATTTACACTCAACATTGAACATATATACTTCCTGAGACATTTTAATTTTACATATTGCTGAGTGTAGTGATGATGTTGTAGTACATATCTCTAAATCTTATTCACCTTGAACAATGGAAACTCTTCCCAATAAAAGTCTCTCTTTTGCATTGAGCGAAGGTGGCTCAAACCTGCAATCCTAACTAGTTGGGAAGTATATATCTGGAGACTGTGGTTCAAAGCTAGTCTTGGTTAAAAGAAGTTCATGAGACTCTATTTCAACCAGTGCTTGGGCATGGTGGTGCATGACTGCTTACCTGTCATACAGCTGTGGGAGCAGCATGATGGCCACATGCAGAGATGTGTACCCACTGTCCCTGGCGATACAGGTAAGCACAGTTTGGAGGATGGCAGCTTAGGCCAGCCTATCATAAAAGTGAGGCCCTTTCACAAAAACAACCAATCAGAGAGGGGCTGGACACATGGCATGAGTGGTGGAGCAACTGTTTATCAAGACCCTGAGTTCATCCCCAGTACATTCTTTCCACAAAAATATTCCCCTTAGCTTCTATCCTAACCAAATATATTCTACATTTTTATTCCATACATTTGACTATAGTAGATATTTCATAAAAGAGGAATTCTATAGTATTTGAATGTGACTGGCTTATTTCACTTAGCATCATGTTTTAAAGGTTCATTTACATTCTCGCATACTTACAGGGGTTCTTTTTAACTTAGTGGGCGTTCCATTGTGTGTGTATGCCACATTTTCTCTCTATATATGCTGATGAGCATTTAGGTTCTTTTCACATCTTAGCTATTATAAAATTAAGCAAAAATTCAGTGATTAATCTCAATAAAAGATTTTATTTTGTCAGTAACAAAGGGTAGATCACAGTCTGGGACACATATCAAGAGGGTGAGTCACCTCTGAGGGACAAAGGGATGGTAGGCATGTCACTGGCAAAGTAGAAAACTATATAAGGCTGTCTGTCACTAGAGGTGGTACATGAGAGCTGGTAAGCTCTGATGTGTGAGAGGCTTCGGTAACTAGGTCAAACTATTCTAACGTTAGTCTAAAGTTGTTTTGGTATATGTGTTGTTTGATTTTGTGAGAAGGTTCTTGAAGAAGCAGCCAGGGTCACAAATAAGAATCCTATGTTCATGGTCTCCCATTTTGCGCGAGTTGACACAGGTGGTTCCAGGTTCAATCTGACAACTTTCACAATTTTTTTTCTCTTAGTAAGGTCGGGTTCTTCCAGTACTGGGTTTGAACTTATGTCCTTATACTAGTGCTCTATATTGAGGCACTCTGCTATTTCAGTCATTAGACATTTTTTTCTTGCCTTTTCATTATATTTAAGTAGTTGCACAAAGGGACTACCCTTCAACACGCTGGTTTATGAATACAATGCATCTTGTTCAATATCACTGCTTTCATTAGTCTCCTGGTCTCTTGCAAACCCACACATCCCCTCAAGTTTCCTAGTTTCATAGGATATGCATTAGGTCTTGATGGCACTTGGTACTGAGATGGACATGTCCTGGTAGTTCTGGTTTCAGACAGAAGGGAATTTGTTGATAACTAAATTTGTGCCCAAGCCATTTTAGCCACACTTGTGAGCCACGAGGACCATGTAGAGAAAGTGGTTTACAAGCAAGTGCACCTAGAGTCCATAGTGACACGCAATTTACCAGGTCTCTAGGTGTTGATTGTGTGTTAGCAAATGGCTTTGTTGTTCCAACATAGGTTAACTAGGTCCTGGTCTTGTATCAGTACTACTGCTTGATACTCATAGAAAAAAAAAAAACCTCATAAAAATCTTTAAATTGTAGCCAACTTGATTGCATATAACATTTTAAATAAGATTTATCTTTCATAACCTTTTACAACTTCCACTAACTTTTACAGCCTGCTTGAGCCTTTAGGTTGTTCTTTACTGATTTTGTCTTCATTTTATAATAGTCTAGTCATCCTATTTTTTAAAACTCTATGAGTTTAGTCAAATTAATCAATCCAATATCCACTATAGATCTCATTCTTGAGTTGGATTGATATAGATAGGTATATACATACACATAACACACACACACATATATATATACATATACATATAACTGAAGATAAAATAGTGAGTTATCCTTATACCTACATACTACCACCCTGAGTACATATTTTCATTTTTTCAAGTGGTTTATAGAAATTAATTTAGGTAAAAATTTTAAAAAATGTTTATAATTTTCTATCCCTGAACAGCCAACTATCTGCAATAAAACACATTACTTTCACCCTCATTTCTTGATTTCAACTTCAATTGTTCCCTATCTATAAGTAATTATACAAAGGAGGTACCATTTAACAAAGGAGTTTATGAATACAATGCATCTTGATCTGTGTCACCCTTCAACAGAACTTATTTCTATTTCTTTATTTAGTTGTTTATTCCTCATGATGGAGATCACACGCATTTTTATACAAAATTATGTTTATATTTTATTTCTGTTTCTAATATTTTATTTTTTTAACCTTCTTTGTAAAAATGTACCTTCATAGTGTTTTTAAAAATTCTTTTACCTATCGGTATCTCTTAGTTTGGTTTGAATATTTCTTTCACTCTCACTTTCTGTGTGTGTGTGTGTGTGTGTTTGTGTGTGTGTGTGTGTGTGTGTGTGTGTGTGTGTTTGTGTGTGTGTGTGTGTGTGTGTGTGTGTGTGAGTCCTGGGGCTTGAACTCAGTGCATTGGCACTATCCCTGAGCTTTTTGCTCAAGGCTAGTTAGTGCTCTACTACTTGAGCCACTTCTCCACTTCCGGATTTTTTTATGCTTAATTGGGAATAAGAATCTCACAGACTTTTGGGCTGGCTTTGAATCATGATCCTCAAATCTCAGCCTCCTTAGCAGCTAGGATCCAATATTTTGCGTAAAATTCAGAGTAATAGGGTATTGTAAGTAATTACATGTATGTATTATAAAACCTAGGTCAAAATGCTGAGGAAATTATAATTATCAAAATCTTTTAAAATACTACATATAAATAAAAATAAGAACATAAAATGTTCAAAAAAGTCAGAAGTAGGCAGGAGAAGAAAAACAAAGGAATTATAAACAAAGTAAAACAGACAAAAATAACACTATTGTTGTGATACAAAAAAGCCCTAACATATCAAGATTGTTTTATTAATATTTCATCCTGAAACTGTACTAGATTTGTTTCTAACTCTATTATTTGCAGAGTGATATCTTTAATATTGTTTTCTACATGTAAAAGCTTCAATTTGGATGTTGTTTTGGAATGTCTTTTTCTTGCTTAGTTCCTTTGGGTAAGATTTCCAGGCCTATATTGAACAGTCAAAATAGTAAGAGTGTATATATATATATGTGTATATATATATACACATATATATATACATACATACATATATATGTGTGTGTGTGTGTGTGTGTGTTTAAAAAATTGTCAAGGTAATGTACAGAGGGGTTACAGTTACATAAGAAAGGTAGTGAGTACATTTCTTGTCAAACTTGTTACCCCTTCCCTCCTTTATCTCCCTCTTTCCCTTTACTGTCTTGTGTTATGCTGTTGCATTGGTTCCACCTTTGTCCTTTGTCTCATCAATAAATGCATTTTAAAATCCCTATATAGGCCAATTTTATTTAATCAATCATCTTAAATAATAAAACACCCTTGAACGTGCTATCCCAAACAAAACTTAGGACCTAGACAATAATCTACACCTAACCATATGGTCCTTTCCCTTCATCACATCTAATCACAATTCAAGCAGCCTCTATCCCAAACTCCATAGTCATAACTAACTGCAGAACTAGTAACTCAAATGTAAGAAATAAATAAATGTGAAACAATAATTTGATGGCCATTTAAATTCACTGCTCTTGAATCAAACAAAAATATTATAAATTAATCCTAAGCTTTTCTCCATATATAGACAAGACAACATAAAAACATTTTTAAATTTTAAATCTAGTATAAGCAAGAAGTATTTAAATTTCCCTACAAGGTAGAATATTTAATGATAGCCAATAAAGATTCTATAATATATAGGTTTCTCAAGAAGTTTTAATATCTATGTTTTAAGAGACACACAAGATAGAAAAGTAACAGAATGCAAAGAAAGGATGAAATGAAATTCATCTCTGTAATATCACTCAAATGATTTGGAAAACAACTTTCAGACATTTTTAGTATGTCAATTTTTACATTCTTTCATTTTATGAATTCTGAACCTCCATTTAAAAATGAAACAGTAGTTGGGTGCTGGTGGCTCACACCTGTAATGCTAGCTACTCATGAGGCTGAGATCTGAGGATCGTGGTCAGGAGCCAACCTGGGCAGGAAATTCTGTGAAACTCTTCAACCACCAAGGAAGCCAGAAGTGGAGCTGTGGTTCAAAGTGGTAGGATGCTAGCCTTGAGTGAAAAAGCTCAGGGACAGTGCCCAGGACCTGTGTTCAAGCTCCATGAACAGTAAAACAAAAATCTGGAATACTGGATTTGGGGAACATGCTGAGTTGTTATATGTATTTTTCTAGTTTAGGATAAATCTAGATTTATTGCTAAGAAAATGCTTCTTCAATTAAGAAGAGTTTTCAAACAAAAGTTTCTGTGATCACTTTTAAACCAGTGTCAACTGCTTTCAAACTTTTGGTTAGGATGTCTTCTAGTATCATGAATCATTTTACAAAAAGAAAATGTTCAGACTTAAAACAGAAATATAACAAGTTCTTCCTCTGAGTTTCCCAACATTTCCTTTTCCAAAATATGTTATAATTAAATGAACTAAATGTATTTCATTAACACAGGCAAATAATCCAAAATGCCAAGCCACTTGACTAAGACAGCATCTCATTCGTGACTATATAATGCTGAGACTTTCAGGAGAATTGGCATTCCCAGCATACACTTCTGCCTCCTCATTTAACTCACTTGTGCATGTAATTTGATGCTAAGATGATAAGGAGTTAGATATTTTAACTCTAATGTTGCTGGATTGCACCAAACACAGTGTTTCTCCTGGTTTGAGGGTGTGAATGAGACTCATCCTAGTGATTCCTTTCCTAAGAAGCTCTTCCTTGGGTTCTGTCAGGCACTGCCTCAGTGAGTGATCTTCTCTATGGCCTTTTCTTCCTGTTGGAGTCAGTTACACAAAAGCTGCCTGAACTTCCAACAGTTTAGCAGTTTTCTGGGCCAATATTTTGGTGAGTTGACCCATTCCCTCCCTCCTCATTGGTCCTGTCCACAGTCTTGAATTTTTCTCTGGAATTTTTGTCTGGAATGCAGTGGTGGTGTCTGAGGTGGACAGTCTCGGATTCTCCTGGGCCCAAGTCTGTCCAAGTGTCTGTTGGCAGTATAGACCTGCATGTAAAACATGGGAAATGCTGTATAAGTTCATGTAGCTCAGTGTCTGCTTGATCCCATTGCCACACTGCATTTCCCTTTTCAAGATTTCTAAGGAAGTGACTAAGTTTGTGTTTTTAAGAGGTAGAAAGAGGCTGCAATTTGTCAAGAAGGTTCTTTCCTAGCTGCGGCTGATTTCTGGATAGGCTCTGGAGGACAGAAAACTTCTAAATCTAATAAATACGGTCTCCACACCCTGGGTAGCAGAATGTCAGGCACACAGAAACTGACTCAGGACTCCTGACAAAAGATCCTGCTTTCCTCAAAATCCTTGTGTCGCATGACTCTAAAAGTCCCCATTTGTTACTTCTGCCACCACCAGTACAGTGGGAGTCGTGTTTTTTCTTTTCTATCAGAACTGTAAATCAGTATATCACATAGCCCAGGCTTGTCTGGAACTTTCTATGTAGCTCAGGCTGGTCTGGAACTGGTGATTCCCCTGCTCCAGCCCAAATGTGTGGCTTATTATTGATCATGAAGGAAAAGCCTTCACTTCCTTGCTGAGGTAATGTTGTGTGACTATTCACATTTCTTTTCAGAGTTTTCAGATTTCCACAATATCTTCACTCCTTCCAGGCCCCATATTCTCCCACTAACAGCACACCCCAAGTAGGCCAGCAGCACTGTGCCAGCTAAGCCCTGATGCCCTCCCCATCAGGGCAAACTAATTGCAGACAGGAAGAAGAGAATATTTATTTGTGGTTTTATGTTTTTCTAACTTCTTTCCTAGAATGTAGGTTAGCTTTAATAGTGGTGTCTAATGTATATTACATTCTAATTTCTTTTGAAGAAGTTTTTGGTTTTTTTTGGGTTGAAATGTTGCTGGATATGTACGCCTATAGGGTGTGGGCTTTCTACTCTAGCATTTTGATGGCCAGAACTTCAGCTACTATAATCTCTTTGACTATTATTTCTCTTCTCTTGCAGAGTTTATGATAAAAGTTTGGAATCTTTTGTCTCAGGCTACATGGATTTTTTTTCAGCTCATTTTCCTCTTTTATACTCTGAGTACATTTTATTGATCTCTTTTCATTTTGCAGTGATCTTTTTCTTCTGTCAGCTGCCCTCTACAATATAGATCATCCTAAATTCTTTTTTCTTTTTTTTGGTTTGTTTAGTTATATTTTTCAGTTCCAATGACAAGTTAGCTTTCTTAACATTTGCAATATAATTGGAGTTGAGTTTCATTCTAAGTGGCTCATATGTAGTTATTTTCTACGTGGTTCAAATGTAGGTATTTTTTGGGGGGGCGGGGGTCCGGTCGTGGGGCCTGAACTCTGGGCCTGGGCGCTGTCCCTCAGCTCTTCAGCTCAAGGCTAGTGCTCTACTACTTGAGCCACAACACCACTTCTGGCTTTTTTCTTCTTGCTTATGGGATGCTGAGGAATCGAACCTAGGGCCTCAGGCATGCAAGGCAAGCACTCTACCACTGAGCCAACTTCCCAGTCCCTATATGTAGGTATTTGTGGATTGGATCAGGGCTTCAAGTATTGAATTTGGGTTGCTGGTAAATGGTTTGGGACCTTCTTTGTCTTCAGCTCCTTTGTGAAGGACTTGTAGCAATAAATGCTGATAAAAATTCTGGAGTTGAAGGTGCTGCTATTGTTGCTCAGCACAAAGCAGGGAATAGATCTCCCTGCTTGGAGATAGTCCTGATGGCATGTTGGTACTGTGTGTGGACAGAAATGTGATTGCCTAACTAGGCTCTACTGATTGCCACTAGAAGTAGATCTAGCTTGCCATTCTCCTTGGGTAGAGGTCTACTTTTTTATTTATGTTAATTGTGAAAATACTGTACAGAGGGGTTACAGTTACATGAGCAAGGTAATGAGCACATTTCCTATCGAGCATTTGTTGCCTCCTCCTTTGTTTTCCCCTGCCATCCCTTTCCTCCCACTAATTTTTTTAAAGTTAAATGACTACTGATTCCTGTGATTAGTCTAAGAGCTAACAACATATAAACAAATTTATAAGAAAGAATATGATGACACTTAAGTTTTCAGAGCATAGAGCCAAGAAGAAAACAGAACTGAATCTCAAGATTACTAGAATTTAAAACAAATAGAAAGAGCAATTCACTGAGAATATTAAAGTCGAAATTGGTAGGATTGATGAAGAGGAAAGTTTGAGCTACACATGCTCAGTGATGTCTCAGGTGAGATACTGGAAGTCAATTAGGGTGAAGAAATATCAGTTTAGCTACTTTTGGATGATCCAGAAAAAAAATTGAATGAAGTGTTCATAGTTGCTTACAAACAAGCAGGCACAGGTGATGAGCTTAGAAAAGATGCAGATAATTCAGAACTTTTTGAGGAGAAGAATGGTAATCATGATAATTGAAGATTTAGAAGGAGAATTTGAAAGTAGCAAAAAATTGAAAAGCTGATAAATAATATTAAATTGGCTAAATATAAATGTTGGAAGATATCAAGCAGGTAAAGATAAAACTGAAGACTTCATTTAGAAACCAATTATGAATAAACCTTTCTATGCTCCTTCTTAGGGTCATTGTTTTTATAAAGGACATGTTGCAGAGATTCCAAGATCGGTCGTGACACTAAGCACATGCTCAGGACTCAGGTAATGACATATTATGAAAGTGTGCATTGAAACCTTATGCCAGCCTTTAATTTCTAGAATCTTCTTGAAAGACAGAGTGAGAGAAAGAAATATAGACTTGCTCTACTTGAGCCATGCTTTAAGTTCTGCTTTTTTGTTGGTTATTTTGGAGATGGAATCTTTCATTGGTGAATTGTCAGAACCATATACTGACTTGTGTCTTTCTATGATGTCAGAATTTATTGAATAACAATGAATTCAGAGTCTATGTCAATTTTGTTAGCAATAATTTGTCAGTGAGGTCACCTGATAGCCCTGGGCCTGTTCCTGTACTTGTTTTGATTCCTTGTCTCTTATCCTTTTTTATGGTTTCTTGCCTTTATAGTTTGCAGTCATAAAATTTATACAGAAAAGCCTCCTACTAGTATGAAGTCAATTTACATCCTTTATCCATATCAGAACTACAAAGTTTTCTTTATAAAAAGCAATGTATTGGGCTGGGAAGGTGGCTCAGTGGTAGAGTGCTTGCCTTGCATGCATGAGGCTTGGGTTCAATTCCTCAGCACCACATAAGCAAAAAAAAGAAAAAAGCCGGAAGTGGCGCTGTGGCTCAAGTGGTAGAGCGCTAGCCTTGAGCTGAAGAGCTGAGGGACAGCACCCAGGCCCAGAGTTCAGGCTCCATGACCATACCCAAAAACAAAACGAAACAAAAAAACCCAAAAAAACCCCAATGTATTGTGATTATAAAGGTGACATACAGAGGTGTTACAGTTATATAAGTCAGGTAAAGAGTGTATTTCCTTTTGGACAATGTCACCCATCTCTCTCCCCACACAGACTCTTCTTAAATGCTGTGTACATGCATGTGTGGGATATAATGGTGAAGCCCGTTTAAACAAGTAACACACCTTTAACCAAAATGACTATGAGGGAGACAAAACCAGAGACTATCTAGGATGTGGGCACTTGTGGGAGAGGAGAGGATGAATGGACAGTTTGAAGGAGTTTGAATATGGTCAAAATTCTTTATATCCATTTGTGAAAATAGAACGAGAGGTTATTGAGATTACATTCATATATATGACCATTTTTTGTTGGTACTGGGATTTGAGACAGGTTTGCGTGGTTTGTTTTCTCAGCTGGTGCTCTACTACTTGAGCTACACCCCCAGCCTGAAGGAAGGTTATTGAGAGTGGTCTGGAGAGTGTGGAGAGGGAAGGAGGAAAAGTAGTAGAGCAGGTGAATTTGATCAAGGGACATCATGTGCATATCTCAAAATGAATCCCCCTTGTACAAATAAAAAGTGATGCTAGTAAAAATTAAAATTGAGTTTGACAATTAATACAAAAAATAGAATAATTCTTAGAAGATCACAAAGACTACTATACAATTTGTATAAAGAGGTTTTTTTTATAGTATTGATTTATGTTTCTCATGGGAAACTATACTAATTGAAATTCTATTTCTTTTTCTGAATATTTAGGGGATTACTGCAATTAGAGAATGTCAGCTATGGGATCGAGCCATTGGAACAATCAGCTACATATGAACATATGCTCTATGAACTAAAGGATAATAAAATTGATTATTTCCCTTTAAAAGAAAATTATTCTAAGCTCCAACATGTAGATCAGCCCTACCGGGTTCTTGTGAAGCCAGAAGTGAGTAATCACCTTTGTGATCTTCATTATCTATGTTATGTTTGGAAAGTTAAACACGTTGAAATGTTCCTATTGGATATATTTGGTAAATTTAAATTGATAATATTGTATTAAGAATTTCTAGTCAGGCCGAGTGCCAGTGGCTCACACCTGTAATCCTGGCTACTCAGGAGGCTGATATCTGAGGATCTTAGTTTAAAGCCAGCCCTGGCAGGAAAGTTCGTGAGACTCCAATAAACCATCAGAAAACCAGAAGTCTGGCTGTGGCTCAAGTGGTAGAACACTAGTCTTGTGCTGAAGAGCTGAGGGACATCTGCCCAGGCCCAGAGTTCAAGCCCCATCACTGACAAAATAAAAAAAGAATTTCTAGGCAAGTGCAGTGGCCCAAGCTAGCTCCTCAGAGGTTGCAATCTGAGGATAATGGCTTAGAGACAGTGGGGCAGACAAATCCAGGATACTTTTATGTGCAATTAATGAACAAAAGGCCAGAAATGAAAGAATGGCTCAAGTGGTAGAACACCAGCTATGATTGGAAAAGTAAATTAAGAGTGTAAGGGTCTGAGGTTGGTACCAGTGTACTCTCTCTCTCTCTCTCTCTCTCTCTCTCTCTCTCTTACACACACACACACACACACACACACACACACACATACACACACACATACACACACACAAATAAATAAATAAATAAATTATATTGGATAATCTTTGATTGAAAGTACTATTATAGTTGTAGGTGGGTATCTCAGGCCTTTAATCCTAGATACTCAGGAGGCTGAGAGCCAAGGACTCTTTGTTTTTTTAATTAATTAATTAATTTTTTTTTTTTGGGTCCGGTTGTGGGGCCTGAATTCTGGGCCTGGGTGCTATCCTTCAGCTCTTCAGCTCAAGGTTAGCACTCTACCACTTGAGCCATAGCGCCACTTCTGGCTTTTTTTTCTGCTTATGTGGTGCTGAGGAATCATACCCAGGCCTCATGCATGTAAGGCAAGCACTCTACCACTGAGCCACCTTCCCACCCCCTGAGGACTCTTGTTTAAAGCCAGCCTGGGCAGAAAGTTCATGAGATTCTTATCTCCAATTAACCATCAAAAAGCTGAAAGTGGAACTGTGGCTCAAGTGATAGATCACTAGCCATGCCCCAAAAGGCTGAGGGATAGCACCCAGGCCCCGAGGTCAAGCCCTAGGACCTGAACAAAAAATACTATTTATTCAGATAATACTTTGAGAATCATAGATACAAATATGCCCAATTTAATAACAAAGTTTTCACAATATTTTCCTAATTGCGAATATTTTAGTGTACAGAGACACAATTGCTTTTTTGCTATATTTGTATACTACTCCTATGCTAAATTTACTTATTACTTTGTAAACATTTTCTTTACCAATGCATTTTCTTTGTGAAATAAAGTATGATTTTTGATTCAGAGTTAGAAGTAGAAAAAAAGCAAGATAATCACTAAAAATCATATTGCCTAAAGCTATCACTCAGAATTGTGGTGTATTTACTCTAATTGTTTCAGTACTGTAAACTATAGTGTAGATTACAAATATACAGACTCTGTGAACATAAATGATCTAACTACATAATGTTTAATGAAACTTCCTTTTTCAGTGGAGATGTGGCTCAAGTGGTAGAGCACCAGCCCTTAGGGAAAAAGCTAAGTGAGAGAGCATGAGTTCAAGATCCAATACTGTCACCCCCCCCACATACACACACAAATAAAAGAGATGAAACTTCTATTTTTCTGTTAGGAAACTATGCATACTTTTACTTAATGTTTTACTTATTTTGAAAGTAAATAATTTGATTATTACATGTATTAAAATATAAGAAAAATGAGTATGTAGTCCTAAATGCTGTTGTGGCATGAATTGCAATTATGTTTTGACACTCTTTCTGACATATTAAAAAGTGTATATGCTTACACTTAAATGTATTTTATAAAACTGTGGTCTATTTTGCATAGTTACATTTTTCTTTTCATCAATACCTGAACTTTGTGAATGTCCTGGTTTTTTAAAAACTCAAACTGTTCTTATACACAATTGCATCTAAACATACATGTTATACTAAGTTCTCCCCTTAAAATGTTTGAATAATTTTACATTTGATCATAAGTGGTTAAATAAGTGGATTTTTATTCATACTTTGTCATTATTATGGAATTTCATTATGGAGAAATAAAACAACATTGAGTGAAACGTAGCAACATATGAACAAAGCAAAGCCAAACAAATAAAATAACCAAAGTCACGAAAGTAAAAAGGTGATACTAGGGCAATAGAACAGGGAGGATAAAAAAGAGCAATAGAGGGGCTGGGAAGGTGGCTCAGTGGAAGAGCGCTTGCCTTGCATGCCTGTGGCCCTGGGTTTGATTCCCCAACACCACATAAGCAAAAAGGAAAAAGCTGGAAGTAGCGCTGTGGCTCAAGTGATAGAGCGCTAGCCTTGAGCTGAAGAGCTGAGGGACAGCGCCCAGGCCCAGAGTTCAGGCCCCACGACCGGACCAAAAAAAAAAAAAAAAAAAAAAAAATCAGTGTTAAAGTTTGATGTTCCAAAGAAAATAGAGGACAAGACAATAGGTGACTCTTGATACGTTTAGAGACATTTAAGAAAATATTTCACTCGCCAAATGAGAATAGCGTGCTGTTAATGATAAAATTCAGCAGACTCATGATAGTTGTAAATATAAAAAAAGTAATGAAACTTAAAATTAAATGGGAGGGTTAAAAGATAAAATTCCAAAGCCAAACAAGAAAGTAAGGAATAAACAAAAATGACTTGGGAAATAAGGGAAACTTGACAAATAGGAAAATTAAGTCACATAATATAGATAAAACAAAAGGAATTCCACTAAGAACTAACAACCAAACTAGGTGCCATGGACTCAAGCCAGCAATCCTAACTACTCAGAAGGGTGAAATCTGGTTTGAAGTAAGCCAGGGCAGAAATATTCTCAAATCTTTCCCCAATTAACTAACAATATTAGATTGAAATGCAATTCAAATGGTAGAGCTCCAGCCATGAGTCAATAAGACAAACATAAGTGCTGAGTTCAAAACCAAGTACTAGCATGCATGAGTGTGTGTGCACATGTGCACATATATGTTCAGGGAAGAATTAACAGAAAAATTGAGTTATAACATCAAATAAAAATAACCCAAGAAAAATTCTTAGCATTATTTAAAGTAAGTTTTCAGACTGAAGTAAAAAAAAAATCTGACTTTTCATGCATACCCAAACTGCAAAATGGCACCAAAATTCAGAACAGCAGTAACAAAAGTTGCAAGGCAGTGTGACAATTATTTTAAATTAAGCAAGTACCTAAAATATGGTCTTGAATCTTCCTGTCTCTGGCAGTTGAGGCTTCTCTGCAGATATGAAGTTAGCTAGTCTCTATGGTCGTATGAGCCAATTACTAATATTTTTTTCCCATAGAATAAAAGGAAAAATTCTTTCTGCAACTTCTGTGGAGAACTGGCTGGAAGTATGGTAAACAGAAATAAAACTCCAAAATACTAAAACTGTCATAAAAGAGTACAAAATCTTTCTTCCTTTCTTCCCTTTTCCCCTTCTTCCCTTCATCCTTCCCTTCATCCTTCCCTCCTTCCTTCCCTTCTTCCTTTCCTTCTTCCTTCCCTTCTTCCTTTCTCTCTTCCTTCCTCTCTTCCTCCCTCCCTCCCTCCCTCCCTCCCTCCCTCTCTCCCTCCCTCCCTCCCTTCCTCCCTCCCTCCCTTCCTCCCTTCCTTCCTTCCTTCCTTCCTTCCTTCCTTCCTTCCTTCCTTCCTTCCTTCCTTCCTTTCTTTCTTTCTTTCTTTCTTTCTTTCTTTCTTTCTTTCTTTCTTTCTTTCTTTCTTTCTTTCTTTCTTTCTTTCTGTCTCTCTCTCTCCTTCTCTCTCTCTCTCTTTCTCTCTTTCTCCTTCTTTCTTTCCTAGTCTTGGGGCTTAAACTCAGGGCCTGGATGCTGTTACTGAGCTTCTTTTGCTCAAGGCTAGCATTTTCCCTCTTGAGCCACAGTGCTGCTTGTGGTCTTTTCTGAGTAGTTTATTGGAGATAAGAGTCACAGAATTTTCCATCCCAGTCTGGCTTTGAACTGTGAACCTCAGTTCTCAGCCTACAGAGTATGACCAGTCAGCGCCCAGCCAAAAATATTTTAACATATTAAAAACAAATGTTTCTTGAAATAAAAATACTTAAGAAATGAAAAAAAATCAATGAAACTGATTTAAATTGGCAACATAAAGATATAATGTTATTAGTATATTCCATTTTAAAAGTAATGCTTCACTCTGTATAGGCTTCTCAGCCTCTAAGAAAGTCACTCACAAAAATAGAAAACTTTTCAAAATGAAATGCATTTAAAACAAATTCTGTCTTTGGCTTCCTTACGGGATATAAAATATTCTACTTTAGTTGTTTTATCTACTGAAGTTTCTAAGAATGGTATTTTTGGCGTTTTTTTCCCAAGAAATCTTAGACAATAAACAATATCTTCTGGGCTTTGTGGCAATATTACTTAAATTAATACAATAAGACAGGAATTAGACCACATCATTTAACAGATGTATATAAAAACCACAGAAAAGTCACTTCACAAAACGTCACAGATATTCATGTTTTTTTTCATTCTGACGTTGTAGAAGAAAAGCAACATAAGCAAAATGTAAATAAATGGGCTTGTTATATTGTAATGAAATTTATTTACAAAACATAGAACTATAGACCAGAACAGAGAAATCAAATGGAAATGGAAGGACCAAGCATTGATGTCTCATATCTGTAATCCTAGCTACTTAGGTGGCAGCGATCTAGAGGATGGTGGTTTGATGCCAGCCTGGACAGAAAAATCCACTAGACCCCATCTCCAAAATAATCAGCAAGAGACAGGGCTGAAGGCCTGGCTCTAGCGATAGAATATCTTTGGAGCAAGCAAGCCAAACATGTGTGTGGCTCTGACTTCAAACTCCAATATTCAAAATAAAAAGAAAGAAAGAATGCTTCTAAATGCATTCTATGAAGCCTGCATTACCGATACCAAAACCACATAAAGACACATCAAAATATAAATAAATTTAAACAAACCTATAGATTAATATTTTAAAGGTGTTATGACAGAAATCACAGTCTTATTCTTGATAACCACAAAAAATAACTAGAAATTAACTTACCAAGACCTATTAAGGATTTCTATGGAGAAAAAATAACAACAAAACAACAAATATGAAGAAATTGAAGAAGTCACTGACAGATGTAAAGAGCTCCCACATTCACACGCCTGATGAGCAGAATAATGATCCGGTTTAAACCCTAGGAGGCTCATTTGTCTCATTCATATTCCTGTAGAAACTCACAATTGCAATAATCTTTAGGTATTTAACCAGGAAAAATGAAACATTGCTGCACACAGACTTGTAAATGGATATTCAGTGCAACTTTATTTACAATCGCTAAAATGTATAAAAACAAAAACGAACAAGCTAATGCATAAACAAAATGTATAAAATGACACACAATTTACCAAAAAGTTAGGAACTACTAACAATCACAATAGGGCAGGATGCTGAATGGGAGAAAATCCTGTCGGCTATTGACATGTTATCTTCTGGAAGGAAATGGCTACATGAATGTATATTTTAGCTGCCAATCCATAAAATGGATTCTTTTGTAAGTCAAGAGCTCAACAAAGTCACTATAATCAAGAAAAATACAAAAGCAATGAAAAAATGCAGGCAATATTTAGAAGAAAATTGAGGTAAGTTTTTTTCACCTTGAAGCTTGGCTACAAAATGCTTTAAGAGGAAAGACAGATAGATTCTTACCTAATTTCAGTGTCTTGTTTGCATTTTAAATGTAATTAAAATATAAAATATTTCTGATTTGTTCCTGTCATTTATATTTAAACATATATTGCCTCACATTCTCACCCAGCTTTCTTGTTAAAGACAGCCCTGGTTTCTGTTGGTGATTTTGGAGACATTTCTGCCCATGCTGGTTTTGAACCTCACCTCTCCAGGGCTCAGCCTCCCAAGTGGCTCACTTTGCGTCCTGAGCCACTGTTGCCCAGCCCATTTTCTTCTTTTCTTATTTTATATCTCTCTATATTTATATCGGAATCTGCAATCTCCATGTACATGTATGTATACAATATAAACATATCTAATATATATAGATATTGATATATAAATCTCTGTGAGTATATGGAATGTATTAATATGTACTTAACACATGGTAACTACAATGTAAAATCTGTTTCATTTAATTCATGTCCACTGTTTTGCAGAAAAATTTAGATGTTATACTATTGAAGAGAACACTGAAAATAAAAGTCGTCATGGGCCAAGCATTGGTAAGGCATTGTTGATTTATTTCCTAATACCTTTGTTTGATATTAAAATTTGAAGAAATATGACATTTCTATTGTATTCGTGTGGGGTTGCAAGTCTTTGTGACAAGAGTGTGCGTGCATTCGCTAGCTTTCCAATAAAGACTCCCAATTCTACCTCTCAAAATGTGGTTTCTCTGTTTTCTCACTGTAAAACAGTTCAGGGACAGATCTTAGACAAAACTGAGTGAGACTTATCTCTACCAGGAAGCCAGGTGTGGTGGTATGCATATGTGGTCCAGCTGAGTGGGATGTACAGGTGGGAGAATCACAGTTCAGACTTCTCTAAGCAAAAAAAATTTTTTGGGGGGGGTCTGGTTGTGGGGCCTGAACTCTGGGCCTGGTCACTGTCCCTCAGCTTTTCAGCTCAAGGCTACCACTCTACCACTTGAACCACAGCGCCACTTCTGGCTTTTTTTCTTTTTGCTTATGTGGTGCTGGGGAATCGAACCCAGGGCCTTATGCATGCAAGGCAAGCGCTCTACCACTGACCCACCTTCCCAGCCCCTCTAAGCAAAAATGTGAGAGACTGATTATCTGAAAGGAATAACTAATGAGACGTACAAGTTTTCATGTCGAAAAAGAACTTTACAACTTTGGTGGGAGCGGGGGTGGGAGGGATGGGTGGGAAGGTGGGGGGGGGGTGGGAAGGGATGTGAAGGGTAAACAAAGGAGGAGTCTACAATGCTTGATAAGAAATGTACTCATTATCTTGCCCATGTAATTGTAACCCCTCTGTACAGTATTTTCACAATAAAAAATTAAAAAAAATAACTACCATCCAAAACAAAGACAAATGAGAGAAAAAGCTGGGTGCTGGTGGCTCACACCTATAATCCTAGCTAGTCAGAAGGCTGAGAGCTGTAGAATTATGGTTGGAAGCTAGCCCAAGCAAACAAATCTGTGAGATTCCATCTTCAAAATAACCAGCAAAAGCCAGGTTGCAGGTGTGGCTGAAGTGGTAGAGTGCCAACCATATGGCCAAACCTGCCGAGCAAGCTCTCAAAGCTTTGAGTTCAGACCCTGCTACTGGAAAAAAAATTGAATGAAAAATAATATAGTTTTTCTGTCACTTAGACTAGTGATTAAGAAAACACATTTGTCTTTCAGTATGATTATATGGGCTCTGAGATGGGAATCACAATCCAGAAGGTTGTCTATGTCTTTGCTCTCCTTAACACTGTAAGTATTTAGGATTCATATTTAGATAACGAATTCACATTGTTTGACTGAATAGTGTTTGCATTTCTATATCAAGTGTGTTCCTACTATTTACTCTGAAGAATGGGTTCCTTGGTGAACTTGTGAGAGTTACGTGGCTCACAGTATCTTGTCTTTTCAGATGTACTCTCAGGTGAATGTGACTGTCCTGCTATCAACTTTGGAGGTCTGGACAGATCAGAATATGATTTCAACAGATGGGGATGCCAATGAAATACTCCAAAGGTTTCTGTTATGGCAACAAAGCATGCCATTCCAGAGGTTTGATGATGTGACATTCTTACTACTGTGAGCACTGATTCATCTAGTTGTATATATTATTTGTCCAAATCATGTACAGTATAAGACATTTTGAAAATATCAGAATAAATATTGTCCTGGCAAAATGCAATACATAAAATTCAGGTAACTAGGTAACAGAATGACAGTAGGCTGTTCTTCCTATACTAGATCAGTCACGTAAGAACTTTTAAAAATAACTATTTTTATTGTAACATAAGATTTTTTTAAGCTGGTAAGGAAAGCATTGGGTTCATATCATTGTAAGGGAGGGGGTCTTCTCAAAGGTAAATAGCCAAAACATCATCTTAACATTCCATAAAATGAAAATTATTCCACAGAAAGCAAAGGGTGCCCATAGCAGTTGATTATCATATAACAAGGCATACAAATGATGGTCAGCTGGAGGGGAGGGGGCCACTTTTCTTTCCCTATGCTTTCCTTGTAGTATTCCTATGCTACCTACGATGCCTTTATCTAGTTACTTGTTCAGTGTCTTTCAAGAGTCTTTATGTAGTAAGTTTTTGCTTTAATCCTTTGATTACATGTGAATAGTGAACATAAAATTAGAAATACCCTAAATAATATGGGATATAAGTACATCTACTGTTTTCTCCTGTGGAATCTCAGGTCAGGATTAAAAAACAAAATGAATGAGCTACAAGGAGTGAGTTCACCAGCTGCAGGCAATCTCTGCTTGTACTGTGCATCATCAATGCTCTTCCTCCTTTCTTCTCACACTTCTCCAGCACTATGTCAAAATTGTGGTTTGAGGATTTGCTCACTACTTGGAAGTCTTACCAATAAGCAACATTGGTTTCTTGATTTTAGAATTACATTCGTCCACTGGTGTCAAGAATGAAGAATGTTTTGGGAAGGATTAAGTAGTGCTAGGTTTGGGGATGAGTACCAGATAAAATCTAACAGCTTTTAGAATTATGATCATATGATCTATGAAAGAAAACCCAACTGTTGATTTTTAAAATTATTTAGGAAATGATTGACAGGATGAGAAATGATTTATAACATGTAACATTGATATTTAGAAGAAGGTAGATATTTATTGTAAAAGGGCATTAAGTTATCAATCTTTTGAAATACATGTATTCACAAGAGAAATTTTATTATGTAGTTTTAAGGACTCTTCTGACTATGTGGGAGCAGCTTATCATGGACTGGTCTGCAACCCAAAGTTTGCAGCAGGAATTGCACTGGTGAGTGTTTAATTCTCAAATCTATAAACAGAAGATTTAGACACTCCAGTAGTTAAAAATAAATATGATGTGACTATCATACTGTCTTGAAAAATAATTATAAGATGACTCTTTTAAGGATTTGAGAGGTTATTGTTAGAGGAAACACATAAATTCTATTCTTAACCATTTGTGTACATGTCAGTGGTATTAAATATATACATATACACTTAATATAAATCTTTTTTTCTGTTTGTTTTGATTTTGTCGGTTGTGAGTCCTGAACTCTGGGCCTGGGCGCTGTCCCTCAGCTCTTCAGCTGAAGGCTAGCACTCTACCACTTGAGCCTCAGCCCTTCTTACAGCTTTTTCTGCTTATGTGGTGCTGAGAAATTGAACTCAGGGCCTCATGCATGCAAGGCAAGGACTCTACCACTGAGCCACCTTCCCAGACCATTAAAATAAATCTTTACAACTTTCTTGTTCCTTTTATAACTGAGGCACTACATAAAGTGAACAACTCTTCTTTGGTCTGATTATTCTACTGTTTCCACCAACTTAACAAGCTTAGATTCGTTATATAAGTAAAATCATACAGCACATGTCTTTCTGCCACTGACTTATTACATGTAATGTAATGTATTTATATTGTAGCATGTGACATGATTTTTTTTTAATGGTTGAATACATTTTGTTGTTGTTGATTTGACCTTTTGCTCAAGGCTGGTGCACTACAAATTTGAGCCACAGCCCCACTTGGAGTTTTTGGTGGTTAATTGAAGGTAAGAGTCTCATGGCTGGCTTCAAACTGTGATCCTCAGATCCCAGCCTCCTGAGTAGAAAGGATTACAGGTGTGGTGTCTGGTTGGTTGAATGATATTTTATTATGATTATATGCTGTATTTTTCTTTGTCCATTCTGTCAGTGGACATTTTGGTCATTGCCATACTTTGGTCATCATGAATCATACTGCAAAGAACATGGAGTAGAAATATCTGTTTGTTATTTGGATATATACCCAGAAGTGATGTTGCTGGATCACATTAGTTCTGTTATTCATATTTTGAGGAATCACCATATTGTTTTCACTAACTTGGAATCCTACCAGCAATTCACACTTTATTTCCACATCCTTACCAAACTTAGTTTCTGACTGTTTTTGCTTAATAGAAGCATCATAATGGATGTGATGTGACAGCTCATGTTTGGATGTGCATTTCTATGATTGTTATTAATGTTAAATATCTTCTTTATACTTATTATCCTTTAGTATATTTTGAGAAATGTCTATTCAAGTCTTTTGCTTATTTTTAAAGTGATTTATTTGATTTTTCTGTTGTTGAGTTAGAGTTGTATATTCTGAGAATGGTTTTCTTTTTTGGCAGTACTGGGGTTTGAACTCAAGACCATAGTCTTACTAGGCAAATGCTTTATCACTAAGTGACACCTACAATATTCAGTTCTGTATATTCTAGATATATCAGACACATGAGTTGCAGACATTTTATCCTTCTTGTAGGTTGCCTTTACTGTTTTGATTATACAAACTGAAGCAGAAAGTTTTGAAATTTGGTGTACTGTCATTTGTGTATTTTTATATTTATTTCTGTGCTTTTGGAGTTGTATATTTAATATCATGGTGGCATCAATGTCACGAACCTCCCTTCTCTTAAATTTTAGGAGTTTTAGAGTTTTGGTTCTTCTGTCTTAAGTCTTTAATTCATTTTCAGTTAATGTTTCAATAGTCTATAAAGTTCTAGCCTGATTTAATGTTTTTTTATGTGTAGGTGTCCATTAGTCTCAAAAGCATTTTTTGAAGGATATACGTTTTTTGCATTGAATGGTATTGAGAATTCTATTATGGGTCATTTGATTATATAAGATTTTATTTCTAGGGTCTCTAGTTTGTTCACTCATCTTTCTTATGACTACTGATTGTTTAGATTGCTATAGATTAGTTTGTACTGTTTTGAAATAAGTGTATGTGGTTCCACTATTTTTTTCTTTTCCAAAATTGTTTTTTTGAGTCCCTTGAGATTACACATGAATTTTTGAACTTTTTTTTTTTTTTACTATTTCTGAAAAAAATGCTATTAGGGCTGTGGCTGAGATTGCAGTGACTTGAGGCTGCTTTGTGTGGAATGAAACATTAGCAGTATGAAGCTTTCCAGTCCAAGCAGTGTGTGTCTTCTGCCTACTGTATTGTCTGTAATGCATTATAGAATCATTTTACAGTATTCAGTGCGCATGGCTTCCACTAGCAAAATAGTGGGTTTGGAAATGTCTTACACTTCCCAGCCTCCTGTTAATACATGATCCACTAATTATCCTTCTTGGTATTCAAATGAACTGAAAACAAGAAACATATACCCCCAAAGCATACATGAATGTCCACAGCAGCTTCATTCATCATTGCCACAGCTTAAAAGTAACAAACCTGTCATTTAATCACAGAACGGGTTCAAATTCAGTATAACTATACAATGGAATATCATACAGTAATTTAGGAAAATTAGCCATTGAACTTCAAAAAAACACACTGAAAAACAAGGAAATATTAAATAGTACCCAAGTGAAAGAAGCCAAAAGAAAAGCCTCTCTCTCTCTCTCTCTCTCTGTAATATACATATATATAATATATAATATATATTTTATATATAATATATTTTATATATAATATATTTATATATATTTATTTGTATATTTTTATATATACTGATATATATAAATATATATTATATATAATATATATAATATATATAACATATAATGTATATATGCTATGTAATACCCAGGAACAGACTAAATTATTGAAGTACTGATTTATAAGAATACTATTGGCAAAATAATATATGCTATTCTATTTTTTGAAACAAATAATTTGAGTAAACTATTTCTGTGGTCAAAAGGACTTGAATGTTTAGTCCTTTGGAACCTGCCATTTTTTCCCCTAAGCTTTCTCTTAAAGAGTCAGAGCTACTAAAAAATTCTCATTCCCAAAATGTTTGTTTACTTTTTATGATGTATTTTATGACAAAGTTTTGAGAGTAACAAATTTAGTTATTTATCTATTTTATATCTATTCCTAAGAAAAAGCTTTGAATAGCATTATCTTTAGATAATATTATGAAATAATTGATAAGATCTAAAAAATGCCCTATAAATTAAGTAACAATATATCTGAGAGAAATAATAATACAAGAGAGGTGAAGGTTCTCATATCCATCCATAGACATTTCTTAAGATTATGAGGAGGCTGGGCGCCGGTGACTCATGCCTGTAATCCTAGCTACTCAGGAGGCTGGGATCTGAGGATGGCGGTTCAAAGCCAGCCTGGGCAGGAAAGTCCTTGAAACTCTTATCTCCAATAAACCACCAGAAAACCAGAACTGGTGCTGTAGCTCAAGTGGTATGGCACGAGCCTTCAGCTGAAGAGCTGAGGGACAGTGCTCAGGCCTAGAGCTCAAGCCCTGACCGCCCAAAAAAAAAAAAAAAAAAAAAAAAAGATTATGAGGAGGAGAAATAGTAAGAATTATTCATGAGTTATTGGATATCATAATTTATTAATAAAAGCTGAAAAGATCAGTGCTTTAGAAAAGGAAAAATATATGGGACAGTTTGTTAATGTAATAATCTAGGCAATAACTATGTTCTTGTTTCTCTGTTTAGCACCCGAAGATGATAAGCTTGGAGGCATTTTCAGTTGTTCTAGCACAGCTGCTTGGAATTAATCTGGGAATGACATATGATGATACCTACGATTGTTACTGTCCAGAACAAATATGCATAATGAATACCAAAGCAATGTAAGCTGCTTTCTTAAAATATTAAATTTATAACTGCTCTTGGGAAATAGTTATAGTATTCTTTTGACCCATAGTTTCTTACATCACAAATGGATTGAATTTTATTAATAAATACATATGTACTTATTTAAAACATTAAATGAAATGAGTGTAGGGTGATATCTGTGCATAGAGGGGAAGTGGGTTTTGATAAAATTTCTAGAGTTACTGGAGTCTTGTTGAAATTGCTGGTAGATATTACATGGGGACAAAATGCATTGATATACCGATAATAAGATGTCTGAGAACTCCACAGACTTGGGAAGAAATTGATAGGGTAGTGAGAGTGGGTGGGCAAGAATGGACAAGGCAAATATAATGGTTGGGGCTGCACAGGAGACTATTTGGGGTACAGGGAAGCAAAGTGAAATACATGAGTTAAGCGATGAAGTCTAGGAGATGGTACAGAAAATGGAAGAAAGCCTTTGATGGTGTGGTAAAGTGGGGTGGATAATAAATGTGACAAAACACAATTTGGCCAATTAAAGCAGTATGGATCATAAAAACTGCCCTGTAAACGGAGTGACAATATATCTGAGGGAAATAGTCTTACAAGTGAAGATTCCCATATCAACCTGTAGATGTTTCTTAAGATTAAGAGGAAGGGAGATGGTAAGAATTATTCATGGATTCTTGGATATCACAATTGATTAATGGATATTGAAAAAGGTCAGTGCTTCTTCAGAGAAGAAGAAATGAGGAGAAATCTATGGAACAATTTGTTAATGTTACATATGAGTTATTGAGTCATCTTAGAGGACAGAAGTTCTAAGATGTACGAGCCATCACCATATGGAAAAGAATTAAATTCATGAGCAGATAATGTTGTAAGAGTCCACAGAGTAGCAAGTAGCCACTAAGGCCAGATTCTTCTTTCCCAAGTCAGTAGGCTGACTTGGGAAAGCACCATCATGAGGTCCACACAAAAAGGAAGAAAATTTTGTTTAGAGATAGGGACAAGTTATTGATGGAGTCTTACATAGGGAAGAAAGTTTTTTAAGAATATGGGGGCGGGGCCCCAGTGGCTCACACCTATACTCCTAGCTACTCAGGAGGCTGAGATATGAGGATTGTGGTTTGAAGCTAGTCTGTACAGGAAAGTCCATTTAACTACCAGAAAACCAGAAGTAATGCTGTGGCTCGAAGTAGTTGAGCCACTAGCCCTGAGTAAAAAGAGCTCAGGGACAGCACCCAGGCCCTGAGTTCAAACCCCATGACCGCCCCCCCCCCACGAATAAGAGAGAAAGCTGGATTCCAGTGGCTCTCTCCTGTAATCCTAGCTATTCAGGAGGCTGGGGGACAAAGGAATATAATTCAAGGTCAGTAGGGGGCAAAATAGCCTGTGAGATTTCATCTTCAAAATAACCAGAAAAAGTCAGTGTAGAGGTATGGCTTAAGTGGCAGTGTGTCAATCAAGCAAGCTGAGCAAAACATGAAGCCCTGAATTCATATCCCATTACTGGCAAACCTTAGCAGCAACAGCCGGAGCAGCAGCAACAACAGTAATAATAAAACAGGATGGAGTCCACAGAGTGAAAGCACCAACTTGTATGTTACTCTTCCCATCCCTCAGATCAAGTAGACAAAAGCCTTAGGAAAATAAACCAAAACCAAAGTATATAGTGAAAGTCCCCCAAAAGAATGCCCTACATTTATGACAAGGTAGAGCCAATCAGGGATGAAATAAGATCTCTGTTATGGAAAACTGTGTGGGAGAAAACAGTGAGAAATGGTTGAGTAATCCACATCCCAGAATGCAACGGTCCCAGTCAGCATTGAAATACTAGTATGTTTGTTCATGGCAGCCAGGGAACAATACTAGGGGAGATTTCACAAATTGCAGGAGAGGGCAAAGAACTGGGGAGCTACATAGGCTGGTATGACATTGATCTCTAACCTAAAGAAACCAACAGAGACAGAAAAGGTGAGTAAATACAGTCATAATAGGCAATGTGCATTGTGAAAATGGAATGCGTGTAAATGAGGGGACAGGTGAGGTGGGGAGGAAGATGGGGAAGAATGCTGAAAGGAGTGACATTGATCCAGATGCATTGTACTTATAAACTGACATGTTGAGTTGAAACCTCTTTGTACAACTACTTAAAGATAATTTTAAAAAGAAATCTGATAATGAGTGCAGGTGTCACCTAGATTATGTCTTTTAAGTACTCTGGTCTACTAAATAGAATAGGGAAAGAAAGGATCTATTCTAGGGCTAAGGAGAAAAGGCAAAAATGAGCCTGGAACATGCTATCTAATACTAAGGAAATGCTCATAGAATTACAGAGGTTCTTTAAAGGGACAAAGCCAGTAGGAAGGAGCTAAATATAGGATGATTGGAACATCAAATAATGATAGTAACAGATTACAATCTACTCAGTAATATAGATAAACATATGAATGCAAATATATAATTGAGTATATTGCAAGTTGTAATTGGGAATGAGGAACTTAGGTTAACTCAAAATAATTCTCTTTAAACATTTATAAATCCAGACAGAAAAAAGTACTTATTTGAGCAGTGAAAATTAGTGGATATACCAAAGTATGTCCAATGTAATTGTTATCAGTAATAAATTGACTTCTGTGACTAATACAAGAAATTGAAATTGCATGTCACTTTTTAGATCACAATGAAACAAACACAAAATTCTCTGTTGGTAACACTAGCAAGACACATATGATTAGACCAAAGCCTGTTAAGACCAAAGTCTGATCATTAGGACATATGCCACAGACTTCGAGTGAGGGCCATGGTACAATCTGTAATTATATAAGTTTTCACGACCATAAAAGCTAAACAAAACATAGACAACTCTAAGCCAAGAAGACTATTGGCATACATTCTTTCCTGATTCTGAAGCAGCTAGTCTGGCTACAGAGAATTCACTTCTGCATAAAAACTATACACTAAAGCACTTAGGGTCATTACAGGACATAATGCTGGCATCTTACCTTTTCTAGGAAGCAAATTTTCCGGGAATATAAGTGCACTTATGGCTGGAGTGTGTGTGATTCAGCTTGCCCAGCAAGAACAAGGCCCTGACTTCAAACCCCCACCAAACAAGCAAACAAACACAAACACAAACAAAAAATCCAACCCCTAGACTTTGTTGCTTGTGTTTAATTTTGCATTAAACATGAAAATTTCCTTGGTTTCTTGGATCTTCTTCTGTAAATGAAGCTGCCCAGAAGTCACAGTACTTTATTAAAACATTTTACTTTGATATTGGCTTTATTTCGTTTATCTGAGGCGTATAATTTAATTTTAGACATTCCCGTGGTATAAAGCGTTTTAGCAGTTGCAGCGTGGACCAACTTAAGCATATAGTTTCAAGGCCTGAATTTGAATGTCTTCAAAATCAGAAACTTTCAGAATTGATTTACCAACCCATAAATGGCACTTGTGGCAATGGAATTTTGGAAGCATCAGAACAATGTGATTGTGGGAAGCCAGAGGTTAGTGATAAACTTTCCTAGCTTGTCCAAGGACTTTTTTGTGTGTATCTTATATGGAGTCACGACAGAAGGGAGGAAAACATCTTTGTTAAAGACAGCACAAATTTATTAAATATCTAAGAGAGAGTACCAGGCATATTAGTACATGCCTGTAATCCCAGCACTGGAGAGCTATGACAAGAGGATCATGATTTCCTGACCAGACTGGACTATATAGTGAGACTTTGGCTCAAAAATGTGTGTGGACATATGTGTGTGTCTATAAACATGCATTTATGAATATGTATAAAATATACCCACACATATATGATCTAAGAGGGATATAAATACAATTGTATAAATACAATTGATTCATTCTGAATTTGAAGTATTTAAAGAGTTAAAATTATGGATATTGTATGGATAAAACATTATCCCTGTACAGTCATTATTAGCAATATTCTCTACCATCAATTTCAGAGGCAGTTGTAACCTAATCATCACTTAAATTATTTCCAAATTTCTTTGAGGTGGCTACATTGATTCAGCAAGGTAGCAAATGTGTTGTCATGTGTAGCCTCATCATTTGATTTCAGCCATGGCATCCATGGAAGCGTCATTTATTCCAGCGTGGTTATACAGAACTAGGTTAGTTGCATGATGCTTGTTGAATTGCTTCTCTGCCTCATCCTTTCCTTTATTTGAGATATAGATACAATCACCAAAGTTTTCTGTCTAATAGTACCTTTGTTTCAATTTTATCATACATTTATTAGCAGTCAATTTTACAACAACAAAAATATGACAACACCAAAAGCATGACTTCTGGGGCTAGCTTTTCATCATTATACTGTGGAAAATATTCATGTGATTTTTATATGTTCATTTAATTATCCATTATATATATAGGAAAATACGATTGACTTTTCCTGGTTTTGGATATTTACAAGGTTTGTATACTTGTTTTTTAATGCGTTATACTTAATTTTGGTAAGAGTCTGATAGTTAAATATGGATATAGGGAATTTCTGGGTTATCAAGTAGGTGAATAAGGAAAATTTTACTTTATAATTATGCAAAGTTATACTTCTAAAGGCTTTTTCTGACAATAAAGCCTGAGATTTTACGCACTAATCAGCATGTAGTATTGCCAGATTATGTGTAGAGAAAGTTATCTCTGTATGGTTTAAATTAGACTTTACCCAATTGATTTTTTGGCTTTCATCCCTTATTAGGTGTTCTTTTTTTACTTTGTCTTCATATATTTCTTATGCTGATCATTAATGTGTTAAATGTCTGCTATTTTACTAGTTTCTTCAACATAATTTTTGATGTAAAGGATTTATTTATTTTGAAATTATTGTACACCCATAAGAATCTCATTAATTTTTGGCTTCATGAGGTATCTTGGTAATAACAGTGAAAGTTTTGCTGTTTCTGTACAGAAATTCTTCTCATTTAGCCTTTCAGTGTTCTTTCTGTTCTTTAGGATGGAAATGCTTGTTCTTTAGGATGGAAATGCTTGTAAGTCAGGCTGGAGGCATTGCTCAGGTGGAAGGTGCTAGCCATGAGCAACCAAGCTAAGCAAGCTTGAGGCCCTGCATTCAAGCCTCAGTACCAAATAAACAAACAAACAAACAAATAACTAGGAAATAAAATGAAAGGAAGAACAGGAACAGAGTTCTGACCTGTAATTGAGTAATTGTCTACATCTCAGATGCCAGCTGCCTTGAAAGAGAAGCACCCCTATTCAGTTCTTCTTTGAGGTCTCCAATGAACAGTCTTAGGGTTCTGAAGAATCCTTTTGGACAAGATGGGAGTGTTGTGTTTGGATGGCCCCTTCCAATGGATTCAAGGACAAAGTTGGTTCATTTCCAAAAGACCCAATCTCCAAGTTCTAGCTCTGGAAGTATCTGGCTGTCACTAGTCAGAAGTCACAAAGGACTTAACATCAGTGCAAACATGCTTTGGCAGAGTACAGTGATGCCTAGAAGTCTTTATTTTCTTTTTAATTTAATTAATTAATGTATTTATTTCTTTTCTTTCTTTTAATTGTGAAAATACCGTACAGAGGAGTTACAATTACATGGGCAAGATAACGAGTACATTTCTTATCAAGCATTGTTGCCTCCTCGTCGTTTCCCCCTTCCCATCCCTTTCCATACTTCTCCCCTCCCCCCACCCGATCCTCCTTCCCCTTGCCCCCACCAAAGTTGTTAAGTTCGTTTTTCGACATAACGACTTGTACAGAAGTCTTGAAATGCGTTAGAGCCTATGAGGGGCTTTAAAAAATTGTTATTAAAGACATTGGACTTCTAGTAACTGTTTGATAAGTGTCAATATGTGCTTTTCATTCAAAGCAAATTTAATTGCCACACAGGCCAACAGTAATAACTTCAGCTTAGGCAGCCCAGTCAAACTCAGTGTGGCCTAAGTACCACTGTGTCTGCAACACCTTATGTAACTAGTTAAAACTAACGTAGTGAAACAAGTGCTTCTTATCAGTGGGACTTCTTAGGAATTCTCAATTAGGAAAGTAGTTTAAAATAAACTTTCAATTAGTTACCTCACTAGTTTTCCTGAATGTAAAAGCATCCATAAATAAAATAGTATGTACTGAAGATAAGAATTGGATGAAATCAAAAAGTAATCAAATGACCCAGCAGGTATGGGACATATCACCTAAGGGTTTTATTGTTTGATTATGTAATTTTTGGCATATAAAATAATAGTTATAAGCTACTTTAGCAGTTTTACAACAGTCACGTGTTTTTGTCAAAATGTTGGCCATTTTATGAAATCTTGTGATGAATCATAGAGTGAATAGTTTTAATAATGGATCCTCTGTACATCAAGATAGGGATAGACAATTGTTCTAGCTTCATCTGTAGGAATTGAATTGAGAAGCAATTGTATCTTCAAAATTTTAATTTATATACCTAAGCATTTTATATTTTTGAGTCATATATAATTTTACCAAATGAGACTCTTATCTCCAATAAGCCACTCAGAAAACTGGAAGTGGCTCAAGTGGTAGAGTACTCACCTTTAGCTGAAGAGCTGAGGGACAGTGCCCAGGCCCAGAGTTCAAGCCCCACAAATGACAAAATAATATGATGAAGGATGTGATTGAGGCTTTAGATTGTTTGGTTTGTCTATAAAAGTCACACTCACAAGTTGCTTAATATCTGTAATAATTCAATTAGCTAGTCCCAACATATGCCAAGCAATAAAATATCATGAAGTATAGAAAATAATGCATGATTAACATATACATGTGGCTATTTATATGTAAACCAATTAAAGCTAAGTAAATTTTTTTGTGTGTATTTTTTTGCTGGTACTGGAGCTTGAATTCAGGGCCTGGGCTCTGTTCT
Organism: Dipodomys merriami; assembly: GCF_024711535.1. NCBI lineage: Eukaryota > Metazoa > Chordata > Mammalia > Rodentia > Heteromyidae > Dipodomys > Dipodomys merriami. The sequence goes on along the minus strand of NW_027202493.1, from coordinate 4,189,743 downwards.
TGAGCTTTTTTGCTCAAAATTAGTGCTCTACCACTTGGGCCACAGCTCCACTTCTTGCTTTTTTGGTAATTAACTGAAGATAAGAGTCTCACAGACTTTACTACCTATGCTGGCTTTGAACCATGATCCTCAGATCTCAGTCTCCTGAGTAGCTTACCACTGGCTAAGCTAAGTAAAATTCTAAATTCCACTGCTAAAACCCACTGGTCACCCTGAGGGCCTCAGCACTGTGTAGGACCTCTTTAGAATTAGTGTCAAATACAACCTCTTCATGAAGTCTTCCTGGTTTCACTACACAGAATGCCTCACTTCTGCCTGCATTTCTTCTGTCACTCTAGTTTCTTTTTAAAATTGTCTCCTCCTAAATCTATAGGGATAGGACAGGTGTTTTACTCTGCTTGGCAAAAATATCAGTTCCTCCTTAATGTCTGAGTGATATACTGAATGAAGAACTGTCAGCCCCTGTCTCACCTTGCTGTTCTATTGCAATAAATGTTTCTTATGTGTAAAATGACTTTCAGTGTTCTTTCATATATTACAAAAAAGTGAGAAGAGGTGAAATTGTCAAGAAACAAATAACTGTGTGGATAAATATGAAAATCTTCGCATTTGAATTTGGTATTTCTTTTTTTTTGGGGGGGGGTCAGGTTGTGGGGCCTGAACTCTGGGCCTGGGCGCTGTCCCTCAGCTCTTCAGCTCAAGGCTAGCACTCTACCACTTGAGCCACAGCGCCACTTCCAGCTTTTTTCTTTTTGCTTATGTGGTGCTGAGGAATCAAATCCAGGGCCTCATGCATGCAAGGCAAGCGCTCTACCACTGAGCCACCTTCCCAGCCCCTGAATTTGGTATTTCTTGTCTTAACCCACAAATCTCAGGGAAAAGTTGTATTGTTTTACAACTGACTTCAGATTTGAACAAATAATTTTTTGCTGGCTCTCATTTTTCAACAATAATATACTCAGGGGAGGCACTACCATGTTCTATAACAAAGCAATAGGTTATTAAGACAATCACAGTAAATCTTTACATGCTGTATAGGTAATATAGCATGTAAATATCATTTCACAGTACCTTATCTGGATTTAGTAAGGTTTATTTTCAATAAGAAATACAAAATATAGAATTGAAAACCTTTTAAGTTATGATGTTCAAATCTTTGGGGCAAGCTTTTTTATTTTAAAACAGGAATAATATTCATTCATTCGTGCAACTAGTTTTTTTTTAAATTTCAACTTCCTATGATTTTTGTAGGCATACAAAATTTAGATCATAGAAGTTATTGAGTCCCCATATAACTTGCTTAACAGTAGCTTCAATAACTGGCTTGTTTTTAGGGAAATGTTTGCAAAGTTTATTGATCAAAATTATCAAATAATCCCATATATAGGATATCCTATATATGGAGGATATATATATATATATATACACATATATAGTATATTCTGTATATATCATCCTATATATGGAATAAAGGAGCAAGCGTGATTTATGAGGTATTTTTCTATAAGTAGAGGAATATTTCAGATGTGTTTGTTTGTGTTGTTGTACTAGGATTTGAACTCTGAGCCTGAGGCTTGCTGCTACTCTACAGCTGAATAATATCTGTCCACTTTTATACTAGATATTTGCCTTAGGTTCTTCTCCCCCTGTCATCCCGGGTCTATGCCTGGATCACCATCTGCCTATTTTGTATATTCTATCATAGTCAGGATGACAGACAAGCATTAACGTGGCAAGCTTCTTCATCTGATATGGAGTTTTGTGGACTTTGGTGTCCTGACTAGCCTAGAACAGAGATTATTCTTATCCAAGCTTCCTAAATAGTTGGAATTATAGGTGTGAACCAGCAGCAGGCAACATTTCAGTTTTTGTCAACCTAAATAGTTAAATTACAAAATATACAAGATGTTAAATAATAAATGCTTAATAAAAAGTTTAGAAGAAGTGGCTGGGAAGGTGGTTCAGTGGTAGAGTGCTTGGCTTGCATGCATGAGGCCCTGGGTTCGATTTCTCAGCACCACATAAGCAGAAAAAGCCGGAAGTGGCGCTGTGGCTCAAGTGGTAGAGCGCTAGCCTTGAGCTGAAGAGCCGAGGAACAGCGCCCAGGCCCAGAGTTCAGGCCTCATGACTGACACACACAAAAAAGCTCAGAAGGAGTAAGAAAATACCCTTTTTCTAGGTAGTGCTGAGGATGGAAGAATACTTTTGATTTCTTAAACTTCTTAGTGATAAATTGTACCTATCTATTTTACCAGTGTGTGACTTCCAGTTTATATTTTCTTGTTATATGTAATGAAGTCTGGCAGAAAGGATAAGTTACAGAGTTGTGGAAGTTGGGAGTTCCAAGAACATGTTGCCAGTGCCAGTGTACGATCAGCTTCATCCCATGACACTGTGGGAGAGCTGGTGCCACTCTTAGCATCATTAACCCAGTTTATGAGAGCAGCCTTAATGATCCCGCACCTCTCAAAACTTTCCTTGGTGACCAAGTCTCCACGTGAGCTTTGGTGAGCATAGACCATACTGAAACCATGTCAATGGGGTTCCATTCTTAAAACAGTCATTAAAACTCAACTTCCTATTACCTAATGTGAATGATCTAATTTTGCTTCTACCTTAGGATCAAGTTTTGATACTAGTTTTTTTTTTAATTTTCCCTTTCATGTCATTGAATTTTTTACTTTTTTCCCATCATCAAGTTTCTTGATAATTTTGTATTATTTGTACCTTGAAGCATAATGCCCTCTTTCTAATGCTATATTAAAGTTTAAATGAAATGCTGTTACAATATATATGCAAGTTAAAAACCAGTCGAGTTTTAGAGCTATATTTCAGTATGCAGTCATGTATCACTTAAAATAGAGATAATTTCTACACCACTGGGTGATTTTATTGTTGTGTAGACCATTCCAACCTAAATAATAGCGCCTAGCACACATCTCACCGGTATGGTACCCATTTCTTGTAGGCTGTCATCCTGCACAGCCTGTTATTGGACTGACTATTGTAGACAATGGAAAGTATTGGTGTATCTAAACATGCACAAACACAGAAAAGATATAGCAAATATATGGTATAAAGACAATACCATGAATGGAGCTTGCAGGACTAGAAAGTGCTGTAGGCAAGTTCTGGTGATTGGTGAGTGAGTGCCAGGGTCTAGGATGTCACAGTCTGAAGAATGTGTAAACATTTTGTTCTTACTGTAGACTGAGTTTACAAATTCTCTTTTGGTAATAAAAAGTGTGAACCTTATTTTACTGTGTAGTGCATTTACTTTATAAATGTACATTTTCAAGTCTTTGACTCTTGTAATAATATTTAATAAACATTGCAAAGCTGCATAAGATAGTTTCTATATTTTGTACAGTCTTTTGTCTGTTCTTAACTTTTATGTAAAAAAGGCAAGAACTAAGACAAAAGTAACAGACATATGTGCCTAGGCATCTACAGGATCACAGTTAGTACTGCTATCTTCTACCATCAAGTCTTATTCTCTCTTGTATGAAGCTGTCATTTCCTATGGTGACAATGGCTGCATCCTTTGTAATGCCTCCTGAGAGACCTGCCTGTTACTCTGTTACAGTTAATTTTTGTGTGTGCCAGAACTAACGCTTGAACTCAGGGCTTTTTTTGGTGGTTAATTGGAGATAAGAGTCTCATAGACTTTCCTGCCTAGTCTGGCATTGAACTTATGATCTTTAGATCTAAGCCTCATTAGTAGCTAGAATGATAAGTGTGAACCACTGGTGCTCAACTTAAGATTTTAAGTTAACCCCAGTTCTAAGGTTTAAACTTAGGACCTTGTGCTTGCTAGTTTGGCACTCTACCACTGTGCCAGAACTCCAGCCTGGCCTTTTGCTGATAAGTTTGGAGATGGCATCTAGTGAACATTTTTTGCCCAGGTTGAACTCAAACTGTGATCTTACGGATCTCAGCCTCCAGACTAGCTAAGGCTGACTAAACTTTTGATAAGTAGGAGGAATTCATTCTAAAATAATGATATATAATATAATATGTGCTTAAACCAATAGCATAGGTTTTGTTGTCTTTCTGAAGTATTATATAGTCTGTTACTCTGTGGACCTATGTACTTGTCTTTTGTATGATTGCATAGGCCACTATTTTACCAGACAGGAGGAATATTTGACTCCTTCATAGTCTTATGGGACCATATCTCCTATGAAGTCTATTTCTGATATGGTGCCTGGCTTCAGAGGTTGTCTATAGACTGATTAAAACATATGTGGCTATATTTTAAAATAAATCATGTTGTATAGTTGACTGAAAATCCTTATGCCTAACTTGATTGTATTTTTTCTTTTTAGGCATGTGCTTTTAGAAAGTGCTGCGATCCTACAGCCTGTACTCTGATTGGACTTGCCCAGTGTGGCACCGGGCCATGTTGTAATAAAAGAACTTGTCAGGTAAGGCTTCACAATTTCACATTGTTTTCTTTTTTTTGGGGGGGGGGGGCGGTCATGGGGCCTGACTCTGGGCCTGGGCGCCGTCCCTCAGCTCTTCAGCTCAAGGCTAACACTCTACCACTTGAGCCACAGCGCCACTTCTAGCTTTTTTTTTTCTGCTTATATGGTGCAGAGGAATCGAACCCAGGGCCTTGAGCATGCAAGGCAAGCGCTCTACCACTGAGCCACCTTCCCAGCCCTCACATTGTTTTCTTCTGTGAAAATGTTGTATTGGTAGATAGCCTTTCTCAGCGGTCTTTGAACACATCTTTGAAATTTTTTTCAAACATTTTAATGTATATTTTACATGGTAGAATTTTTTTTTGTTTAATTCCTATTCTCAGGGTTTTTTGCTAGGCAGGCACTGGCATTGTAACATCTGAGCAACAATGCTCTTTTTGCTCTGGTTATTTTTGAGATAGGCCCTAATTTTCTTCCCTGGGGTCATTCTGACAAACAATCCTCCTTTTTTAAGCTTTCTACTATAACTGTGAGTATAGACACTCATTGTTGAAATGGGGGTTCATGAACTTTTTTGCCGATGTTGGTCTCAAACCTCAATCCTAGTCTCAGCTTTCTGCGCTTCTCAGCTTCCTGAGCCACAGCATCTGACTTGGTTTTGTTTTTAATCACAAATACCCATTTCTTTTCTGTCCTTCATTCCCTGGAGCATGTTTATATAGAGGGTATGTACTATTCCATAGCAGTGTAGATACTAAGAATTCCTTTTTCAGTGCTGGAGATCAAACCCATGTGCCTTGAACATGTAGGCAAGCCATATCTTAGACTAAGGATTTAAAAAATTTATTATATCATCTAATTGGTTTTGAAATAATCAGTGAATTCTGATGACAAACAACAGAAACTCAGTTCACACATGCTCAATTTCCAATTTAGAGGATATCCTCAAGTAACTTTCTGCCTTCTTTCTACCTTCACGTTACCTGTATAGTTTTAATCCATTCTGAGGGCCCACTCAATTCTTCCATATACTACCAATTCCATATTACTCAAGGGCCAGTAGTTCCTCTTGGTTGTATCTGAATATAGATCAGATCAAACAAATTGGGCTAAAATCATAACCAAACTATACTCACACCCACACACTTGACTGGACTGTTCTGACAAACAGACAACAACGACTCTCTCATTTTAGAAACTACAAAAAATGCATCTATGTAGAAGAGCTAACACAAAGGCAGAATATCAAACACAATGTGTAGGTCTGACAATGGGCTCTTCTGTCTGTGGACTAGTGACTGAACTCATTGAGTATTTGTTCTCAAGACGCATTAGTGTAGAGGCCAGCTTGGGGTTTCTATTTCATAGGAACTGATTGCTGTTTTTCCCTCCACCCCAAACTTGTGTCTTCTGTTACCCATTAAGGACATTTTGAGGACTAAAACTTTTCTTCTTCTTTTTTTTTTAACCTTTTAACTAATGCCTTTATTTTCTGTTTCTTTCCCCAAAAGAATAATCCAAATAATAAATAGCAACAACATATATTTTAAAATGCTTGGAAGTAAATAAATAATAAATGATGTTACAACTCACATCTCCAAATTCTTTTCATAGAAAAATATTTTAAAATAACAGTCAAAAGGCATGTGCTCTTGTTGAAATAAAATTCTCCTAAAGTCTCTGTGGAGGAAAATCAATTTGATATTGTGTTCTCTTGCAAATTGGAGTCTATGTAAAATGAATAGGCATCTTTTGAGGTAGAAATCATTGAATTATATATAGGTACAATATAAATTAATTTTTGCTCATCGTGAGGACTAAAACTTTTCTAATAGGCTGATAGAATGAAAATTCACCTTATACATAATCAAGCAAGACCACAACAATAACAATTCAATGTATTATGTCAGTTCTCATTGATTTCACTGTGCATTGCGGCATAGATTTGTGTTATGTGTGTGTGTGTCTTTGTGTGTATCTGTGTGTCGGTACTGAGACTTGAAGTCAGGGCCCAGACACTGACCCTTAGACTTTTTTTTGTTTAAGGCTGGTATTCTAATATTTGAGCCACAGCTCTACTTCTCTCTTTTTTTTGTGGTTAACTGAAGAGTCTTATGGCTTTCCTGCCTAGTCTGTCTTCAAACTGTGAAGATCTCAGCCTCTCAAGTAGCTAGAATTATAGGCATGAGCCACTACCACCCAGCTATGGCATAGAATATGACTTGTGATTTAGTCCAAAGGCTTTTAGTTGCTTGACAAAAATGTAGATATTTGATCCAATTATTTTTATCATAATTTTCCCTGCTTAGTCATATCTTCATGTGCAAAGATAGGAAAGACAGTAATGAAACCCAGCTAATTGGCTCATATTTACTAGTAATGAACATGTTTCCAACCAATACTTAGATAGTCTAATAAAATCATTGTTACCACACTATACAAATTTTGTCTTGCTTTATCTTGATGAAAGGGTAAGCAAAGTAAAATGAACAAATATTAAAGGAATGTGCATAGAAAATGAATGGCGCTTCCTCAATGTTTATTCTAGTAATCTTTTAGATAGTCTTTTTTTGGGTGGTGTCTGTTGTCATAGAAGTTTTCTCAGATGTTATGTTGTATCAACAAGGCATAATATCTTTGTGTTGTTTTCTGTAGTGTGAGATATTTCAAAACATACCAGTATTTGACAGTGAATGAAAACCTAACTCATCCTGACAAGTCTATATGTATCTATATATCTTCTTTTTCTTCCAGGTATCTGGCAGAGGAAAATTGTGTCGGAAAAGTAGAGATCTGTGTGATTTTCCAGAATATTGCGATGGATCATCTGAGTTTTGTGTACCTGATGTGATAACTACAGATTTAGAACCATGCAATAATAAGAGTGCCTATTGTTTTCATGGAATTTGCCGAGACCCAGATAGCCAGTGTATAGAGTTATTTGGAAAATGTACTAGTTGTGTCTTTTGTTTCCCTGGGGTTTATTTCTAAACTGTAGTTATTTTAAAGTCGTTAATCTTTGTTACAACTATCTAAGAAATGCTATTTTAATTTATATTTGAAAATAAAATTGTAAATCAAAGCAACTTTGAGCTGTCAGTAGATAAAATGGACCTTAGCTACAGAATAAAAAGAAGGTATTAGTCATAATGGGGGTGATGGGTAGAAAAAAATTTTATTTAGAGACAGAAATTACAGATTTCTCAATAGTTTCTGCATGAAAGTACAGAATTCTCTCTTCTGAGTAGTTTTTAGACAGTAGATGGTACATGACACTCAATGAGTACCATCTGCATATCTCTTTAATTTACTTCCTGTACCTTTAAAAACTTTAAGTGACTTTTTAATATGAGTAATTGGAATCTTTTTTTTGTGTGTGTCAGATGCTAGCAACTCTTCTTATTTGTGTTCAGAAGAAGTGAATTTTCAAAATGGAAAATTTGGAGACTGTCTTGAAAGATGTAATTTTAAGTATGTATTTAGAAAATTATACATTTTTTATGCATATGTGTTGTGTGCACTAGAAAGAGCCAGTGCACAAGCTAGAGATGAGCCTCATGTTCACAGGTAGTTTAGCTTTGGTGTCTGTGTTGCATTTTAAATTAAGCTTTTGTTTTGAGTGTTATTAACTTAATACATTACACATGTATGTGGTAAATAAGTAACTTTTTCCTCTTTATATTTCCAGTTTTATTCTCTGTGGGAAGATTGTTTGTCAGTGGACAAGTTCAGAAGTCCTTTCAATTTCAGATTATGATATGCCATACTTAGCAGGTCACGTGTGTTTATCTGCACGGTTACGACCTTCTGGAAAACAAACTAATACCTATGTATATGATGGTGCCATTTGTGGTCCAAATAAGGTAAGAGCAGTTTTTGCTTAGTATTATGCACAATGAATTCATATTTAAATTTGTGTGTGCAGAAACACCTTGATATTTACATTTATAGTGTTAAAATTTTTGGTTACTGCATCATAATTTTTAGTTAGAAAGATTAGAATTTCTGCCATAAGAAGTAACTTTTTCTTCAGTATCATTCATATTAGGAATTTGGTGCAGAAATTTAAACTTATTTTCTCATACTTGAGAATGTAGGCCTTTTTATTCCAAAATCTATTCTGCAATAATTTATATAATCCATAAACAAAAAAGGATCAAATGTGACCAAAATCTGAGGTTGTCAGTGCTTCCTAAATAATAATAGTATTATGGAAAAATAAGAATTTTAATCTTCCACAAATTGAATATAATTAATTTGTTATAATTAAAGTAAGACATTTAATTATTAACCTATCCTCCTAATACTTCCATTAAAACAATATTTATAATAAAAATATTTCCTTCTATAAGAAGGAAATAATAAAATATTAAAATAATAAAATAAAATGTTAAAAGCTTTTTATTTTATTTTTCATAAAAGTTGCTGGAAACTTAATAAAAGACAAATTAGTCATGTTAAAAATTAGTTGGCTAACTAAAAGTGTATAATTATCACTTACTTTGATACAGATAGTTTACATGTAGATGTAGTATTTAAAGAGATGAATGTCAACAGAAAAATGCAAGAAAATAGCAAAGTATCTGACTGGGGAAAGATAATCTCAAGTAAAAAGAATGAAGTAATCACTAAGGAACATCCTACTGCTTACTAGGAATACTTGGCAAAGAATCCTCTGATTCATCAGGCTGTCTCTTCACTAAAATCTCTTTTGTGTCATGTTAAGCCAAATAAGCCAATCCCACAGGTAATTATTGCATGTTTTCTTTTACTTGTGGAAGCTAAGCTTTAAATAAGCACCCCTAAATTGAAAAAAAAACACTCATGAAAGTAAAAGGGGGAGGTAGAAGGAGAAGATATAATAGGATAGAGAAATGAAAACAATATAGAGGGTATAATTTACATTATATACATGCATGAAAATATGAGACGTCTTACTTTGAAAATATGAGACTTTCTTACTTAATATACAATAAGAAAGATGAGGCAGACTGTGAATAATTAACTTATTTCTTATCTATTCTTACCTACAAGACTAGAAGAAAGATTAGGGTGTGTTCGACAAAATACATTTTTCAAGATAGCTCTATTCCCTTTACCCTCCCAACCATTGTGTTACTGACTCTAGGATACTTTTTGTATCTCTTGTTTACAGAAGGAAATTACATGCATGAATTCATATTCCAAACATAATCCTAAGTATTAAGTACGCCCAGGTACTTTATTGGTGTCTTTCAAACTTTTTTGTTCACTATTGAAGAGCCAGTTGCACATTGGTCTGTTTATTGAAGGAAATTGCATCTGAAACATGGATCTTTTTTTAAAAAAGATTATTTGCACAGTGAATTTTGACTAAGCAGTTATTGTTGCCTCAATGACAGGATGAAAATTATTTTGTTATAAGTAATGATGACTGGGCCAAAATGGCATTCTTAATGGTTTCATGGCAGAATACTCAGTTAATGAACAAGCTGGCTTTTATTCCATTTATCCATGGTGATAGACAGCAAAGAAACTTTTAAGATGTTAAAGTAAATTAAAAGAGACTCTGTCTGAAGAATCTCAGAGCAGAAAAAGGCAGTTAGGCCTTCTAAGTGATCTTAACTTTGCTTAACTTGGAAAAATAGGTAAAACAAGCAAAATGTATTTCAAGGTATTTTGTATAAATGCCTGTATTAGAGAATCAGAAATAGCAAACTTAATTATGCCCTGATTTAGGGACATTCCAGCAGAAAAATTAAAGAAGATAGGTGGTAATAACCAATCAAATATAGTATTTCTTTTACTACTATATTCCTCTTATACAAACACTAAGTTTTTCTTCAAAGAAATTTCTGAACCACCTCTGGTTTGGAGTGGCTCAGTTTTTTAATCTCTATTTTCCCTTATAACCTGTGAGATAAGTATAATATAATATGAATTAAAATATGAATATATGGAATACCTATAATCTTAACATTCAGTGGTCTGAGATCTGAGGATTGTGGTTTGAAATAAGCCAGGAAAGGAAGTCTGTAATATTCTTTTTTTGCCTGAATGTTTACCATTAAAAATTTCATTGTAAAAGTGATATACAGACTGGTTACAGTTACAGGATTCAAATAATGAGTACATTTCCCTTTGAACAGTGTCATTCTCTTCCAGTTTTTCCCTCCTGATTTCCCACCCCCCAAAGTTGTAAAGTTCATTTCCCACATAGTGTCTAGTGAGTTTCACTGCTGAATTGGTTTACTCTTTGTCCCACTGTTTCTGCGCTTCTACTTCCCCTCTCCAAATTAGATAAACTTCTATACAAGACAAAGGCTATAGAAATAAAAAATGGCAGCAGAAGTGAATAAACCAAAGAAAAAAGGAAGCAGAAAAGAAAAAAATGTAGGAACAGTATAATAAAAAACTCTTACGTCTATTTCTTGGAGTCCATTTCAAAAAATATCATTTTATATTATCTATGCACTTAGCTATTAAGCCCTTGTGATCCTTTCCTAAGAATATCCTCCTCTGTTCTAAAGAAATGCAAACCAAACCAACTTTGAGATTCTACCTCACACCAGTCAGTGTAGCCATTATCAAGAAGACTAACAGATGCTGGTGGGGATGTAGACAAGGAAACTCTATTACATTGTTTCTGGGAGTGTAAATTTGTTCAACCACTCTGGAAAGCAGTATGGAAGTTCCTCAAAGGACTTAATAAAGAGCTCCCCTATGATCCAGCAATCCAACTCCTGGGCACCTATCCAACTGACCACAAACCAGGCCATATTAAAACCACCAGGATAACCATGTTTATTAAAGCATTGTTTACCATAGCAAAGATATGGCATCAACCCAGATGCCCTGCAGTAGATGAATGGGTCAAGAAAATGTGGTATACATACATAATGAAATTCTATGCTTCTATCAGAAAGAATGACACTGCCCATTTGTAAGGAAATGAAAAAAATTGGCAAAAATTATACTAAGTGAAGTAAGCCACAGCCAAAGAAATGTAGGCTGCATGGTTTCTCTCATTTGTATAATTAGCGTGTGCCTACAAACTACAAACAAATCCAATGGACAGTAAAAGACAAATAATTACACCTGGACAAGATTAATTGAACAGTTGGTGATATTATTGTACTCCATTTAACATTCCAAATGCCTGAAGTAGAGTTATAGCTTACAGGGTAGAGCCCCCTCCTTGTGTGAAATAAGGTAATGGACAGTACCTCAGCCCAGAGTTCAATCCCTAATACAGACAGGCAGACAGACAGACGGATAGATAAACAGAATGATTATATGGGAACTAATATATGGGAAGATTCAGTAACTTGCTCCAGGTCCTATTACTTGTGTGAAAGTTGGAGGAAAGTGGGTAAGCATAACAGGAACCAAGATATGGGTCACTGGGATTAGTGCATAAAACAGTTTTTTTGTTGCTGCTGTTTTTAATGTAATTTTAATGTACTGTGTGATTTTTTTTTTGTTTCTTTTGTATGTTCTTCCCCCATGGTATAACTCCTGTATTCACTGTATTTGATTCCAGTTCTCTGCATCTTGTATACACATTTTTCTAATTTGGGGAGGAGAAGGGAAATAACAAAATGTGGAAATAGGGATACGAGTTGACCCATTGTAAGTGGGGCAGGGTGGGGGGAAGGGGTGAGGGAGAAGTTGGGGAGGTGAGGAGGGAAGGGAGGATGATAGGGGAAAAACAAAGGAAGGGGTAACAATGCTTGATAGGAAGTGTATTCATTACCTTGCTCATGTAACTGTAACCCCTCTGTACAGTATCTTTACAATAAAATATATATTAAAAAGTTTTTGTATTGAAAATGATTGTCATATTCTAATGAAATGTAAAATGAATATAAAATAGCTTATCATGATTTTTTTTTTGGGTCCGGTCGTGGGGCCTGAACTCTGGGCCTGGGCGCTGTCCCTCAGCTCTTCAGCTCAAGGCTAGCGCTCTACCACTTGAGCCATAGCGCCACTTCTGGCTTTTTCTTTTTGCTTATGTGGTGCTGAGGAATCGAACCCAGGGCCTCAGGCATGCAAGACAAGCGCTCTACCACTCAGCCACCTTCCCAGCCCGCTTATCATGATTTTTATGGGTACATTATATAAAGTTCCTGCAAAAAAACCCAGTCTCTAGTCATAAAAGGTATTTAGTATACATTGACTCTGTTTGTTTTTATCAAATTCAAAACAATAAACAGCTCTGCTCCTAGAAGGAAAAAGTAGTTTCTTTTGCAAAATTCAATGCTTTATAAAGTAATAGCATAGTATCTTGATATTAATAGCATATTATCTTGATATTTTATTTGACTAAGTAGATATTATGAAATATAGATAGGTGTGTTGTGTGTATTACCCCTGTATACAACCTCTGTGCCAAATATGATTTCTCAAGTTTAAAGTTTTTCATTTCTTTTTTGTATATGTGTCTATCCTGGGGCTTGATCTCAGGACGGGGCTCTGACCCTGAGCTTTCTTGCCCAAGGCTAGTGCTTTACCACTTGAGCCACAGCTCAACTTCTGGCTTTTTGGTGGTTAATTGGAGATAAGAGACCCATAGACTTTCCTGTCTGGGCTGGCTTTGAAACACATAATCCCCAGGTCTCAGTCTCCTGGTTAGCTAGGGTTACAGGTGTGAATCACCTCACTTTTATTTTGCTGAATTCTTTAACCTTTTTAATTTCACATGTTTTTCAGACTTGTCTTGGAGGACAGTGCAAGCTTTTGAATTTTTCAAGTGAACCAAATTTTAACTCAAAGAAAAAATGTCAAGGAATTGAGGTATGTAAAAGTTCGTCTCTTAAATAAAGTTATTTCAACCTACACCAGTCACATTTTCTGGGATCATAAAGATCATAATGTAGAAATTTCTTTTGGAAAATTGCAGCCAAACAAGGATGTACATCATTTATGATTACTATTTGACTGTCATAATCCCTCTGAGCAAATAGGTTTTGAACTTTATAAGCATGTAGTATGTATCAGCCTTGATTGAAAATGGTAAGAACAGCTCCCAGGTCCTGAGTTCAAGCCCCAATAACAGCGCATGTGTGAACACACACACACACACACACACACGAGAGAGAGAGAGAGAGAGAGAGAGAGAGAGAGAGAGAGAGAGAGAGAGAGAGAGAGAGAGAGAGAGAGAGAGAGAGAGAGAGAGCGCAGTAGGGTGACAGTATCACAGTATCAGTTTAAGCATGTAAAAGTTTAGAACTGACTTCATTAAGCCTTGCACATATATTGTATGTTTATACATATGTTTAGATGTTGTTTCAAATGAGTAGGTATATACCTACTCATATGTTTATGAATTCTCATATGCTTAATGTGTTTTAATGTATACATTGCTTATCACTGAATCAGAATTTGTCATCCACTCCTATCTATTTTATCTTCAATAGTTTCAATTTATTCCTTTTATGGATCTTCTAAAAAATTCATACACTCATGGCCTTTTAAATAGTGTTAAAAGTTTACTGGAAAGCCCACAGCTGTAATCCTAGCTATTCAGGAGGCTGGAATCTGAGGATCATAGTTTTAAGACAGCTGAGTAGGAAAGTCTGTTAGACACTTATCTCTAAGAAGCTACCAAAAGGCTGGAAACGGAGCTGTGGTTCAAGTAGTAGAATATCAAAGACAGCGCTCAGGTCAAGGTCAAGCCCTAGTATTGGCATACACACACAAACACAAACAAGACCAGTAGCACTAGTACAACAGATACAGCTGTGTACTCACATTCATCTGTTCCCTTAAATTATTAACAATTAAATATAATGGGTTAAATATTTTCATGTACAGTATACTATCTGACAAAGTTTTATGCCATTTTATGTTACCACATCTTTTGCTCATGCATAAAAATTGGCCTTTCTTCGTATTCTGGCTAGACTAGTTTAATCTCTTCTACTAACTTACACTTATTTAATAATTAATGATGCTGCTCTTAACTTACACTTTTATTTGTCCATCTGTTATGAAATTATCCATGGGATTTACAGAAGTTTTTTTTTTTTTTTTTTTTTTTTTTTACAAGCATGCACCTGGCTTTAAATGTGTGGCCAGAGACAATCGTTTTTCACATATAGATAAGATATTTGTGTATGTATGTGCTGGTGCTGGGGCTTGAATTCTTGAGCACTGTCCCTTAGCTTTTTCATTCAAGGTTGGCACTCTACTACTTGAGCCACAGCTCCACTTCCAGCTTTGTGTGATGAATTGAAGAGTCCCATAAACTTTCTGCCTAGTCTGGCTTCAAACAGTGATTCTCAGATCTCAGACCTCTAAGTAGCAGGGATTAAGGAAATGAGCCACTAACACTTGGTTTAGAGATGAGATTTATACCTATTATATCGATTTTAATTTTTTCCACATTAAAGGAGTATATACATTGAAATAGTTTCATAATTTACTTGGTCTAACAAGCATAAGAAAGTCATTCTTTTTTAAGCCATGTACAAAATGTTCTTATTTGGGATTTTATTTGGATTTGGTTTTAGGTTTGCAATAATCTACTTAATTGTCATTGTGATACTGAATATTCCCCTCCAAGCTGCAAAGAAACATCATCACCAGGTGGCAGCATCAATGATGAGTTACTGTCCAATGGTTAGTGTCCAATGCCATGCTATGAGATCTGCCATATTTCATTATATTTCATCTTTGCTGTCTTATGTAGCTATCCCCACCCTCCTGTCCCCCTCAGCTGACATGTAGGGAGGACAATTGAGCACTGATATTTGTGTTTAACTTTTTTCAGTTTACTTGTCAATAACCATGTGTGGCTATTTTGTATACACACTTTAAAGTCACCTGAAATGAGTATTTTTAATTTTAATCATGGTTAACAGAGCATTTATGTTTCTACAGCAGCATTTTGTAGATAGACTTGAATTATAGAAAATATAATAGTTTTATTAATTTTACAATCTGTATTTTCCAAGGGTGCTGTATATTTGATGTGCTCATGTATGACCAAGTTACATGTTTAAAATTAAATGTATTATGAAATGGAAAAAATACACAAATCTTACATTCCCCCAATGTATGAATATTAAATGATACTAACCATTTAAAAATTTTAAGTGAACAGTCATGAATAAATATTGCCTATTTGATTTTATCAAGCTTTTTTCATTTGGTTAGAATTCTATACCTGAATACCTGCATGAGGATTGGACTTGTGAGTCAGATGTGCCAGGATAGCAATCTCATTTTTAACTGTACATATGAATAAGTTAATATGGGATGTGATGCAATACCATTTTTAGAGATAATTTTGTTGTTGTTGTTGTTTGTAGGGCTTGGACTCAGGGCCTGTACTCAGTCCCTGAGCATCTTTTACTCAAGACTAGTGTTGTACCACTTTGAGTCACAGGTCCATTTTAGGTTTTCTGGTGGCTAATTAGAGACAAGAGACTTATGGATTTTATTGCCAGGGCTGGCTTTGAGTCTTAATCCTCAGATTTCATCGTCCTGAGTAGCTAGGATTACAGGTTTGAGCCACCAGCGCTCAGATCAGACAATTTTTTAATTAAACAGAAAACTCAGTGTTTGCTATAGAACTTTACTTAGCTTCTAAACATGTGTAACTAAAACAGTATGTGTGTTTTCCTTTTTCTCTTTTTTGTCAGTCAGGGCTTGAACTGAGGGCTTGTGTACTGTCCCTGGGCTCTTTTGTTCAAGGCTAGCACTCTACCACTTTTAGCAACAGTGCCACTTCCAGTTTTCTGGTGGTTAATTGGAGATAAGACTCACAGACTTGGCTGCCCATGCTGGCTTCAAACCATGATGCACAGATCTCATCCTCCTGAGTAGTGAGGATTACAGGTGTGAGCCACCAATGCCCAGATTAAATCAGCTTTATATACCTATTTTTTTCTTTTAAAAGACATTTAGGAGTTTCAGGGTTTGAATTCAGGCCCTCAACATTGCTATATTGGCACTCTACTATTTGAACTCTAGTATTCTTTGCTATTCTGTGCCTTAAGCATAAAAGTTCAGTGACAGTACCCAGGCCCTGAGTTCAAGTCTCAGGACCTGCACATAAAAAAAGAAAGAAATAGGTGGAAACATTTTGGAGAAAAATTGTGATGGCAGCATCTGAAGACTTATAATCTGAAATTTTACTTATATGATCAAAATTACTTGTATTTTTATGCTTTTGAAATTCATGTCACAGCCTAGTTCTAATATAATGGTACGTGGAGGTGATGAGATGTCACGAATAAGAATAGTGTCCTTATAAACAAAACCCCAGAGACTTTCCTCATACTTTATACTATGTGACATTATTGTGAGAAAATGGACATCAACAAATGAAGAAGTAGCTCCAGATGAAAAATCGAATCTACCAATGCTTTGATCTTGGACTCACAAGTTTCCCAAACTGTGAAACATAATTTCTGCTGTTTATAAGCATATGACATTTTTCTTAGAGTCTAAATAGACTGAAATTATAATTATGAGAGACATTTTATATTTGCTGTTTTTTACAACTATTTAATCAATGTCATCCTCCATTAATTTTCTTCACAACATTAAAAAAACTTAGATTCTTGAATGTTTAACAAAACCTACACTAAAAAGACAAAAAAGTCGTTTTCAAGTGGAATAGAAGGTAGGATACAAATCCATGTACACACAGACATATAAGGATTTTCTACCATATATATATAGATATATGTATATATGTGGATATATATGTGGATATACATATATATATACCATATATACATATACCACATATATATACACATATATATATGTGGTAAAATCATAGTGTTAAGATCATTCAGCTGAGGAACATCAGTGTTATAAATACATTTTTTCTTTTTTTGTCGGCTGTGGGGTTTGAACTCTGGGTTTGGGCGCTTTCCCTGCACTCTTCAGCTCAAGGTGAGCGTTCTACTGCTTGAGCCACAGAACCACTTCCGGTTTTCTAGTGGTTTATTGGAGATAAGAGTCTCACAGATGTTCCTGCCTGGGCTGGCTTTGAACCGCAATCCTCAGATCTCAGCCTCCTGAATAGCTAGTATTACAGGCGTGAGCCACCAGTGCCCGGCTCATAAATTTCATTTGTATAACTATATGTTCACATTATGCAAAATGAATTTTGACTTTTTATTATATATAAATATAAATTCATTATTAATAACTTGTAAGAGATAAAACCATAAATGCTTGGAGGCAAACATAAGGGAAAACCATATGACACTGAATTTGGAAAGCACAGTTAAAAAAGAAAATCACTAGAGTACATCATATTTTAAAGCTATTATGCATCAAAAGCTACTATGAACAGTGAAAAGACAACTCATAGAATGGGAGAAATATTTGTAAATCATGATCTAATCAGGGATTAATATTCATAACATGTTAAAAAGGACTAAAGCACAATAATAAAAATGGGCAAAGGACTTAAATAGTTATTTTTCAAAGAAGTAGAGAATGGTCAATAATCGCAGGAAATACATTCTATGTCACCAATGCTTAGGGAAATGAGTGAAACAACTAAAATGATATAAACAATTACATATTCTGGACGGCTATTATAAAAATCCAAATAAATTAAATGTTGATCACTATATAGAAAAATAGGAACTCTTTTCCATTGCTTGTAGGAATGTGAAGTGATACAGCCTTTGGAAAAACATTATTGTAGTTTAAAAAATTAAGCATAGAATTACCATATTATTCTGTAATTTCACATCCAAGTGTATACCCCCAAAATGTTGAAACTGAGAATTCAAATAGGTATTTGTACTTTTACAAGAAGTAAAATATGGAAAAACTGTTTGGCAGTAGATAAGTAAAATGTGACACATAAATACAATAAAATATTATTTTTTTCTTAAATAGAATGAAATTACAATTCATGCATGCTACAATATGAACACAAAGTAAGGACCTTAACAACAAACATGGCATTAAATCTGCATTAAATCAAATTACACATAGTTTTAACCAAGCACAGTAAAAAGTACTTTTTTAGAAATCAAAAGAAATGTAAAAAATAAATATTTAAAATTCCCCCATATGCATTACACAGCTCAGTAGATGCAGGGGAACTCTCTGTCAGTCTGATGTTATCCTCCACTGTGTTTAAATCATTTAGTTTTGTTGAAAGGCAGTATATCTTTAGAGGAAGTTGAGTGGCATTAGGGAAAAATGAATCACGCATCCTTAGTATGGTACTAAACCCCTACCCCTGAGCATTCACAATATTCCATGGAATGCTAAGGGGTTACTGTTCATAGTTCTGATATATGTGGTGCTTAGAATAGTCAAATACACACACATATATATATATATATGTAATATACATTTGAATAGTCATATACATATATCTGTATGTATTTATGATTCTGATCCAGGAAAATCCTCAATAGAAGTACTTGCATGACAAATTCAGCAATACATTGAAAAGATCATTCACTATGTACAAATTAATGAGGAAAATGGAATAATTTCCCTTAAATCTAGAAAAAAGACAAATGGGATCCATCTCAGTGGTACAACAATGTCCATTATAAACAAGTTAATACATATTCCATTTCACATTAACAGAGTAATACATAATACTATCAACTTCTAGAGACACAAAAGCATTTGATAAAATAAAACATTGATGACAATTCTCAACAACTTAAATATGGAAAGAACAAACATGAACCCAGTAAATGTTATATGTCAAATCTGTAGGTTACACCAAAATGGAGAAAAAAAATGAAAGCTTTTCTTCTAATATCTAGAAGAAGATGAAGATGCTCACTTATTTCTGTTTAACTTATACCTCAAGCCATAGCCAGAGCAATTAGTAAGTCATGGAAATAGAGTAACCAGGTTGAAGAGGAGAAAATCATCTTCATTTGCAGAAAACATGATCATATACATAGAAAATTCTATTTATATGAGAAAAGAATTTCATTGGAACAAATTTGGAACAAAGTACATATCCAAATGCAAAAGAAAGAAGTCAGACTGTTACATCACTCTGTTTACAAAAATTAACTGAAACCATAGATCATACTGCCATAATGAATATACAAAGAACACAAAAACGAGTAGATTTTTGTTGCTTTGGCATAGCATATGTTGTGTGTTATACTTCAGCCCAAACAAAACTAAAAGCCAGTAGATTAGATAGAAATCCATAAAAATCAACAGGTTTTGTAATTGATACAACCAAGAAGGCCAAAGATAAACAGGAGAATGGGAAGCCCTCTCCCCATTCTTTCAGATTTTTATTTGAAAAATTTATATCTGACATGCAATCTATATCCAGAATAAATAACCATTTTAAGTCAACAATAAAAATCATGAATAAGTCAAGCAGAATGCTAAAGGGTTTTAACACAATTCCACAGAAAAATTTATAAATGATCAATAAGCTCATGAGAAGATACTCAATATCTTCAGAAAAATCTAATCAAATCCACAAGGAGATACCTCCGCACCATCACTGTGATGATTATAATAAAAACTATAGACAACCGATGTTGATGAAAATGTGGAGAAATTGGGGTTTGCTTAATGTACTTTTCCCCGAACAGCTCAGCCTCTAATGTCTTCATTTGATTCTGAATCCATTAACGATCTCCATATTAAGCTTCAAGTTGTCTCAGACTGTATGCATATATCTTATCTTACTGCAAAGGACTCTTAGAAGATCACACACGTTTCTGTGGTCTGTAATCTATGACTTTTGTGTTCTTTTAATTCTCTTGATTTTTATCATTGAATTGTTACAAACTCAGTTAAATGATAACTGGCCTACGTCTTATATTATTATTATATGAGACATCAAGGGAATGTCTTAATAGTTGCCAAAAGATCACCTCGTCACTGCTGTATCCTGAAGATTTCTGCCTTTACCTCTATCCTCTGCTTATATAACTTGGTAGGCATGCTATAGGATTACACTTGTTATCCTAGCTATTCATGAGGCTGACACTTAGAGGATCAAGGTTTGAAGACAGCCTATTGCAGAAAAGTGTCCAAGACTATCTCCAATTAACCAGCAAAAAACAAGGATGGAGGTATAGCCCAAAGGGTAAGGCATCTGAGCAAGCATGAGGTCTGGTATTGGCACAAAAAATGAAGGGGGGGGGGGAGAAGGAAGGAGGGAAGAAAGGAAAGAAGGAAGGAAACAAGGGAAGGGAAGGAAGCTCCTTTGCCCAGCTTTGTAAAGATAATAAACAACAATAAAAAGAAACAAAGCTTTCCTCACTCTCTTGTTCAGAGGTAGAAAACACCACAACATAACATGAATAACATAAGTCTACAACATAACATGAATAACATAAGGCCATTTTCATTAACCTTATCATTTTGAAGGTAGCGCTTGACTTTTGTGTGCTTAGTTATTCCAAAGGCTGATTTTAAAGACTGGAGTTAATTCTTACTGGATTAATTGAAAGGATACATTACTTTAAGGTAGAAAGTTTTATTTTTCTGTGATGAATTATTTTGCCCTCTTCTAGGGAACATATAGCACATGTAAAACTACAAATGATCTTAATTTTATGATACTCTAATTATATCTATAGCTAGGTGGAAGGTATACACAGAACTTACATATAGATTTCTGTCAAAGATATACATTATTATAGTGCAAATGAGTTTATTCTCAATGAGATAAATAATTGAATTGAGCTGACATAAATAATAGACTTTGTGGCTTAGGCTCTGTGGATTGGAATACCCTTCTAATGTCAAATATATCCATTTTAATGTATTATTTGAATTCAATATTTTTATAAATCAAATTCTGATCTGATCATAGTTTTTGAAACATTAATAGGTAATCTTATATTTTCAGAGAGGAGAATGTCCTTGTCTCCAACCTGGTGGCGCCCAGCTTTTAAAAACAATGAATTTTTTGTTGGTTTCTATGTTTTTCTACCTTTTCTCATTTTAATTGCCATTCTTCTTGTCCGATTTAATAAAATGAAGGGATTTGGGCAAAGAGTGAGAGCAAGTAGAAGTATAAAGTAAGTAAATGTACTATTTTATGTTTCATATTAAAACTGTTCAATTGGAAGAATTTGAATGAACTTTGGAATAATAATAAGTATGAATCCTTGGATGGATTGAGTGGGATGAATTGTTAGGAGTAGCTAATAAGTCTCAGGATATCCCAGAGCTTATTTCAGCTTTCTGCTAATGAAGTATGGTTCATGTCCCTTCAAGCCAAAAACTATTAAATCTACCCAATAAATCCACAGTATCTTTTAGTTTGCAAACATGTTGACTGTGTTTGAGTTTCTGTTAACTTCCCAAGCAACACTATTTTTCACATTATTGGTCATTTGTGACAAGGAGATCAACAGAGGTAGTCATAAAAGAGAAGTTTGAGACTAGAATAGGTAGAAAGTAAGAAAAAAATAGCACAGAATGGTGAAAAAACACAGTTATACCTGTCCACATTTGCACATAATTATTATTGCTCGTGTGTTGCTAAATTATAATTCAGGCATTGTGCAGCTTTTCTCTTGACCATAATGCCAATGAAAGGCACAATTGGCTCAGTGAAGACTTAGTGAACTTAAAATGCTGAAGTGAGGATCATTGTATTCTGTTGAAAAGGAAAATCACTTATTTTTTCACTTGTGCTGATGAAGATAAAAGTAATGATATAAATTTTCTGTAAACACTTCCATTTCTTAAATAAGTTAGTATCTTTGAAAGGGTAATAGCAACTGGTTAAATTCAGAATAGTGTTTTAGATGTTTTGCATTTTATATAATCAAATTCTTATAAACCCACTTAGTTAAATGATAACTGCCCTACATCTTGTATTATTATTACATAAGATACCAGAGGAATATCTGAATAGTTGTCAAAAGCCTGACTTTTGGGAGAAATGTCACAGCAATGAATCACTGGTTAAAAATGATAAAATCTGGTCATAACAGCCTCAGTGTTTCAACTCCATAGAATTTCAGAGATATAAGGAGAAGAAATGGAGTAAAGATGAAACACAAATCATGTTAATGGCCTGGTCAGGAGATAGTCCATCTCTCCATCATTTAAAAGCTTTGTGATTGACCTAAACTCTTCCTGTCTGTGTCCACTCCTCTAGGGCTACTCTGCTTACACTTTTCCCCATACTTCTCTGTCAAACAACCATGGAGGTAGAAAGGACTTCCAAACTATTCAGTGTTCTGCTTGGATTTAAAACCCTCAGTTAGATGTCCAAACTTGATACCATTGTGGCCAGTGAGTTGTAGCTGTTAATAGGCCCCATGATCTTCCTCTTTAACAGAAGCTGGGTGTTTAAGTGTGTCTCAGATATACAAAAGGACAAATAAACTATACAATGTCACTAAATATAGTTGGAAGACATTATTAAGAGCCTTATCAATGAAAAGAAAATTATCTTTTAAGTAATTTTTTGTTTACATAATTATTTAAATATTATAATTTGAGAGATGGCAATTTAAGAATTGGAAGATATGAGCTGAAATATCTTTTAAAATATGGTGAAATAGTATAAAATACATTAATGCCTCACCCTGTTATTAATGCAGACAAAATGGAGGAAAACAATAGATTTTTAGTTGGAATTTTTTTTTTCAGTTTGAAAATTTTAAAGAAGGTATTTTTAAGCAGTGGGGTTCTCATTCCTATAACCTTAGCTACTCAAGAGGCTGTGATCTAGGGATCCAGGGTCAAACCCAGCCTGCGCAGAAAAGTCCTTGAGACTTTTATCTCCAAATAACTAGCAAAAAGCTAGAAATAGAGGTCTGGTTCAAGTGTCAGAGCACTAGCCTTCAGTGAAAAATTTATAAGAGTGCAAGGCTTTGCGTTCAAGCCCAAGTACTGGCAAACCAGAAATGGTTTACCTCTTTGAAAGTTAGTTTGATATTTGAAAAATATGGAACATTTCTTAGAATGGTGATGTTTGAGTGAGATATGAGACACTAACTGGAGTTGGTACATAGTGACAGATTTTTCAATATAGATCTAGCTCTTAATAGTTTTCTCAGTTTTGCTCAGTTACAGTGTTTTATTACTCTAAAACTAATGCTATCTTTTTTATTTAGGTTACCGTCAGAAGACAACAGTGAGGAAATTACCCAGTCACAAAGTGAAAGGTGACTGAAACCAATCACTTTATTAACAAAATGGTATCACTCATGAAGTAGTTTATCTTTAAAATAACACCTTAGCATAAAAAACTATTATTTTTATATTTCCTCATCCCGAATCCTATTTGTTAGTTTTATATGATTAAAATTGCTGGGTATAGTATCTCATGCCTATATTTGGGAAGCAGAGTTGGGGATGGTTATAATTCAAGGCCAGCCTGGGCAAAAGTTTTGAAAGATTTTATCTTAAAAAAAAAAAAAAGCTGAGCTGGGTGCCAGTGGCTCACACCTGTAATCATAGCTACTCAGGACTCAGGAGGCTGAGATCTGAGGATCACGGTTCAAAGCCAGCCTGGGCACGAAAGTTCGTGAGACTCTTATCTCCAATAGACCACTAGAAAACCAGAAGTGGCGCTGTGGCTCAAGCGGTAGAGCACTCGCCTTGAGCTGAAGAGCTGAGGGATAGCACCCAAGCCCAGAGTTCAAGCCCCACGGCTGACAAAAAAAGCTGGATGTGGTGGCAAGTCATTATCTGTCATATCGGCTATATGGGAGGCATAAACAGGAAGGCTATATTGTAGGCCAGCCCCTTCAAAGAGCAGACGAATTTATGAAACAATAAGCAAAAAAGGGTTGAGCATGGTTCAACTAGTAAGCACGTGTCTAGCAATTGTAAGGCCCTGAGTTCAAGCCCCAGTGTTGCTAAGAAGAAATAATCTATGGTAGAGCATTTAATGTTAATCATGCTTTATATTATTTTAGAAATAATACTAGGCAAAGATTTAGTAAATAATATTCTTATAATATGAAATTCTTTTAAGGAAATTTTCAATATTTTCTTAAAGTACCTCTGAACATAGTATACTTTATGCTTTCTCATTTAAGTCTCTAATTGGTAAACTTAACCAGAGATTGTCTTTCCACATTTACATGCATTTCTTTCTTCATAAGAACCCATGATTATTATTATCGTTACTTTAAAAATAAAGAAACAAATGTGAGGAATTTAAATAATTTCTCATGTGTACAGAATATTGGAGTTTAAGGCATCAGACTTGAGTTTACCTCTTAAGAACAATCTTGATTCGTACAGCCTGATCTGTGATTGGGTATTAGCAATGGGATTTACATTGCCTGGAAACCAAGACAAATGCTTAAGTGCACCCACTTTACCATAAGACTAAAAAAGATGCGATCTATGGTCTTTTTGTTGTTGTTGTTGTTGTTTTGGTCATGGGCTTGAACTCTGGGCCTGAACGCTGTCCCTCAGCTCTTCAGCTCAAAGTGAGCACTCTACTGCTTGAGCCACTACTCCACTTCTGGTTTTCTGAGTGGTTTATTGGAGTCTCACAGATTTTCCTGCCCAGGCTGGCTCTGAACCGTAATCCTCAAATCTCAGCCTCCTGAGTAGCTAGGATTACAGGTGTGAGCCACTGGCATCCAGCTTATCTATGGTCTTTTATACATTAGGTCTATCATTAGAACTAAGTAAGAATAATTAAAATTTCAACAAAGCATTAGATGAAAAATTCTTCCAGTTGCTTATATTCATATATGATTGGAAGTCAATGGATTGCTGTGTCTTTGTGTGTCACCAACCACTGGAGATTTGAGAGACACAGGACTAAAGGGCTTTCAGTCTCACTGTTAAAGCCCCATTGTCCACATCTTGGCAATAGGTTTAAAGTAGACACTCATTCTTTCACAGAGATGAGGATAGATTATTCCAACTCCACCTCTATAGCATCTATATTAATTTATACAGACAAACTATTGGCTAAATTATCTACACATGTATGAGAGGAGTGGCTCTGCAAATACATGAAAGGTCCAATCCAGAAATTAGCCAGAGGGCTTGGATGACATAAAGATGTTCTGTTTATCTGGATCAGAGTTAGATAAAGGTATTGTATGTAGCTGGGCTTCAGTGGCTCACATCTATAATCCTAGCTACTCAGGAGGCTGAGATCTGAGGATTGCAGTTCAAAGTCAGCCTGGGCAGGAATGTCCATGAGACTCTTTTCTCCAATTAACCACCATCAGAAAACTGGAAATGGTGCTATAGCTCAAGTGGTAGAGCACTAGTCTTGAGCAGAAGAGCTGAGGGACAGCACCCAGGCCCAGAGTTCAAGCCCTACCCATGACTGACAAAAAAAAGTATAGTATCTATGATTAGGTCAGAGAAGCAAGCATCATTGAAAGTCTTGAAGGGATTGGAAGTCTTGGAGGCTGCAGAGTCCATGTCTCTTTTACTGAGTAAAGGCAAAGAGTCATTGGAGGACTTAAATTCCAAGAACACCAATTGCTGCTGTTTTGTCCCAATATGGGAGGGATAGAAGGATAAATCATTGTAAAAACCAAATTCATTGAGTGCTTAAGAAAAAAGAGTTGGGGCTGGGAAGGTGGCTCAGTGGTAGACTGCTTGCCTTGCCTGCATGAGGCCCTGGGTTCAATTCCTCAGCAGAAAAAGACAGAAGTGGCACTGTGGCTCAAGTGGTAGAGTGCTAGCCTTGAGCTAGAGAGCTGAAGGACTGTGCTCAGGTCCAGAGTTCAGGCCCCATGACCAACAAAAAATAAAAAGAAAAAACAGAAAAGAAAAAAACAGAAAAAAAGTGTTAACATGTTTAGTGACATAATGCAGAAAGACAATAGGACATTAGAATAATTTCAAAAGAAAGACCTTTACATTATAGATCTGTTTCCAATGTCCCTTTTGATAATGTCCTAATGAAGAATGGAGAAAAACGTCTGGTATGTCATGATCAGGGGTTGATTGTCTCCTGTATTAATAGGGACATAGTTAAAATATTTCTTAAATAGTTGTGGAGGTGGGAAGAAGGAAGGGATGGAAGGGGAAAAAGGAGGAGGCAACAATGTCCAATAGGAAATGTACTCATTACCTTGCACTTGTAATTGTAACCCCTCTGTACAGGGGTTTACAATAAAAAATGTACAAAAATATTTCTTAGATGATAAAAGTAGTGTTTGATATAAGTTTGTGTTTTACAAATTTCCCTGGCATAAGCAAGAGAGAATGGAAATAGGTAGAACTGGAGAATAGTGAAGCAGGTAAGAACTTATTCCATACAGGATTGATTAAGAGGAGAAAGGACAAAGTTTGAGAGGCAAAGCAGAGGTAGAATCATTCAGAGTGCTGATGGATAGGGGTTTAGAATAAAACAAGTACAAAGACCTCAAAAGTTTTGCAGAATCAACAGTGAAATCTTTTAGCAATGGCATACTGTAAAATTAGGTAAGACCACTTTAACACGTGCTGATGTATTGATGGGTTTTGAACAAGTGCAAGCAGGACAATGGCCAGAGGAACTGGAGGGGGTTAGTAAGCGCTCTTCTCTTTTTCTTTGCTTGTTGGTATTGTTGGTTTTGTGTTCTTCTTTGACTGTGGTTTTCCTTTACTCATGTAAAGCTTTGAAACTGCAAGTGAAACATATACATCTCATTTTTAAAAAACATTTTCTTTTACTGTGGCTATCACAAACTATTCATTAAAAATAATCTTTGCTTTATAAATGCTCTGAATTCTAAGCACAGATGGACACAGTATTGTATTAATTAATTGCTTTAGCTGTAGTTGCAAAGAAGTACTGGATGGCTTTCAATAATAGTAAGAATGTAGCTTTTCTACTTTTCTGTATTTCTTTTGCAACAGTAATTGTGCAGTAACATCAAAGGCCATAACGGAGAAAAGATACCACCAAGAAACTCACGTTTAAGCAGCTTGATACAAGATTAAAAAAAAAAACCCAACAACCAACAACCTGTCTTTGTTTTTGTATATTTCACACCTTTCAATTTCACAAACTAAAATAAATCCTATGACTGAAAGCATGCACACTTGGATTGGTTGATGCTTTTCATTGCTCTGGTCCCTCAACAGGCAATAAATAGGTAGCCAAGGAGTCCCACTGTCTATTGCTGCTATTTACCTTCATGTGCCCATGGTCTTCCTCAAGTGATACCTCTAACAAGTTTCCCTCTTCAACAGTTTTGTCTACTCCAGGCTCTGGGCCAGGTAGGGGGAGTTTTGGATAATCAGTAGCATCTTTTCTGTTTTAAAGTAATTTTCCAGACTGAGTTTCTGGTTATAGAAACCAGGTGATGCTTCTATGGTCTCCTAAACTAAGCTCTAGTTTTTTGTTTTTCCTTTCTCTTTTGGTCTTTTGCGAAAGCTAAACTTCCTACTGAGTTTTCAGTAGACCTGAACTTTTCTCTCTCTTCATCCCTTCCTTCCTGAACATGAGTGTGCCTCTGCACGTTTTAAGGCATTTAACATGGATTAGGGGACCATATGACCAACTAGAGTCTAAGATCTAGCAA
The DNA here is from genome assembly GCF_024711535.1 of Dipodomys merriami. NCBI lineage: Eukaryota > Metazoa > Chordata > Mammalia > Rodentia > Heteromyidae > Dipodomys > Dipodomys merriami. Next base: position 4,161,890 of record NW_027202493.1, on the reverse strand, counting down.
ATCTCAAAAACCAAAATCAAAACCAAAACCCCAAAAAAGAGATGATGCTGTGACAACCTCATTACAGAAGCAGAATTTCCTTTTCCAAATATCAGTCCACTGAGGAAAGGGCTAATAAATATGCAACAGTCTCTCAATGGAACATTATCATCCATAAAAGGAATGGAACATTGTGATTTCTACAACATGGATGCACCTTGAAGCCATCATGCTAAGTGAGTAAAGCCAGGGAGGAAGACTTGGAGTCATATTGTTCATTTGGGTCAAGTAGCTAGATTAGGGATATCTCTAGAGATAAGAACTAGTTGAGTAGTTCTCATCCAGTTTAGTATTTAGAGGTCCAGAGACGAAGGAATGGTAGAGGAGCAATAGCTTATTTTTGAGGAAATAATATTAATATTATCTGCAAATAATATTGCACATTTTTGAATTGCACATTTTTGTGAATGTATTAAATGATCATTTGGTTCACTTTAGGTATGTGAATTGTGTGGTATATGAAATTACGTCAAAATATAGCTGCCTAGAGAACACAAGTTCTTATGATTCTACTACATTTCCTTCTGCCTCATTGTTCTAACTTATTTAGGCCGTGATGAACACATCTTATTTTCGTTATTCTCTTTCTCTTTCTCCCCCTCCCTCCCTCCCTCCTTCCTCCCTCCCTCCTTCCCTCCCTTCCTTCCTTCCTTCTTCCTTCCTTCCTTCCTTCCTTCCTTCCTTCCTTCCTTCCTTCCTTCCTTCCTTCCTTCCTTCCTTCCTTCCTTCCTTCCTTCCTTCCTTCCTTTTCTCTTTATCTTTCCCTCTCCCTCCCTCCTTCCCTCTCTCTCTGTCCCTCTCCCTCCCTCCCCCTACCCCCCTCTAGCCCATTACTCTTTCTTTTGACCACGTTGGCTTCTGAACCTGTATAGGTCAACCTTTTGAGAAGGTAGGATTACAGGCTTGACCCACAGCACCCACAGTTAGCAATGATTTCTTAGTTACCAGTTGCTTAAGCATAGCAGTACCAAATAGATTCAAAACAGATTTTACTTTTGCAACTACGGACACAATTCCCATTGGGCTGTAGCTTGCCCGGGGGGGTAGAGAGGAAAGAACTCCAGGTGAGGTGTGAGGGAGGCCAGTGTGGTGTGGGGCAGGTGCAACTATGACACATGTGTGTGGGGAAGACAGAGACAGTAGTGTCTCTCTCCAGCCATGTGGCCTCGGGTCCAGCCTTGCAGTCCTGCCTGCTGTCCTTAGTGCAGGCCCAGCATGCTCATCTGTCTGTTTATCCCTCCAGAGGGCTCTGGCCCGCCGGTCACACATGTGTGCGCTCATCCTTCCCCGCTGGAACCGCATTCTCGCACAGGCCTCTGGCCCCGCATCTGACCCACGTGCCAAGGGCACCACGCGCCTCATCCCTGCCCAACCGCCTCCGTCCGGGCTGTGTGTGCCAGGTGCCCTGGATGACGACCATGTTCCTTTTCCTGGCGCTGCTCGCTGAGCTTGGAACGCTGCCGGCCTGCCTGGGTAAGTCCAAGTCCGCAGGCACCCCGCTGCCCCCTTGCTGAGGGCATGTTTGCCACCCTCCTTGCTGGGAAACCATGTCCCTTAGCCCGCAGACCCTCACTACCCGTTTCCTGCATTTCTGCTGCTGCCTACCCTACTTCACCACCTTCTCCCTAAGCCCCAAACCAGGCCAGGCGAGTCACCGATGTCAGTGGAGTCTGGGCTGCATTCACTTCAGGGACTCAGCCCCAGACTCCTGGTCAGTGTCCCCGCGCCTTTGGCCCAGTGCTGGACCTTACAAGTGTGCAAGCAGTGCCCACAGTTGGCTCTGAGTCCCGAGGGCAACAGCCCTCAACTCTGCCCGGCTGTGGACACAAGTAGGGTGAGCCTTGAGCCACAGGACCACCTGTTCCTTTATTTGTATGTCAAGCCCTGTGTGTGTGTGTGTTTGTGTGTGCGCGCGCGCGTTCACGTGCGCATGTGCACGTGCACACACACATGCCACTCCTGGGGCTTGACCTCGGGGCCTGGGTGCTGGGTTCTGTCCTTGAGCTCTTTGCTCAAGACTAGTGCTCTACTACTTGAACCACAGCTCCACTTCCAACTTTTTTTTTGTAGTTAAGTTGAGGTAAGAGTCCAAAGAACCTTCCTTCCCAGGATGGAGTAGCTAGGATTGCAAGCATGAGCCACCGATGATCCCCATCTTCAACCACTGTTAACTGAGCACCAAGAAGGAGGGTGGGCGAAATATACAGTTTGCTGTGTTAGAGCCCTAGAGGTAGGCACTCACTCAATACTTACTGAACCATGACCTTTCTTTACCTAAGAAAATAAATAATGCAAAGGGAAATCAAGAACACTAGAAAAGCACACTCTCGCTTCAGGTGCGGAAGGAATACTGCTGCACCTCACAGTGCCCCGGAAGATAAGGCCAAGTGGGAGGGAAGTGTCAGAGGAGCAAGTAAGTAGTCATGAGTTTGGCACTTAGACTGGTACTTAGTCATACTAATTCATAATCACTTGGAAAGCATGTGTATGTTGATTTAACTCTCTTGAAGCCCTTTGATAGAGAAATTGGTTTTGATAAAATATAAACATTGCAAAATTAGACCTACAAGCATCAGAACTAGTAGATGTGATAATCCGAGGAACAAAGAAGGGTGAGGAGGGTGTGAATAAAAAAGGAAGGAAGGAAGAAAGGAAAGGAGGGAAGGAAGAAAAGGGGGAGAGAAGGGAGAAAGTGCCATGTAAGCTTGATAATGAAGAAAAAGATTGCAGTATGCGAATAGAGTATTAAAAAAAGAAGTTGCAAAACTGCTTACTTGCATAGCACCAAGTCAGGAAGCACAGAATACAGAAACTGAACAGGCCAGAAATGCTTTTTACTGAAAGAGGACATGAGGAGTTCCACTATTTGTCTACATTTTAGTAGTTTGTGTTTGGAATTCTTGGAGCTATTTTACTACAATAGAGGATACTATTTTACGTTTTGAAAGTTTTACTGTGACATACTTGATATAAAAATGGAATATATGAAAGGCACACATTTTGGTGAGCTTAGACATATACATGCAGCCATCATAGCATTATGGCAATCAATACACTAAATACATTCCATCACCATCAGACATCTCTTTGTGTACTTTTATTTTGGGTAAGAACAAGAATTCTATCCTTTTTAACAACTGTCCAAGTGTACAATAGAGAAAACACCTACTGTATGCACTATGCTGAGGACCAGATTTAAAGAATAAATTCGTGTTTCAGTTCAGAGACCCTATTCTCACTGAACAAGACCCCTACCTCTTCCTTTCTTTAAAATTTTTTTTATTATGAAAATACCATACAGAGGGGTTACAATTACATGGGCAAGATAAGGAGTACATTACTTATCAAGCATTTTTGCTTCATCCTTTGTTTCCCCTTCCTATCCCCTTATCCCTTCCAATCTCCCCCTCCCCTCCCTGCCAAAGTTGTAAAGTTCATTTTTCAACATAACGACTTGTACTTCTTATTACTGCAATGGGTCCACCTGTATCCCTATTTAAACGATTTGTTTTTTCCCTTCCCCTCCACAAATTATACCAATATCAAATACAGTGAAAGCAGGGGTTATATCGTGGGGGAGGGACATACAAAGTAACAAAGAAATCATCTTATAAAAATGTTAGAAACAATCACATGAAAGTAAAAAAACATTTGAATAGTTACCTTGGGGTTCATTTCACCTAACATCAACATATCTGACCTTTTGTGCTTGACTCAGACACATACTAGTTACTACAAATAAGGGAAACCATGGGACCTATGTTTCTTTGGGCCTGGCTTACTTCACTTAATATTATGTTTTCCAAGTCTTCCCATTTCCTAACAAATGGGGCAATGTCATTCTTTCTGATGGAGGCATAGCATTCCATTGTGTAGATATACCACATTTTCTTGATCCATTCATCTACTGAGGGGCATTTGGGTTGGTTCCAGATCTTAGCTATGGTAAATAATGCTGCAATAAACATAGTTGTGCTGGTAGCTTTAGTATGGTCCTGTTTGTGATCATTTGGGTAAATGCCCAAAAAGTGGGATTGCTGGGTCATAGGGGAACTCTATGTGGAGTCTTTACCTCTTCCTTTCTGTAGACACTGACAATCTCATTCTATTCTCTGCTTCTTGGAGTTTGACTGTCATAGATACCTCATATAGTGGAACCTTGCAGTATTTATCTTCTGTAACTGGCTTGTTTCACCTGACATGATGACCTCTAGGTTCTGTGTGCTGTTCAGATATTAATTTCCTTAAAGCTCAGTAGTATTTTAATATATATGTTTTATATATATATATATATATGTGCTAATAAGCACTTTAGGAGTATAACCATAGTTACATTGGTACATTAAATGATAGTCTATTTCTAAGCTTTTGAGAAATTTTCATATCATTTTCCATTTTTTTATTCTCATCTATAGTGAATGAGGGTTCCAAGTTCTTTACACCCTCATCCACACTGATTATCTTTTTTAAAAAAATAGCCACTTGACTTACTGGTTTGGAGCCTGCATTTTCATACTGATCAGTGTGATTCAAGTGATAGAGCACAAGCCTAGCAATATAATTCCTTTCCATTTTGGTCTAAGAGCACAGTTTATATGATATATGTCAGTTTATATTTGCTATGGTCTGTTTTATGGTCCAGAATAGGTTTTTCTCTATTTGAGTTTGAAAAGAATGTGTGTTCTACTACGACTGGATGAAATAGAGGATGCATGACTAGCTATATAAATGACAATTATATGGAGTTGACAGATGGTGCTGATGAGTTAACCACCGTGTCCTTACTGACTTTCTTTCTGTTGGATCTGTGCAATTGTTATAGAGAGCTGTTAAACACCCAAGTATTAGAGTAGATTCAGCATCTTCTCAGGCTGGCCTGAAACTCACTAGAGAGTCCAGCCTGGTTTGAGTTATCATTCTGTCTCAGCTTCCCATGCAACTTAGATTACAGACAGGGTTGTGGCACACACTCATCTTACTCCATGTATTTTGATGCTCTATTTCTTTTAAAGACATATATACATTAATGTTTGTTATAGCTTCTTGGAGAAATGACTTCTTTATCATTATATAATCCCCATATATAAATTACATATTCTAATATAAAACATTTAAAGTTGTATGATGCCTTTGGCATCATATTTATTTCTGTTGTTTTTTATTAGCATAATAGACATAAAAAGGGCATGAGACAGTGATAGCCATTTAATAAGCCCTTGGTAAGCAGTAGAAAAATTGTAAAATACTGAATTACACCTAATTCTTGCTTCTTGAGCATACTATCTAAAGATACCAAATATTAAGTTCCTGTTTCACTCTAATACATTATGGTTTCTATTCTATTTGCTGAATGTGTTATCTGTCACTCTTGATGTTTTTGAACTCAGAATTTTTTAAAGTTTGTACTTGCTGCTGAACTTGAGAAATTGTCAGACTTTTTTTGTGGTATCAGGGTTTGACCTCAGGGCCTTGTGCTTGCTTGATTTGATTACTCATCTAATGCTCTACCACTTAAACCATGATTACAGCCTTGCTTTCAGCTAGTTATTTCAGAGATGTAGTCTCACAGACTTTTCTTCCTGGGCTGCTTTGAGCCACAATCTTACAGATAGCTGAAACTAGGATTACAGGTATGAGCTATCAGTGCCTTTCTCCCTAGGAGATTTTTTTTTCATTGCCTCTGTTTTTCACTGGATCTGGAATAATATGTTGGATTTACTGTAGTAGCTTACATAAGTTTTAAGGGAGCAATGGGATAAGGTTTGTCTCTGCTGTTTATTAACATCTGGCCTGAGTCTGTGTGCTCCTTGCACTAGGGAATGCTCCTAGGTGTTCCTAATCAGTTTTAAGTAGCACTGCTCAGTTGCTCTCTACCAAGTTTACATACTCTGTTGCAGCTTAAAACTGATTGTCTCGTTTCAGATTGGTTTAGCTTATAAAAAATTTGGGGAAGTTGCCAGGATAGATGACAGTCTGTATTTTCTTTAAGTTTTTTATTGTGAAAATACTGTACAAAGTGGTTACAGTTACATGAGCAAGGTAATGAGTATATTTCTTATCCAGTATTGCTGCCTCCTGCTTTGTTTCCCTCCTACCTTCTCAGCTACCCCTTTCCCCCTAACCCCATTCCCTCCCCCCCCCCGCCTAAGTTGTAAAGTTCATTTTTTGACATATCATCTTGTGCATCTCATTATTGCAAAGGGTCAATCTGTATCCCTATTTAAACAATTTGTTTTTTTCCCTTCCCCTCCCCAAATTGTACCAACATCAAATACAGTGAAAACAGGGATTATACCATGGGGGAGGGACATACAAAGCAACAAAAAATCACATGGTACCTTATAAATACGTTAGAAACAATAGCAAGGAAGATAAAACCATTTGTGTCCCTATCTTGGGGTTCATTTCACTTAACATCACCTTATCTGACCTTTTCTGCTTGACTCATACATATACTAGATATTGCAAATAAGGGAAACCATGGGACCTATGCTTCTTTGGGCCTGGCTTACTTCACTTAATATAATTTTTTCCAAACCTTTCCATTTCCTAACAAATGGGGAAATGTCATTCTTTCTGATGGAGGCATAGAATTCCATTGTGTATATATACCACATTTTCTTGATCCATTCATCTACTGAGGGGCATCTGGGTTGGTTCCATATCTTAGCTATAGTAAATAATGCTGCAATAAACATAGGTATAGACCTAGTCCCATTGTTTAATCTGTTTGGTTCCATAGTCACCTCCTATCTCTGGAGCTCCTAGTGCTTGATGACCCTTTACCTTGGTACTATGGCATTCCATAATGGCTTCTAACCTGCACAGTCCTTCAAGGTTTTTTTTCCATTTCAGTTTTATTTATTTTACAGTGCTGGGTTTGAACTTAAAGCATTACACAAGTGTTCTACCACTTGGGCTGTGCCACTCAGCCCTTTTACTTTAGTTATTTACAAATAAGGTCTTGTGTTTTTGCCTCCCATTTCTGCTTCTCAAGTAGCTGGGATACCAGGTGCAAACCACCACATTCAGTATTATTCTCATGTTTTTATATATTGAGAGTTGATAAATGTATTTAAGTTATATATGTATAATAGACACATTTTTAAATGAGTTGTTTCATAATATATACTGTGTAATATAAGCCTGCAGTCATGTTGTATTTATTTTGACTTAAAAGTATCTTTCTAAGATAGAGGCAATTAATATAGTACTAAATATTTTAAAGTAATTTTTTTTCAAAATGTATTATGTTTCTTATCATCAAGTCAACCATACACGTAAAATCAATCACATTGTGTGAGAATTAATTGGGCACACATTCTTTTTTCCCCAAATTTAATTTATTGTTATTATAGAGGTCATGTACAGAAAGATTACAATTACATGAGTCAGGTAATGAGTACATTGCCTTTTGCACAATGTCTTCTGGGCACACATTCTCGCTAGTTATATAAGTTCTAAAGAAAATGTTCATTTTTAATATACTATGAGTTATTTTTATTAACTTTAATAAAAATACATATATCTGATTTACTGAGTCATATTTATTGATTTGTTTTATTTTAGGTGTTTTATAGTGTTACCATTGATGGGAAACCATTTACCTTGCATCTCAGAAAACAGTACGTTAAGAAAAAGGGAAACTTTTATTCTTAGATTTTGCTCTTTTAAAGTTTCTTTTATAATAATTAAATTTAGGAATGCAATATAATGTAGACTTGTTTCTATCATTTTTCAATTTTGCTCCATAGGCCATAGATTTATGTGGATCTTGTCTTTTAGTTTTCCAGATTTTGGTGTTATTTAAATTAAGAAATAAAGTATATATTTGGAAATTTCCATTTAAATATGTCATTGAACCCAAGTAATTTAAGTACTGAGTAACTTAAATATTAAAGATGTCTGAAAATGAAAGGTTATTGTGGGAGAGTCAAGTAGTGGCATGGTTTCTATGATGTATTAATTATAAACCTTTATTTTTTAATTACCTTATGGGAGATATTTCACAAATGAGGTTCACTGATGAGTACCATTCAGGGATATCCCAATCTTGAATACATTGCTGCAGGTATCAGCACCTAACACACTTCCTTCCCCATTTCAGAGCCCTTGTTTCATTTTAGTCAAGCTCTGTGCTTGCCCACAATTCCAGGCCACAATCAGTCTACTTTCTATATCCTGATTTGCATTTCCTCAACGTACTGTATTAAAAATCAGCTTGGTTTTAGCCTGAGATTTTTTTTTTTTGCCATGAGCCATAGCGCCATTTCCAGCTTTTTCTACTTACCTGGTGCTGAAGAATCAAACCCAGGGCCTCATGCATGCAAGGCAAGCACTCTACCCCTGAGCCACTTTCCCAGCCATAGCCTGAGATTTTTAAAGCACACTGCAACCATTATTTATCTGCATTACTTATACCTTTACAGTTGAACAAAGCTGGAGAAAGTTATTCTCATTGAATTCCTGACTGCTCTTGCTTAATTGAGGTCTATGAACCTTATGTTGGTCTTTCATTCCCCCATGACATTTTTTTTCACTAAGAACATTTTTGGCAAGCTTATCAATGCTTTTTGTATTTTCTTTTATGTCATGGCTGATTTTTTAGTCACCATTTTTAACTCTGCCAATTGACAGCATTTGTTGCTGGTGGTCAGAATCTGTTCCATAAAATATATTCCTCATTGTTTATCAGAATGTAACAGATTTCTGGTCTCCTGCCATTATTATTACTCCTCTGTCAAGACAAAATTCCTTCCCTGCTCTCCAACCTTAGAATAGTTCATGGTACTGTTCTTGAATTATTTTAATTCTGTAATCAGTTGTCTATCTGTTTCATTCAGTCTTCTGTATTTAAGTGCAGTGTAGGTGGTAGGTGCTCTGAAATTCATACTTGCCTCATTCATTTGAAGACATCCAGAGGATGTTTATCTTTTTATTTGGTAATCACATGCTTACTAAGATCCATGCAGTTACTGATGAAGATTAACTCCTGATCTTCTTTCTAAAGTTATGTTTTTGATAAATTACCTTAATAAGGGCAACTTTACTCTTCCAGTTACTTTAATAAAAAAAATAAAAGAAAATGAAGGGGAAAATACCATGGACACATCTTAGGCATATTTTTTCTTTTCTTTTTCCCCAGATCCAGTGAGAAATCAAATCTTGTGTGTTCTCCCTTAAACTGTATTTATAGTGAAGCTTCTGCCAGTATTATAGAGCTGATCAAGCCCTAATTATGACTGGCATGGATGATACTAAAAGCCTCCTAACTGTTCTGCAGGCTTCTTCATCCTTGCAATGCAAATTTTCTCAATAGTGTTGAGTCTGACTTAGTTCAATGTTCAAGTGTTGGTCTACTTCTGTCTTCACCAGCTTCTACCATCCAGAAATTCCTCCTTCCCATGACCCACCTAATACTACTGTCTGTCTCCTTCACCCATTGCCAGAATTGTTCTGTATACATGCAAGTGCATTTTTGCCTCAGGCTCCATGAATTTTTTTTTCCTGTCTGGAATTACTTTCTTATAAAAATCTCTATGACTTGTTCTTCCTGTCTCCAGTCATCTCTGCAGTGAGCTTTTCAGGCCAAAACTATGTACATCTTTGTAACCACTACAGCATCCAGATCTTATTTATTGTTGTCTAACTAGTAGAAGTTTCCGTTCCTGCCATAAAAGCAGAGATTTTGTTTTTTATTTACTGCTTTGTTCCAGCCCCAGAAAAGGCTGTCATAGAAATACACAGCAGGAAATACCATATACAAGTACAAATACAAATATCTAATCACAGAGTAATAGTCTCTTCCAGAGTCTAGAGTCTGAATACCAGTTTTCAGTTTCAAATATGCCACACTAAAATAACTGTCATTAAATCATGTCATACCAATTCTATACACTTAATATTTATTTCAATTAGTGCGTGTATTCATGATTAATCCACAACTGAAACTTTATTTATTGATTTGTTTTTTTAGCTCATTCTTATCCCAGAATTTTTTGATTTATACATATAATGAAACTGGATCTTTGCATTCTGAGTCTTCATATTTTATGGTAAGAATTAGATGTCTTAGATATTTTTAATTTTTGTTTTTGTGTTGAAGTGAACATACCACTACCATTGGGATATTTTGTTTCATGTTGACAAACTAATATGGATGTTTTGTTCTGTGTAACTCTGCCCTATTCTATATTCTATGGTTGACTGTTGCATGTGGAAGTGGCAGGTAGAGGATGAAACTCAAGTGCAAAAAGATATTTATGAGTCCCCTGGAATATGAAGGGAAGAGAATTGTCACATATTTTTTCTCAAAATTTGCATTAATAATTTTATATGATTCACAGTTTTCATATAATCAAATCTTAAAGCCCTGAGCTGTATGTCTGGAGATGTTTCATATTCATATTCATAAGAACGTGTATATTTCTCTGTCTGTCCACTTTCTCAGATGCATTGTCATTACCGAGGTTATATTGCTGAATTTCCAAATTCTGTTGTGACCCTCAGTGCCTGCTCTGGCCTCAGGTAATATTTGCTTACAAGATATTTATAAATGGAAGAATGCATTACAATAAAAAATACTGGCTATCTGACATAAATTAGGGAAAATCTAAAATCCAAACTGAAAAGACTCTTTCGTGATGGACTTGCTTTTGTTTATTTTGATGTGAGTACTTGGATCTGAGTTTCCTTTCAGATGGCATCATCCAGGGCATTGGATGGAGACATTTCCAGGCAGGAAGGGACAGTGCCACAAAAAGAAACATTAGGACATCCCCAGAAAGTCAGTGCTATCACTATCATTATCTCAATTATGGGAAACACCTTTTGTTAGTGATTTTAAATACGATAGTCAATATCAACCTCCATGTAGTAGCAGATATAAAAGAACCATTTTAGAAGATGTCTCAGAGGTAAAAGGGCAGAGTTAAGTGATTTTGGTCATCCTTGCCCACTGTTGAGAGGCATTGATAAACTGTCTGAAGTGTGCCAGAGGACAGAGAGTCAAGAGTAGAGAAAAAAGTTATTTCTGCTTCCCTTTCATATTAGTATCCTAGTTTCTAGAATTTATTTCTGTAGGTTTAAAAAAGTAACATTGTCTAATGTGCTTTCATGAGTATGAACCTCTTTAGATGGGCATTCTGCACAGCTGCTTAATTTCCTTCATCTTAAAAATCTGTAATATCTGTAACAAGTAGAACTTTCTTCAGAGGATTCTCAACAAATATCTTGATCCTCGGCAGGACAGTCTTCATAATTCTAATAAATACTAAATAGATAAGCTGGGTGCCTGTCACTCATACCTACTCAGGAGGCTGAGATATGAAGATCATGGTTTGAAGCTAGCCTGAGCAGAAAGTCCAGGAGAATCTTATCTCAAATTAACCAGCAAAAAACTGGAAGTGGAGCTGTGGCTTAAGTGGAAGAACACTTAGTCTTGAGCAAAAAAGCTCAAGGAAAGACCTCAACAATTCAAGCCCCAGAACCAGCACACACACACACACACACACACACACACACACACACACACACACACACACACACACAAAGATACTAATATATTTTTAATCATAATTATTAAGGCATTAATTATACATAGTAATGAGTTACATCATGTCATTTGCTATGTACATATATTATGATTTGATTGTATTCACCTTTCCAACTACCCTATTGCTACCCTATTTTAATGTTCTCTCTCTTACAATCTAGATTCTAAATATGAGAGAAAAAAAATTTAACTTTTTGAGTCTGACTTTTTTACTTAACATAATGATCTTGAGTTTGGTCAAGTTTTCTGAAAATGATGGGATTTTATTCATTTTTTGTAGTTGATACTACTCCATTTCTTCAGTTTCCTGGTATTCATTTTGTTGGACTGTGAGATAGTATTTCTAGGGAATTAACATCATTTGTTTTCTCCCCTGCAAATGCCATATTTTATTTAACAAAGTTGTGTATACTACAGATTATAGCTATGATAGGATCATTGGCTGGATTTTAATTGTTATTGTGTTTCTGAATCTTAGGGGATTTCTACAGTTGGAAAATATCACCTATGGAATTGAACCACTGGAATCTTCACCAAAATTTGAGCACATCATTTATCAAATGAAAAATGTCAATCTAGATGTTCCCATGCTAGTAGGAAATTATGGCAGCATTTTTCAGAATGACCAGCTCTATAAAATTCACTTAAGCTATCAGGTAACTGGGCATGCTGATATCATAGCATGCCAGGAACATATTCCTATAGGACATTTGTAGTCATTAAAGGAAGTTAGTTACTGAGTAAGAAGATTATATAATCTTATTGTTTTTATGTAATTTATTATATCCACCAGAAGCTGGTGGTTCACATCTGTGATCCTAGCTACTCAAGAGGCTGAGTTCTGAGGATCACAGTTAGATGCCAGCCTGGGTAGGAAAGTCCATGAGATTCTTATCCCCAATTAACCATCAGAAAACCAGAAGTGGTGCTGTGGCTAAAAGTGGTAGGGTGCTAGCCTTCAGCTAAAGGAGCTTAGGGACAGCCCCCAGTTCCTGAGTTCAAGCCCCAGGACACAATACTATAAGATTTTTTTATTTTTCTGGTCATGAGGCTTGATCTCAGGGCATGTTCTCTGTCCCTGAGCTTTTTAACTTAAGGCTAGCGCTCTACCAGTTTGAACACAGTGCTGCTTCCATGATTATATTTTGTCTTTTTTTAAAAACTTGAGATACACCACCCAAACTTTATATAAAACATCTGGGAAAGTACATAGTATTATTTTGCAAGTTTAATGATGTTCTATGCAGCATTTCTTCAGAGACACTGTGACCCATGGTTTGGAGGTGCTGTCTTTACAGAGGTCCCAGACCTTCTCCTCCAAATGTAATGCTGGATCTAACAAGTATTTCTTTTCTTCTCTCCTGGGGTAGTTTCCACCTTCTTCTTTCTTCTAGCATTATGTGTTTTACCAGGTCATGTGAGCCACAAGCCTCTTTTCCCATTCACTGATGATTTGAGCCTTAAAAAATTATAAATAAGATGGGGTACATGGGCTTGGGCAGTTTCGGTAGTGGTTGACCTTCCACTCCTTTTTCCTGCCACAGGTAGCCTCATGAAGGACTCTTAATCATATCTACTGTGAGCGTTTTTTGGAGATCCAGGAGACAATGGCTCTAAGAAGCCATAACTGTCTTTTTGGTTCTCAGGAACTTTCCACTCATTCTTGTGAGATTTAAGAGCTTTTCCCCTTAGCTCTTAAGGGACAAATCCCTTGTGGTATGGGAAACTCCAAAATCATCACATCCCCCCTCCGCACCACTCACCATCATCAGTGTAGACTTAACTCAGTTCAAACTACAATCCTGCAGGACTGACTCCTCAAAATTCATTTGCCAGTGTGTTGGGCAATTCAGGTTTGGCAGTGGCATTATGAGATGGTGTTTTCCAAAGATCAAGGGTCTCTACTGGACTGGGACTCTTCAGGTAGATAATTCTGCCATTTCATTGTACTTCCTACAAGCCATGGATGGCTTGTATCAAACGATGTGTGTGATGTGAAATGTCCATCCTCTCCTGGCTTCAGATGAAGATGTCAGTAGGTTTTATAGTGGCTTTATGACTTTGACATGCCATCCAGGAAGGAGTTTAAAAGTAGTTGCATATCATTAAACAGTGCCTTCCCTGTCCTCCTGAAATAACATGGCTGCTGATGAAAAGTATCTTTGATAAAGCTGGATACAATTTGACTTGAAAAAAAAGCGTAAGTCTGTAGCTTGGGTGAGTCTCAAGGATAGTATTAAGAGTAAATCAAAGCAATGTGTGAAGATTATATACATTTTTTAAATGGCCATGGGCAGAATTAGAGAATTCAAGATGATGGGGAGGTCAGAGCAAATGCCTTTAAAGAAGCATGGCAATGAGAACTTGGGTGGGGCTCAGGGTAACAGCATGTGCCTAGAATGCAGTGTCCCTGGTTTGAGCCCTCGCATTACAAAATACATATGTCAGTAGAAATCTTTATAGGGGTGGAGTCGTCTGTATGTTACTTGCAACTGTCCATGTATCAAAAAACTTGGCGTATACTCATTGCATCGATTTTGATTTCCTGATTTTCATAATATACTACATCTCTTTAAGATGTAACCATTGGAGGTCTATAAGTGAATGGTACAGAAGGTCCTGAGCTCTCTGGGTAATTTCCAGTGCTTGGAGACAGATTCTAAAGCTTGAAGCTCTCATGATCTGCCACCCAAGTCACTAGGATCAGAGTCAGGAGCTATCATCTCCAGCAGAATGGACTTTAAATTGGTGATATGCATACACAATTCATAAAAGTTGCAGTGTAGAAGCCATGTCAACATTCATCTGAAGTTTTTATAAAGACACATTAAGAGTAACTAAAATGGAAATTAATTTTTAAGACATTGATGAATGCAAAGTAATAAATCAGCATGTTTATTATGTGATTTTTTTTCTTTTAGCAGGTCAATAATTAGTAGGACCATACACATATGAGAAAACTATTTGAAAAATATCTCATTTAAAAATGATCCAATGAGACTATTCAGTGAAAGGGATGACATTGACCAAGATATACTCATAAACTTCTTTGTTGAATGGCAACTCTTTAAAGATAATAAAAAAATTTTAAAGTAGAAATAAATAAATGAGGTTAAATAATAGTAATGCAATTTATTTGGCTTAAAATATTCTTAGTTTTTATGCCCATATAACCCAACATTTAAATTTCTTATGAATGTGCAACTATGTTATCACTGACTGAAAGGGCATTTTACTTAATTTAAAAATATGATCATCCTGGTCAGGTGCTAGTGACTCATACCTGTAATCCTAATTATTTGGGAGGTAGAGATCAAAATTACAGTTCTAGAACAGCCCAGGGGAAAAAGTTCATAAGAACCTCTCTCAGGAGAAAAGGCTGGGTATGGTGATACTTGTTTCTGATCCCAACTATGGAATGAAGCATAAAATAGAAGGAATGCAGCAGGGCACCGGTGGCTCACACCTGTAATCCTAGCTACACAGGAGGCTGAGATCTGAGGATCGAGGTTCAAAGCCAGCCCGGGTAGGAAAGTCCGTGAAACTCTTATCTCCAATAAACCACCAGAAAACCGGAAGTGGCGCTGTAGCTCAAGTGGTAGAGGGCTAGCCTTGAGCTGAAGAGCTGAGGGACAGCACTCAGGCATAGAATTCAAGCCCACAACCACAAAAACAAACAAAAAAAATAGAGGTAATGCAATCCAGGCCACCCCAAGCAAAAGCCAGTCCCTATTTCACATAACCTGAGCAAAATGGTCTAGAGGTGTGGGTCAATCAGTATAGTACCTGCTTAGCAAGTATAAAGCTAACTTTGAAACAAAAAATGGAAGACAGCATTATGGTGTTTAGAAAAGAACATTGTGCATAATTTTAAATGCTAACAAAAACTTAAAAAGTTGATCTTGAATAAGCTCATAGGTGATAGAATAATGTTTGAAGATGATATTTAAAAGTAAATCATTCCAGGGGTGAGAAGGTGGCTCAGTGGTAGAGTGCTTGCCTTGCATGCACAAGGCCCTAGGTTTGATTCCTCAGCACCACATAAGCAGAAAAAGCCAGAAACGATGCTATGGCTCAAGTGGTAGAGCTCTAGCCTTGAACTTAAGAGCTGAGAGACAGTGCCCAGGCCCAGAGGTCAGGCCCCATGACCGACCAAAAAAAAAGTAAATCATTCCAAATATTAGAAGTATGTCTATATGTAGAATATGTTTGTAAGAAAATATAATATCAAGAATTATTATTTTACTTATGTTATGTTTTTCTTCAGACAAGGTGTCCCTATGTAGTTCAGGATGACCTTGAACTCATGATTCCCATTTCAGTTTCCTGAGTGTTGGAATAATAGGTATATACCACCATATTTGCTTATTCATGCAAGGATCATTGAAAATATCCTTACAATTTTGGCTTCATGTACTCAGATATTCTTTTTCGGGGAAGTTTATTTAGCAAAGCAGGATAAAGTAGAGACAAATAGCAAAGGGCAAGAACAACTTCTGCCTAAAGTACAGGAGGTAGGAACAGCCTACCAGGCTGTTTTAAGCCATCAGTGACTAAAGACTTTATAGGTATCAAATTAAAGACAAAGGATCATCATTTCAGACATGGCAAAATCTTAGATTTTCAAATGCTTAAAACTTTATATAGCTTGTATAGTCAAATAGTACTAGAAGGGCTATAATAGGAAATAATCATCATTGCCCTTACTGTCTCACTACCTCGCTCTCCAAAGGCAACTCAGATATCCTTTTTAGAAAAAAATGTAGTGTTAGAAATAATTTCCTGAATAAAGGTGTTTTAGATCTATCCATGTAATAAAGCCTAACTTTTTAGTCATTAAATATTCACAAGAGTAATTAAAGAGTTTTGTTACTTTGGTATCCCCTGTCTCTAATCCATATTATTCCACTTTGAACCAATCAGCTATGAGGCCATTTTTAAAAGGCTCAATAGAGCAAGGCACCAATGGCTCATGCCTATAATCCTAGCTACTCAGGAGGCTTAAATCTGAAGATTGCAGTTCTAAGCCACACAAGCAGGAAAACCTATGAAACTCTTTTCTCCAATGGCTAGCAAAAACAAAAAGGAAGTGAATGTATGGCTCAAGTGGTAGAGCTCTAGCCTTGAGAATAAAAGCTCAGGCCTTGAGTTCAAGCCTCAGCACTGGTGTGTGTGCATGAGTGTGCGAGCTCGTGAGTATACACACACACACACACACACACACACACACACACACACACACACACACACACACACACACACACACACACCAGGAAACTAATAACAGTAAAACAAAATAGAACCTGAATGTGGTGGTGATACATGTCTATAATCTCAGCTACTTGGGAAGTTGATGCATCAAGAAGATTACAAGTTTGAGGTGAGCTTTGTCAAAGTAACACCTTTTCTCAAATGCAAAACACAAAACAAAAGCATCTGAGAGACATAATTCTCAGTGACTCATGGTATACTCTGCAGTCTCATTGGGGATTTTTTGTTATTGTTGTTGGTTATGGGGCTTGGACCTGGGCACTGTTCCTCAGCTCTCCATCTCAAGGCAAGCTCTCTACCACTTGAGCCACAGCACCACTTCCAGTTTCTTGGTGGTTAATTGGAGATAAGAGTGTCACAGACTTTCCAGCCCAGGCTGCTTTGAACTGCAATCCTCAGATCTCAGCCTCCTGAGTTGCTAGAATGACAGGCAGAGCCACCAGCACCTGGCTCACTGAGGATTTTTTAAGACTGGGATGCTTTGAAGTAAAATTTTAGGCTGTGCCATTAATTTTTATATTTTATATTTTATATGTCCTCATAATGGCTTTATGTGCATCTTTTGTGTCTCTTTTACATGTCACCTTTGGCTCTTAACAAATTCAATGCACGTTAACATTTGATAAATTTTGATTATTGTTCGTTCAGGAAAAAGCTCCTTCAAAACTATTACCCAAGTGTCTACAAATGCATATCATTGTTGAAAAAGCTTTGGTAAGCTGAATTTTTCTTCTTGTTTACCCTCTCTTCTCTTTCTCTTCCTCTTTCCTTTCTTCTTCCTTCCCCTCCCCTTCTCTCCACTCCCTTCCCCTTCCCTCCCTTTCCCTTCCCCTTCCCTCCCTTTCCCTTCCTCTTCCCTCCCTTTCCCTTCCCCTTCCCTCCCTTTCCCTCCCCTTCCTTCCCCTTCCCTTCTCTTTTCCTTTCCTCCCTCCCTCTTTCCCTTCCTTACTTTTTTCTTTCCCTCCTTTATTTTAATGATAGAGATATTTGTCAATATTTTCTAATAAAGATACTTTATTTTATGTGTTATATAAATGATAATGTGACTTTCACATTTGAGTAAATCCTCAAATTTCTCATGTCCTGCAAATCTTCCCTTTCCCAGCTCTGTTCAAATCTCACCCAACAGTCTTACCCCAGCTGTTTGTCCACATACCATTTATTTTTAATCTCTCCTAGATAAAAAGTTACTTTAATAATAGTGTCATTTTGTGGATTTTAAAATTTTATCCCAAAACGTATCTTGATATACTTTGTAATAAAATAAATCTTTGATCTTTTAAAATCAGTACTAGTGGAATTCTATTAATCATCAACGTCAGACTAGTTGATCTGGAGTTGATTCTGGCCAAGGGTGATATATAAGGATCTAGCTTTAGTTTTCTACAGGTGTTGAACCAACTTTGCCAGCACCATTTACTGAAGAGGCTGTCTTTCTTCCACTCTATTTTTTAGCTCCCTTATCGAAGATTAGGTGGCTATAGGTCTGCGGGTTCATTTCTGGGTCTTCAGTTCTATTCCATTGGTCCTGAGGTCTATTCTTGTGCCATTACCAAGCTGTTTTGATTACTATGGCTTTAGAGTGGAGTTTGAAATTTGGTATTGGTATTTCTCCAGCACTGTTCTTTCTGCTAAGGATTGTTTTTGTTATTCGGGGTCTTTTATTGTTCCATATGAATTTTTGGGTTGCTTCTTCTATTTCATTGAAGAATGCAGTTGGGATATTGATAGGTATGGCATTGAATTTGTACATAGCCTTGGGAAGTATTGCCATTTCATGATGTTAATCCTCCCAATCCAGGAGCGTGGGAAGTTTTTCTACTTCCTTAGTTTTTAAATTTCATTTTTCAGGTTTTTAAAGTTTTCATCAAAGAGGTCCTTTATTTCCTTAGTTAATTCTTAGGTATTTTATTTTTTGTGGGGCTATTACAAAAGGAGTTGCTTTCCTGATGTTTGATATGCTCTTTTATTATTTATACACAGAAAAGCCATTGATTTTTGAGGATTAATTTTATGTCCTACTATGTTGTCAAAGTTTCAGTACAAGTTTTGTATGCCAATGCTGGAGTTTGAGCTCAGGGCTTGGGTGCTGTTCTTTAGCTTTTTCACTCAAGGTCGGAGCTCTACCACGCTACTACTTGAGCCACAGCTCCACTTACAAGTTTTCTATGGTTTACTGGGAATAAAAAGTCTTCCAGACTTTCCTGTTTGAGCTAGCTTTGAAACATGATCCTCAGATCTTAAGTAGCTAGGATTACAAGTCTGAGCCACTCACTGGTGCCTGGAGAGATATACATTTTTAATTATGGTAAATATTAAGCCCAATTATTTTTTTCTTCACTACTTCCTATTTTTATCTTAAGAACTATTTTCATACTCCAAGTACTTAACTATTTCCAATGACATTACATTTGTAATTCATACTTCTTACCTTTAACTATTTCCAATGACATTACATTTGTAATTCATACTTCTTACCTTTACAAATGGAGTTTTGTGCATTTGTAGTTGGTGAACAGTATGCAGTGGGATGGGATTAGGGTTATTTCCCATATGTGAACCCATTTATGGGAAAGATGTCTCATGTGTGGTTTGTTGTTTTCATCCATTCTGTGGAAGCAACACTATGAGCACTTTGCGTTTACTGCAGCTTCATTGTAACAGACTTTTTCCCTTTTCCTCCGCTGTTAATATTCTGAGTCCTCTATATTTAAATCCATTTTCAAATCGCTTTATAGATGTGTACAAACATACAAAAATACTGTGTGTGTGTGTGTGTGTGTGTGTGTGTGCGCGCGCGCGCGCGCGCGCGCGCATGCGCATGCATGCCTGTCATGGGGCTTGAGCTCAGGAACTGGGAGATGTCCCTGAGTTTTTGTGCTCGAGCCTAATGTTTTACCACTTGAGCCACAGCTCTAATTGTTGACTAATTGGAGTCTCATTGAGGTTCCTGCCTGGGCTGGCTTTGAACTGTGATCCTCAGACCTTTTTCTCCTGGGTGTGAACGACTGGTGCCTGGTGTCATTTTGATTTGGAGATTACATTGAATGTTTAGTTCACTTTGGGAAGAATTGTCATCTTTACAATATTTTGACCAGCACAAAGGAGGTTGAGACAGAATTACAAGTGCAATGTCAACCTGGGCTACTTAGAAGCAAAACAGATAGTGTAGTAGCAATATCTAGACACACCATTTCTGAGTGTGGAGACAGCTCTCCACCGCCACACTCTAGGTTCTTCCTGGGAGAAGCTGAAGACCTAGATTTAAGACTGAAGGTTGAAAGCTTAGGAAAGGCCCAATCTCTGGCTGGCTCAGTTTCCAGGAAAAATTTACCAATCATTGATCTGCTTAGATCTAGGCTGCTTAGAAGCCAGACCCTCCAGAAGCAGCTGGAAGGAATACAAACTCCTTCCAGAGTGAGCCAGAAGAGGGGCTGAGCCAGAGACCCTAGGCCCATCCTTCTCTGTCTTCAGGGCAACTAAATTGGATAGAGCCCTTACCACTCTAGGAGCTAGATGGCTGAAAGTGAAAGCCTTGTTCAAAAAGGAGGCAATGGGAGGCCTTGTGAATGATACAAACTTGTTATTCCACAGAGAGGAGCAGGGGAGTTGGGATTCCCTCAATTGACTCTTGATGCTTTGTTGGAGTTGGTGGCCAACTCTTCTTTCTGCACCCATCTCAATGTGGGTGTTTGTTTCTGTTACTCAGTGTGCAGACATTTAACTTTAAATTCAGTCAGCAGAAATATGTAAGTTTTACATTACTTTTTACCTCAATAATTATAAAATAGTACATCCATTGACCTGTTTATAATTGTGAGTAAACAACTGAAAATGCTCCAAAGATTTGATAGGACTCCTTATTTTAAATCTATAAAAATTGGCAGCTTAGGCAGAGGTATCAAGCATTAGTTTTTTAAATTGTGAAGCTAAAGAGCATCCTATTCCTTAAGCTCTTAAGGGGGTCTATGTCTTCTTAAGAACTTGACAGTCTGAGAAGAAGGTCTTCCTTTGTCCTTTCCTCTCCCATTACTTCATCTCATTCTTTATCAGACTTTACTGATTTATTAATCCACAAAGCCTCCATGCATTCTGCTGATTCCTGCATTTCCTCTTATAAATACAATTGCTTTTCTATTTTCAATTGCTTTTTCTATTTATTTATTTACTGTTACTTAATTACCTTGCTTGCAACAACATGCTTTGATTCTCTGTTTCATAGGAAGTTTCTAGCTCCAGAAGTTCCTCTATCCAAATGTAAATCTGCAGAATTATTTTAGTGACTCCAAGTAATTTCATGTTCTTCTTGATTTTGAATGTTGATGTTTTACTGTGCATTCTTTCTTGTTACAAAAATGATCATCTTACATTGGCATGTTTTAAATGTTCAATAAACACGATGCTTTTCCTACTTAATGTCATCAAGCTTTATTTTCCTTAGGAAAATTGGTATCTTTGTATTTTTAAAAAATTCTAAAAATAAAATTTGTGTTTCAGTATGATTACATGGGCTCTGAAGTGATGGCTGTAACACAGAAAATTATCCAGATTATTGGGCTTGTCAACACTGTAAGTATCAGTGTTTCATGTTTCTGTTTTTATGAAAAATTGGCGAAAATGTTTTCAATTTTATTATGAAAATATGAATTAAACATCTGATTAGTTTAAAACTCAAAATGTTCAGATGAACTTTAAGAACATTTTAGGTGCTATTTTAATATAATTATTAATGCTACTTGGAAAATATACTATTCATTTTACTTTTAGATGTTTGCCAATTTCAAATTGACTGTTATACTGTCTTCTGTGGAATTGTGGTCACACGCAAATCAAATTTCTACCAATGGAGATGCTGATGATGTATTGCAAAGATTTTGGGCCTGGAAACAAGAGTATCTGACCCTACAGCCTCATGATGTAGCATATTTACTTATGTAAGCATAGAGTTCTGCAACAATATAAAAATAAGCAGAAATAATTTACTAAGTTGGCAAAGTAATGCATTCATAGTATCTTTGTTTTTTGTAAGACCTTTTTGAAAACGTTAAAATCTCTCTCTCTCTCTCTCTCTCTCTCTCTCTCTCTCTCTCTCCCTACCTACCTACCTATCTATCGCTTTTGCCATGGAGGTGACAGTATAAGTAGAAGTAGAATAAAAATAAAAACAGAACAATTAAGTCTATACCAGTATATTTTAAAGTATAATTTATGTAAAATCTATATTTCATCATTTTCTTTTGTGCTGGTCCTGGGGCTTGAACTTAAGGTCAAGGCACTTCCCTAGCTTTTTTGCTCAAGGCCAATGCTTGAGCCACTTGAGCCACAGCTTCACTTCCAGCTTTTGGTTAAGGAGATAAGAGTCTCACAGACTTTCATCCCCATGCTGGTTCTGAACCATGCTCCTCAGATTTCAGCCTCCTTAGTAGGTAGGACTAGGCATGAGCCACCAGTGCCCAGCTTCTTTTTATGCTCTTAACTTCACTAAAGAATACAGAGGACTCTAAGCTTAATGATAATGTAAAGGTAGATAGTATTTATTTAACATTACCAATTATGCTAATGTCTTTCATGTTCATTTTTTAACTTAGAGGAATTTATTTTGTTTTCTTTGGATAATAATTTAATTTAAAATAAACACTTATCTTTAGGCCAACTAAAATCCCTTCTACAAATTCTAAACTCATTTCTTTTTAAAAATAGATATTGTAAAGGTAATGAACAAGGGGGTTACAGTTACATAAGTTCAGTAATAAATACATTTCTTTCTGAACATTGTTACCCCCTCCCTCATTTTCTCTCCCTTTCCTCTCCCCATTCCCCTCCTGACCAAGTTGTAAAGTTCATTTCCAACACAGTGTCCAGTGTAAACTCATTTCTTTTTAACTTGTGTGAACAAACCAGTGAATGTACAATAAGGAAAACTACATTCAATGTGAAATAATAAAATCCTATCAAATCTGGTGAGGAAAGAAAGTAGGTGTTACAATGAATTACAATTTTGATTAATGAACAATTTTCTATACTATGTTGGATATTATTCAGACAAGGACTTAGTACATTTACAAGTTTTATTAGAATAACATTTGATTTATGATATGTTTTTAATTTGTTCTGAATAACTCCTGTGATAATCAAGCCCTGCTCAAATAATGCAGTTACAGGGAACATCCTAAACACATGGGAGCAACATTTCCTGGCAAGATATGCACCAAACATTATGATGCAGGTATTGCTTTGGTATGTGATTTTCATTCTTCTTTCTATTACGACTTCATAAAACCTTACAATGTCTTTTGTAAGTACTAATGTAGTAGTAGTTCAATAGTTTATTCATTCATTTTGTTGCAATAAAATTAGCATCATTTAAGAGTTTAGTTATCAATTTCGAACACAAGAAGTAAAGTGTAATCAAAACAGCAAGAACAAACCATCAAACTAAAACTTTGCTAGTCAGCTTTGATATTCTGGAGATAACCCTACTCCTTCTTACAGCCGCATCTACTCCTCTCTTCTCCTGCCTTCTATCCCTCACCCTTCAGAGATACACCATGTTGAGGACCACCTACTCCTTCTTCCTACTCCCTCAGTATTGAGGCGCAGACAGCACAGAGATGGACCTTCCAGGAGGGCCGGGAAGTTGAGTGCTACATCTGCTTTTTTTCTCTCAGTAGCGGCACATTTAGAGGGGCCCTCTCCCAGGCTGTTCACCTTGAGGGTGGATAAAGTAGATCAAGAGAAACTCTTGTTCTTACCATTTCCAATGTGGCTGTTGTATGATTATTTTCCTTCCCCCCCCCCCCCAAGAGGTTATAGAACCTGTTAGCTGGACTCTGGAGATGATCTCTGTCTGATAGTTTAGAGATTGTGTCTAGAGGGGACAAGAGGGCCCTTACCATGCATCTTACTGATGTCAGCCTTTTGATTTTCACAAATTTGTTTTATCTCAACATGTTCCTGTTTATTTGCAAAGCAGCCACTCTATGTTGTGGAGAGCCAGAGAGCTCTTTGTCCAGGGCAGATCTTTGGCCTTTAGCTGAGTAGTGTTAGGGCTATGCCAGGTCTGAAATGGGTCATGTTCTAGCAGACCATAGAGACCCCACTGGGTCTTCATCTTTGTGTACTCCTGTCTGTCCAGCAGCTAACATTTCTTCATATCAATAATTTCTCTTTTACAGGCCAGGGATAGGAAACTTTCCCATAAAACTCCACTGAATCACGTCTGTTCCAATCCTATTTGTCCTTAGCCATACTAAATTTTGCAAACTGGCAATAATTTTCCTTCTGCAGAAATTTTGCCAGCATGCTTTGTTTAGCATGATTGAGTAGCTGATTTTTTTTTTCTTTTTGGATCAGCAGTAGGGCTTGAACTCAGGGCCTGTGTACTGTCCCTGAGCTTTTGTGCTCAAGGCTAGAGCTCTATTACTGGAGCCACAGCTCCACTTCCAGTGTTTAGAAGTTAATTGGGGATAGGAATCTCATGGACTTTCCTGCATAGGCTGGCTTCACCTCAACCTCCTCAGCTCTCAGTCTTCTGGGAAGCCAGGATTTCAAGCATGAGCCGCCAATGCCTAGCTGAGTAGCTGATTTTTATACTGCCAATGCCTAGATGAGTAACTGACTTTTATATTATGTACAAGGGAATGAATAAGACCAAACTTCTTCCTTACCTGAAGTGGATCATGTTAGTCAGGGACAGTCCATGCTACAGACTTGTATTCTGTACATAACATGTATACATATATATATTATGTATAATATATAATATGATAATATTATGAAACAATATAATACATAATACATCATTATATAATATTGTATGATACATCATTATATTATACAATATAATTCATAATATAATATTGTTACTATATATATGTGCTTATTCTCTCCATTTTCTTTCACTCACATACACCCTCATAGTAACTTTTTGTTGTTTGGTTGTTGTTTTTCTTCCCTGTTCTTGAGACAGGGTCTTGCTGTGTACCCCAGAATAACCTGGACCTTATTAAGCAGCCCAGGCTACCCTGGAACTTTCAGTACCCTTACCTGTGTCTCTGAGTGCTAGTTCACAGGTGTGCATCACCACAAGCAGTTGTCACAGGCCCTGTAGTGATGTCTTCATGTTCATTACTTGTGTTAATTATTTTTTCTATTTCTTGTCTAGTTCAGTTTAACTGGGGTTTTAGTTTGTTTTAAGGGAATCTCTTCTGCTGCATGATTTTATGGTGGGGGATTATTGTCAGCTGGATAATAATAATAATAAAGTTCAGGTTCTGGCTCCTGCATGTTACCCCTAGCTTACATTCTCATCTGGGTTTTACCTTCTTTCATACTCTGATGCCAGAGTTTTCTAGCTCAGTTATTTCAGGAGTGCCCCCTACAAAGGACAGCTAATAACTATTTTTCCATATTTCTAGACCTGTTCTATGTTTTCAGTCATAATTATACGTACCTAAAACTTATTTTTTCTTTAAGCTTTACTTAAATTTTATTATAAATTTCAACTAACATAGAAAGCAGGGATGTCTGGAAAATTTGCTTATAATGATAAAAAAAACATAGTATTTGATATTTATCAGAGTTAAATGATTTGAACATAGAATGCTTTATACTGCTACCAACCATTTTCCAAAAAACTTCCCACTTAAGATTATTCTACCACAACGGTATGCCTCAACCTGTTAAGTTAACCCCTGCTCAAATTTCCTATTCAGTGCTAGGCCATTTCCCAGACTCATTGTTTAACTATCTCATAAAATTAATGATAAATTTTTAATTTTTTGTTGTTATTGGTCTTGGGGCTTGAACTCTGGGGTCTGGATGCTGTCCCTCATTCTTCAGCTCAAGGCTAGCACTCTACCACTTGAGCCACAGTGCCACTTCTGGCTTTTTCTGCTTATGTGGTGCTGAGAAATCAAACCCAGGGCCTCATGCATGCAGGACAAGCGCTCTACCACTGAGCTACCCTCCCAGCCCCAATTTTGTACATAAGAAGTTTCTTATGGATTCATGTGTTATCTTTTCCCCTTTCTGTAAGGCAGGTTTGGGCAAAATCCATTTCCTTCATACTTGCTGCCATTTTCCTATCACATGTAACACATGACATATTGAAATAATATCTGTTAATTTGACTAAAGTGAAAGTGTTTTATTTGGTTGCATCAGAAATATTATGTGTTCCAAACCATAGACTATGTATATGCTAAATTTTAAACTAGAAAATGTCACAGTTTGATTACTTTTTATACTGGTTAATGTGACTCAATCTGAAAATTTGCATATATTTATATATCAATAGCATATGTAAATGAATTATAAAGTTGCTGAACATGGAAATTAAAATGTAAAATTTTATAGAATCAAAATATTTGATGTTATTACTTTCTTTTCCTTCTTACATATCTTTTTTCTTCACTTTTTTAATTTTAGTATCCAGACTATATAAGTTTGGAGGGATTTTCAGTTGTGATAACTCAACTGCTTGGCCTTAACATGGGATTGACATATGATGACATCAATAACTGTTCTTGTCCGAGAGCTTCATGCATAATGCAACAGGAAGCTGTGTAAGGATCTTTCAATAATTAATTTCATGTGTTCTTTGATAAGATTGTGTCTTAGATGTAATAAACTTTTCAATTGTTGAGGTTTTTAAAAAAAATTTTATAGTTCTGGGCTTTGAACTAAGATTCTTGCTCTTGCAAGACAGGCCCGCTACCACTTAAGTCATATACCTGGAATTTCAAAATTTAATTATTCCTTGAATAGCTTTTGCATTTGTATTTGTGACAGCCTGGACCATGATCCTCCTATTTAGAATATCGATGTAGCTGAAATGACAAGTGTGTATCACCTTGCCCAGCTTCTTATGGTTGAGATGAGGTCTCACTAACTCTTTAGCTTGCCTGGCCTGGAACTGTCATTTTCCTGATTTCCACCTACTGAATAGCTAGGACTACAGGCATGAATCACTGCACCTGGCTTTAAATTTTTTATGTTGATTTTTTATGTTGGAAAGGTGTATTATACTTGAAAATATTTCACAAGGAATATATTCTAGGTGATTTAATAGCTTGGAAAGCACTGTTTCCTATTATTAAGAAATTTAAAAAAAACTGGAAAAAGAATTCACTGAAAAGACAACATGAATATACATTAGTATAAAGCTTTAAAAAAAGGAAAAAAAGAAATTTTCATTCAAAGGATTGAGAGATACACTTGAAGTTAATGAGAACTAGAACATATTCTAGAAATATGATACTACTGCTATTTTTGTTACAGTCTTTATTTCTCAAGTAAAAGATGCTTTATGTCCCTTTAATAATGTTACAGAGTACTGCTGCTTTGATTGATATTGTGAGGGAAATTAACAGGAAGAATTTGAAGAAGAAAATATCTCCTTAATTTGCAAGTAGGCTCACTCTCCACCTAGAAAAACAATCAATATGCATTAGGACAATAATATTATGAAAAGTTCACTAGGATGAATCAGTCTAGAAAAAATCAATGGCATGTTTATTCCAGAAGTATGCAAATTAGATGACTTAGCAGTTATAAATTTTTCAGTAAAGTTTCATAAATTCACGCAATCTAAGACACTAATTTTTGTTGTTGTTCTTGTTGGTCATGGGCTTTGAACTCAGGGCCTGGGCATTCTCCCTGAGCTTTTTTGTTCAAGGCTAGTCTCAACCACTTTGAGCCACAGCTCCACTTCCATTTTTCTGGTGGTTAAGTGGAGATAAGAGTCTCATGGACTTTCCTGCCTGGGCTGGTTTGAATCACAATCCTTGGATTTCAGCCTCCAGAGTAGCTAGGAGGTTTGAAGCACCAGTGCCCAGCTCCAGGTCATTATCTTACATAATCTTTAAAGATGTTCAATAGGTTTTGTAGGCAAGGCGAGGAAGTAGAGGTGGTTAATACAGACATGCTTGTGAGCAGTATGGTCAGAGGAGATACTTTATAGACAGGAGACACTACATTCTATGTGTAGATGAATAGCAATGAAGAGATGAGAGGAAAGATGATGTTGAATAAAAGACTTAGAATTAAAATTACAGACTGCAGTAAAATCACAGAGGATTGGATCCCTAATGCCTATCTGTAGGGCATAGCTTTAGTTAGGGTTGAGCATGTTTAACAATCACGATGAGAGATTGGGAGAGTACCAGAAGAAAGTGTTGCAGTCTAACTGGCAGAGGTGTGAAGACAAGAAGTGGAGAGCAAGGAATATGAGATTTGGGGGAGGTGTGAAATAGTTGTCTTAGAGACAAAATATAGTTTAGGAATGTTGATGGGATTCTTGAGTATTTTTCATTAGCCAGTGTTGATATGAGGTTTATTAGGTTTATTCTTTTAGGTTTATTCAACTCCTGCTTGAGTTTTAACCAGCTAATTTCCATGGGATTCAGAAAGAGGGATGTGTAGTAGAACCTGCTTTCTCCTTCCCCAGACTTAGAACCTTGGATGAGAATAGTTTTTGAGACAATTGTCTTAGCTCACCTTATTTCACTTGTCTTTCTGGCCAGCGTGGCAATCTTCCCCCAAAAGAGAATCATTAGGCCCCAAAAAGAGAGTCATTAGGCTGGGCGCTCATGCCTATAATCCTAGCTACTCAGGAGGCTGAGATCTGAGGTTTAAAGCCAGCCTGGGCAGGAAAGTCTAATTAACCACCAGAAGATCGGAAGTGGTGTTGTGGCTCAGGTGGTAGAGTGCTAGCTTTGAGTTGAAGAGCTCAGGGACAGTACCTGAGCCCAGAGTTCAAGCCCCATGACCACCACCAACAACAATAACAAAGAAAGCATACTTCAGGATCAGATGTGTGTGTGTGTGTGTGTGTGTGTGTGTGTGTGTGTGTGTGTGTGTGTGTGTGTGTGTGTGTGTGTGTGTACATAATTACTCCCATCATCCCATCAACAACAGACCACATCCCCTAAAGTGGTCCTATAAGATTTTACAGCCTAGGTATGTTACAGCCACTGTAGCTTATATAACTGCACATTATGATGCTTGCACAATGACAGATTCACCTAAGGATGCATTTCTTAGAACATGTCACCATTGTTAAGTGATGCCTTTGTCATTCATATTAACTTTGTGTTTTACTGCATTTTCTGTTGGAAATAATAATACCATACCACAGGTTGGTTAAATTTTCTGATCCAAGATTGAAGGATCACATTCCCAGGTGGCCTTCCTCCTACCAGAGTCTGAGGCATTATAGGTTAGCACATGAATGATGACATGGTGTGTGTGTCCTGTGATCTTTTTAAATAGAGCCACAAGTATCCAGTCATGTGTGGAAAGCACTTAGTGACTTTTTCTAATCTTTATCGCTTCCATTTAGGAAGTGAATCTAGCTAGATTAGGATCCTATATGCTTAATATATCACAATAGGTATGGAACTCTACCATGAATTTCTTATGTCATATTCAAGTCATAACAGCTTGTAAGAAATGTTTCTTTTGAAAAATGTCAAACATTAAAATTGAGAAATATTTATAGCTGACAATCTTTGCTAAAGTACAGGCTTGATTTCAAACTTTGAGCCATCTTGTGATTTATACAATCATGTGTGGAATATCAATTATATGTGATGTTAGTAGCTAGATGAATTTATTTGGTTGGCCATTGGTGGCTTACATCTCTAATTCTAGCTATGCAGGGGGCTATGATCTAAGGACCAAGCATCAGTGCCATCCTGGGCAGACAAATTCATGATGTTCTCCAATTAATAAGCAAAATCTAGAAGGGGAAGTGTGATTCAAGAGCTAGAACTCTAGCCTTAAGCAAAGAAGCCAAGCAAAAGCTCAAGCAAGCCCAGATACTGGCAAACACACAAAAAGATATATTATCTGAAGAATATTATTTTATTCCAGGAGTTCCAGTGGCATAAAGATTTTTAGCAACTGTAGCATTCATAAGTATGCTCACATCATTTCAAAAATTGAGACTAAATGTCTTCATAACATTTCAAATTTACAACCATTAGATCAAAATCAGCCCATTTGTGGAAATGGAATTTTGGAACCTGATGAAGAATGTGATTGTGGTATGGAAAAGGTAAGTAATAAATATTGATGTCTGAGAGAAAATTTTACAATTCTAAAGACATATAACACGATTGTAATGGTAATATGTGAGATAATATGTGCAACTGCATCTTCAATTTATAATTGCCGTAAGCAAATGAGGATAATTAAAATAAATGAATATATTTCCCTGCCTTTTGAATTGGGGAGACAAATGTATGATGCAGATTTGTTTTTCATGACTCCTGCAATATAACTGAACGTTAGTGAAGGAAAGAACGTGAACCAGTGCTGGCTGTTGCAGATGGATACTACAACTTATTGCCAAATTTTCAGATATCAGCCTATTCTCAGAGTCATAGCAACTAGTTAAAATAGAAGACGAGCTCTTACAACGTCCCCACAAAGATAAAGAATAACTGTTGCTTCAAACATTCTCCTAAAGTTGTCTATACCTTTTTATGAGAATCGTTTCCTTTTGGGAACAGAGCAAACCCAAGTTTTTCAAGAACATTGGGCACAAACTCTTTCTCCCAATACATACCTCAGCTGGACTCCAAAACCAACATGTTTAACTCACAATGCAGAAAGTCCAGGTGAGTACTAGAATTCTTGCAAAAATATATCTTAGGTCACATGGATTTATTGTCCTAACCTGTGATCAGTTCTGCTGTCCTTTAGTGACACAGGTGGATGTCCTTAGATACACTTTTTAGTTGTCTACATCCAACTATCATCAAGTACTCAGAGCTCTTAACCAAAAATATAAATGCATGCAAGTTACATTGCCTCATTTCTCATTATGCTAACTACATCCACTTGACTAAAGGGCTACCTATGGCTTCTTAGCCTCTTCTATTCTGGAATCTGATGATTCTAGCAACATTAGAGAGACACTTAGAGTGATCAGTCTAGTCCATGGAAGAAATCTACCATTGAAGTTTTCAGCAATCTTATGACTTTCCAATGTGGACAAGGCTCCCCTGTCCTGTGCAATAAGAGGAATAGGAAAGGGAGGACCAAATGGAAACATTTGAAACCATCAAGATAGACATGAAGAAAAACTAATATTTTCTGGCTGAATAAGTCAAAAGAAATTAAATACTATATACAAAATCTATGCTGACAGGTAGGACATCAGAGGGCCCCACGCACTATCTATTAGCACATATTCTGTATCTGATTGTGTTGTAAACAAATGTCTGCACTTTGCAAAATAAATTGAGTAGCCACTACTAACACAATTAACGGGGGAAAAAGGTACACAAATACATTGTGTGTGCAAGTATTGGGGCTTGAACTACTATAACACTATTAAAGGAGTAAAAGGTACACAAATACATGTGACAAGTATTTGTGTGTGCAAGTATTGGGGCTTGAACTCAGGGTCTGGGCACTATACCTTGGCACTTTTACTCAAGACTGGCACTCTGCTACTTGAGCCACAGTTCCACTTTTGGCTTTTATTTCTTGATGATTATTTAGAGATAAGAGACTCATCGACTTCCCTGCCCAGGCTGGCTTGTGACCATAGTACACAGACCTCAACCTCCTGAGTAGCAAGGATTATAGGCATGAACCTTTATGCTTGGTCATGTGAAATGTATTTAAGTTATACTTTTCAATCTTTCTAAATAAATGTTTAAAATGACAAATACTGTGTGAATGAAGTGGAATCAATGTTCAATATTCCAATTCAAGGAATATTTTAAAGCACAGTAATAATCTTTAATCCATCTTTAAAAATGAATTTAAGCTAATTATACTTTTTAAACTAAGAGGAATGTTAGCAAACAAATCATTGATAAGACATTGTGATGTTTATGTTTCTCCTAGAAACTCACCTTTCTCCCTCCCACAGGTTCAATTCCACACTGAATTTATGAGTTAATTAACAAATGTTACTGATCCCTGGGGAACTGGCTCAGTGATAGAGTGTCCGGCATGTGCAAGGCCCCGGGTTCCACCCCTAATGCCCTGCAATCAAACAAACAAGCAAACAGAAATGCTGTTATATACTGCTAATTTAGATCCTAGATCTTTACCTTTAGTTAGTTATGTATTTGGATATTCTAGAAATATAAACCTTCCTTTTATGTAATTATATACATATATATGTATATATATATGTATATATAACTCGAGTGTAATGTATTAAATTGATGTTGAGATTAAGAAACAAGAGTTCTTAAACAGGACTGGGTAATATTTCTTTTAAAATTTTAGGAATGTCAATTTAAAAAGTGCTGTGATTATCAAACATGTAAACTGAAAAGCTCAGCAAAGTGTGGGTCTGGAGCGTGCTGTACCTCAAAGTGTGAGGTGAGTGACCGGCAGTGGTGAAAGGGAAACTGAATTCTAGTGGAAGGTTACATTCGCAGAGTTAATGTGGAACTGAAAACGGATATCCATGCATAAAACAAGAGTATAAAGAAAATGACTCAGAAGGGCATTTTAGATTGGTGGTGATGTTGAAACCAGCAAGCTTACCACTTTCTAAATAATCAACACTTTTGACATTCATAAAATCATGTAGTTAAAAAATGAAGTGACTCAGTATAACCCCTGCTTTCACTATATTTGATGTCAGTATAACTTGTGGAGGAGATGGGGAAAAACCAGTTGTTTAAGGATACAGGTGGACCTGTTGCAACAATGAGAAGTACAAGTTGTCATGTCCAAAACTAGCTTTACAACGTCGGTGTGGGGGGGGGGAAGGGGGAGGAAGGAGAAGGATTGGGATTGGGGGGAGGGGGGAGGCTGGGAAGGGATGTGAAGGGTAAACAAAGGAGGAGGCTGCAATGCTTGGTAAGAAATGTACGCATTATCCTGCCCACGTAATTGTAACTCCTCTGTACAGTATGTTCACAAATAAAATAAAATTAAATTTAAAAAAGTTAAAAATTAAAAAAAAATGAAGTGACTAGTTGTAACATGAATAATATGAGATTATGTAAAGATCTCTCACATGTCAAGTAAAAGGCAAATCTCACACACACACACACACACACACACACACACACACACACACACACAGACATATACACACTGGAAGCAAACAATAGTTACAGCTAATGAACAGTTACCTAAATTATTGTCTATTGTTCAAAAGTTAGAAAATGTAGATAAAAATATATGTACCAAAATAACATTATCTCCAATAAAATATTCTTGGATAAGAAATTGTGATGGCTCAATACTATAATCCTAGCTCCCTGAGAGGCTGAGATTCAGAGATCATAGAACAAGACAGGCTAAGCATAAAAATTACAAGACCCCATCTCAATCAGTTGTCATAATGGCATGAGGCTGTTATCCCCAGCCATGGGGGAAACACAATATCTGGGCACAATGACTTCCTAGGGACATAGGGAAGCACAGATAGGAGGATTACAGCCGAGGCTACCCTGGACATAAACAGTGAGATTCTATCTTGAAAATAACTGAGGCAAAAAGGGATGGCAGAATGGCTCAAGTAGTAGAGGCGAAGCATCCACTTCCTAAGCATAACCAATATCCCAGTGTAGGCAGGGGATTCCTCTCTGTCCCCTCCGCCTGTAGTCAGGCAGCCTCCATGCTTACTCCTGCACCTGACAGTCTGTTTGGGCCTCTATAATTAATTCAGTTTTACCAAAATATGCAATAAATCCCAATCATATTTGTAAACATGTGGATTAGACATCTTAACAAAACACATTTAAATGTTTAGGCTATAGTGTTTTACCCTTTCCGCTGCTGGGCCATCCTGGGAGTACTACAATAATATGCCACAATCTGTCAGCTCACTCCCTACTAGAGCAACATCTGGACCACTTTTGATTTGGGGTGAATAAAATGTTCCTACTATAAATAATATACGTTGGTAGCCGGGCGTCGGTGGCTCATGCCTGTAATCCTAGCTATTCAGGAGGCTGAGATTGGACGATCATGGATCAAAGCCAGCTTGGGCAGGGAAGTCCGTGAGACTCTTATCTCCAATTAACTATCAGAAAACTGGAAGTGGTGCTGGGGCTCAAAGGGGTAGAGTGCTAGCCTTGAGCTGAAGAGCTGAGGGACAGCGCCCAGGCCCAGAGTTCAAGCCCCATGACAGACAAATAAAATAAAGAAAATAATAATAATAATAATAATAATAATAATAATAATAATAATAATAATAATAATACACATGGGCAAATTATGCATGAGCATACTGTTTCATTTTTCTTAGTTCAATCCTTCAGAATGAGTCTGCAAGTTCATAGAGTAAGTGAATATAGAAATTCATGGGAAATTGAAAAACTGTTTTCCAAAACAAATATACTACTTTGAATTCCCAACTCCTACTATAAGACTTAAAATTGCTTTGCAAATTAAATAAAAACTCTGCAACTATGCAAAATATGGCTTACTTTTATATTCTCTATTGGTTTGCTCCTTATATCTTTGAAAATAATTTTATTGTTTTCCCCAGGAGTTTGCCAATCTTTGATTAATCAGGGAGCGCGGACTTATAGTATGAAACTTCCTGAATTGTGAGCAGGTCTTTTAGATCAAGTGAAATAAGAAAACAATAATTTTATAATTAGTACCATCTATTCCATTTTCAGATTTATTTTCCTTTGCAGATATCCACTCCCCTTTTAAGGACCCATTTCCTGGTGTTTATTTTGTTGGACTATGAGTTAGTCTTTCTAAGGAATTATACTCTTTGGGCTCTCCCCTTAATCTACCATATTTCAGTCTACACATTTGTAGTCAGACAGGGATTTATATTGTAATTCTCTTTATAGGAATATGCAGAAAGAGACAATTATGCTCTCAGATAATGTATTTGTGGTGTTCATAATAAGTATAACATTCATTGTTACCAAATATTATTCTAAGCAGTTTTTCATTAAATCAATTTAATACTACTAGGGACTCTATGATAATGTGCTTATCATTACAAGTTACAAAAGTGAACATGTGTGTTGTGTGGCTCCCTCACACAAAGAAACCAGCAAGAGTCAAAGCCAGGGGCTGCAACCAGGTAGACTGCTTCCCGGGTCTCTCTGAACACAGAGATCCTTCACTTTTCAAGGAACAAAAATGTTTCGGGCAATCTGTTTGGTCTCCCTCCAAATGCTGGGTAAGTTACAGTTCTAACATTGTAGAGCAAAGAGCAGGTAGGAAGATGCAGATCTGCTATCAGAAGGGCTTATTACTTTAAGACAGGCACTCTTTGGGCTTTACAATTGATACTGTATCTGATTTCTCCTTAGGTGAGTTTTCAGTCTTGGGAGCTATGCTATTCCCTTCAGTGTAAATGGCCAGATTATTTTTATTGGATGAGTCTCTTCAGTAAGAAGACTCATTCACAGAACATGGTTTTCCTTTTCTTTTTCTTCTAGTTCTCAGTAGCAGGCACTCCCTGTAGAAAGAGCCTTGACCAGGAGTGTGACTTCACAGAGTATTGCAATGGAACTTCTAGTCACTGTGTTCCTGACACGTATGCATTGAATGGACATTTGTGCAGAATGGGGTCTGCATATTGTTATAATGGACAATGCCAAACCACTGACTACCAGTGTGCCTCATTATTTGGTAAAGGTATTGCTCTTTCTTTTCAGTTTCCTTTACCTTAAATTTGAATCCCTGTATTGTTGATATTAAGCATTGTACAACACTAGAAGTTGATGAATCCGGTTGGAACCTTATTAAAGGTCAGACTTGAATTATATAAGGTATAGGTAGGTACTTGTAGGTATACTTGAGATTTTTCACAGGTCGTGTTTGCTGTATGTTCCTTTTCTCATGGTGTAAGTTTTGGTTTGGGTATTTAACTACCTGGTGAGAAAATTTGTTGTTTGTAGATCGCAATACATCTAAACCATTTTAAAAGTGAATCCATTCAGTCCATAATTTTACTTAATTACCCCTCTTACTCCTAACATTCAAAAATCTAATCATAATAATGTGAAACTTTCAAAACACAGAATGAATTTCATCACGGTAGTCAGAGTTCTTCACTGATGAGCAACTGGTAGGATGGTTTATATTTGTATTTTTGGAATAATGCAACTATGACTCCTGCTTTCTCAGTATACTCCAGATTAGAGAAATCAAAATAATTTGAATACAGCAAAATTATACAGTTAACTATATTCAAAGAAAAATTGAAGTTTTCCAGAAGGAATAAAGATAAAAAACACCCAGTTCCAGTTAAATAACCAACGATGTCCTCAGGAGTCTAGTTTGTACCAAATGATATAGATATTTTGTGATTCATGTCATCTTTTGAATTATTTGAAACTTGTATCTATGATGAAGAGATGAAAGCATAAAGGAAATATAAAGCCACTGGTTATGCGAAGTACATTTAAATAATGAACATGTAAAATAAAAGCAATGTTTTGGGCAAGTTGTAGTGCCAGCTGTGGTCAGATGTCTATAGCCATGAACTCCTTCAGAACTTGCCTCAACTTCAAGAAGACATCTTTTCCAAAGGCCCATCCTTCTTAGGGCAGCACATATACAGTAATTAATTGGCCTGGTTGTTTGAGCCCAATCATATACCGCTGTTTATACTGCACAGCTATAAATGTGTTGTCCGTGACTATTTTTTGAACTGTCTTCTCAGTTTTCATTTCTCTAGCCTTCTCCCCATCACTTCCAGAGATACTAGCCTTCCACTTGTCTCATCTATAGTGGTTGGACTGAGAGTAAGATGAGCGCATTTCCCATAAGGTGCGTTTGCCCATCAAATCTGTAGAGATTCTTGATGGTACTGGGATTTGAACTGAGGGCTTTGCATTTGCTGGGCAGGCATACTACTTCTGAGTCATTTCCTGACCCTTCTTGTTTTCTTCTTCCTTTTTTTGTGCCAGTATGGAGGTTTGAACTCAGGACCTAGGCATTGTCCTGGGCTTTTTGCTCAAGACTAATGTGCTACCATTTGAGTCACAGCTCCACTTCTGGAAGTGGTTAATTTGAGATAAGAGTCTCATGGACTTTACTGTCTGTTCTGACTTCAAATCATGATCCTCAGATGTCAGCCTCCTGAGTAGCTTTCCTTATTTTTAAATCTCTCTCTCTTTTTCTCTCTCTCTCTTTCTTTCTCTTCCCTCCATCCCTTTCCTTCTCTTTTACTCTCTCTTTAATCTTTTCTGACCTAGATTAGAATTTTTCCACGTCAAATAGCTGTGGTGGCAGACAGGTACCACTATGCCCAGCCCTTTATTGATTGACTTGAGGTCTGTGGAACTTTTTGCCTAGGTTGGTCTTGAACTGTATGATTTCCAATCTTTGCCTCTGGAGTAGCTAGGATTGCTTACTGTGTTTCCTTTGTTTCCTGCTTTGAAATAGTGGATTCTCTTCTGAATTTAGCTTATCTTTTCCTTGACTAGTGTAGCCCACAGTAACCAGGACAGATTCTGTTGTCTGACCTCTTTGCCTAGGAAAACCTATCCATCAGGACTGTTGTCTGTAAGATTGACATAACCATTTCCCCAAATGTTTTCCTTAAGATTTCCATCCTAGATTCCACTTCTAGATTTCCATCCTAGCATCTAATGAAATAGGAATAACTCCTAAATCTCCCAAGATTTACACAGCTCATCTAGCTATTCAACATCCCATGAGGTTCCGTTAAAATACTGCAGATTCCACAGCAGAGGAAAAAACAAACAAACAAACGAACAATGCCACTATGGGAAATTATGCACTGGCTGCAGATATTTCTACCAATGTGTAATTTCTCATTAAGAGAGCAGGTTACAAAGCAAGCTCAACACTCATTGGACTAGGAAGTAGTTGCTCCCACAGGTAAGGACAGCAAATTGCTATATAATTTTCTGCAATTGTTTTGTGTTAGATGTAATTACTGCCTTTTGTTATATGTAATGCACATGGAAACTGAAGTGTAATCAAAAGAAGCATGATTATTTAGAAATAAAAGTTTCATTAGTTTGTTGATGTTTAATTTCGATGAAAGGTGATAACTCAAGCACATGTTTGCATTTTTAAGGTGCTCAAGGGGCTCCCTATGACTGTTTTAAAGAAGTTAATTCTCCACATGCGAGATTTGGGAACTGTGGTTTTAAAAATTCACAACCATTACCTTGTAATCCAAAGTACGTATATAGAAAATGATTGTTTATTTGAATCATAAAAATATATTTTTTTGTCAAGGGATAATTTTAATAGTAACTTGATAAGACAATATTTTCATGTCATTATCTTTGTTTTCTCTGCAATGTAGAGGTGTCTCTCTCTCTCTCTCTCTCTCTCTCTCTCTCTCTCTCTCTCTCTCTCTCTCTCTCTCTCTCTCTCTCTCTCTCTCTCTCTCTCTCTCCCTTCCTCCCTCCCTCCCTCCCTCCCTCCCTCCAGTACTGGGGCTTGAACTCAGGGCCTTAACTTGCCAAGCTGGCTGCACTTGAGCCATACCTCCAATGGTGCCTAGTGACCTTTTCTGCCGGGGCTGACCTTGAATTACAGTCCTCCAAAACTCAGCTCCCTGAGTAACTTGGATTACTAGTGTGAGCCACCAGTGCCATCTCAGTTTCATTTTTGCTTTCCTTGACACCATCCTGTGAATGAGACTGACACTTTTCAGGTAATACACACAAACTGCAGACAGTGGCTGGGGAAGAGCGGGGGAGTAAGGGGAGTCGAGGCTCGTTCTATACAAAAAATTTTAAGTAGAATTTTGAATTAAGTCTATCAATGGCAATATTTCTAAAAGCAAGTGTTTTACCTTCCCCCCCCTTTTTTTGTGTCGGTTGTGGGGCTTGAACTCTGGGCCTGGGTGCTGTACCTCAGCTCTTCAGCTCAAGGCAAGCACCCTACCACTTGAGGCACAGCACCACTTTTGGTTTTCTGGTGGTTTATTGGAGCTAAGAGTTTCACGGACTTTCCTGCCTGGGCTGGCTTTGAAACGTGATCCTAGATCTCAGCCTCCTGAGTAGCTAGGATTACAGGCATGAGCCACCAGCACCTGTCAAGTGTTTTGACTTTTAAGACATATTATTTTGTTGTCTGTTTCAATAGTTGATATACAGAATTTATAAATGCGCATCAGTAATTTAGTTTGGGCTGCTATCTGCCACACAAAATCCAACAAAAGGCCTACCTTGTAATAAGTGCTTAGGGTTTGGATTTGCTTAGGGTTATTAAATGTAAAAGAATTAGCTGATTGCTGGTGGTGTGTGACTGTAATCTTAGTTACTTGGGAGAATGAGTTCTGGAGGACTGTGGTTTGAGAAAAGTTGGAAAGACATTATCTTTAAAATAACCAGCAAAAAAACAAGACTGAAGGCATGGCTAAAGTGGTAGAAAACAAGCTATGCAGAAGCAAACCAAGACAGTGCAAGATACCTGGAAAAAAAGAAAAGAAACACAAATGAATAGTTTCTAAATTTACGTGACAAGTTTAAATGTACTGACAGACTATGTTGAAAGGAGTTTATAACTACAATTTCCATGTACTGTAGAAAACATATGATCTAGAGTTTTTAATAAAGTCTATACACATATTCAAAGGAAACACACATAACCAAAAGAAGCAGAAAGATTACCCAATAGCTAACTAGTCACTCTAGCAGTGTGTAGATAAAAAGTCAACCCTTTGGCCATTTTAGCATAATAGGTGTGAGTAGTAAGATCTTCCAAGCAATTAGGCAAAAGACGATGATTGCTCTCAAAGTAATGAGACTAGAGAATAAAGCTTAGCTCTATAATAAAAAATGAAGTCAGATGTGCTCATTGGAGTTCAGTATATACATTTCAATACTGCTGCAGTGGTAATTAATCCAGTTGTGTTTAGTTGTTCCTAAGACTGGTAATTAGCCCATTGAATCATATCCCATAATATCATAGAATAATGCTTTGCCTTAGTATTTTCTTTCTGTTTTTTTTTTTTTTTTTTTTTTTGGTTGGTCATGGGGTTTGAACTCTGGGCCTGAGCGCTGTCCCTCAACTCTTCAACTCAAGGCTAGTAGTGCTCTACCACTTGAGCTACAGTGCTACTTCTGGTTTTCTGATGGTTTATTGGAGATAAGAGTTTCACGAACTTTCCTGCCTGGGCTGGCTTTGAACCATGATCCTCAGATCTCAGCCTCCTGAGTAGCTAGGATTACACGTGTGAGCCCCCAGCGCCCGGCTTTCTTTCTGGTTTTATACCATCAATTCATATTTTATTCACATCTATGCAGTACTTAATTGGAAGCTGGAATTTCTTAAAAGTAAATGAGGCATTTTCTGCTTTTCATTTCCAGGGACATCCTCTGTGGAAAATTAGCCTGTACCTGGCTGCATAAACATATTCATAAAAGTGCCGCTCGGTCTGCCATTTACTCTTACATTCACGATCATGTGTGTCTGTCCCTAACTCCTGGGTCATCTGTGAGACCAGATGGAAAAGACAATGCCTTTGTGGCTGATGGCACTGTGTGTGGACCTCAAATGGTAACAAGCATATTTAACTGTATTCAGTTATGTTAATTAGTAAATACCATATCCTGAGGTGTCTACCACAATCTCACCCTGATGCTTGTATTTATTTCCCATACAACATTGAAAGGATAACTAAAGTAGCATTGCTTTCTGGATTAACCTGCTCTCCATCCTAACATGAAAAAAAAATACATCCTCACCAGCATTTAGTATTTTAGCCATTTCCATGTGTGTGTGTTGATTGATAATTATGGCTTTAATTTGTATTGTTCTTTCTTTTTTATTTTATTTTTAGTTTTTGATGCTGGTCCTGGGGCTAGAATTCAGAACCTGGGCACTGTCTCTGAGCTTTTTGCTCAAGGTTAGCACTCTACCACTGGAGCCATAGCTCCACTCCCAGCTTTATGGTAGTTAATTGGATATAAGAGGCTCATGGACTTTCCTGCCCAAGCTGGCTTTAAATGGTGATCCTTACCTCTCAGCCCCCTGAGTAGCTAGGCTTACAGGTATAACTACTTGTACCAGTCTAATTTGCATTTTCTAAAGGTAATTGTATTCACTATCTCCTTTGATTACTTATTATCAATGAGTCTATTTATATCTTTGCCAATATCCTGGTAGGATTGCCTTATTTTAACATTTAATTTTATTGTTCTGTTTTGAAACTTTTTACATATAAAAAGCTGTGTACAGTTATGTACATAACATGATATGTTTGGAAATATTATTATTTTTTGGGTCCGGTCGTGGGGCCTGAACTCTGGGCCTGGGCGCTGTCCCTCAGCTCTTCAGCTCAAGGCTAGTGCTCTACCACTTGAGCCACAGTGCCACTTCCGGCTTTTTTTCTTTTTGCTTATGTGGTGCTGGGGAATCGAACCCAGGGCCTCATGCATGAAAGGCAAGCACTCCACCACTGAACCACCTTCCCAGCCCATGTTTGGAAATATTATACATCTCTGAAACAGTCACTGAACTCTATGCTATGACATAATCTACAAGTATATCCTCAACATTTTATTTACCTATTATAATTTCCACAGCATATGATCCCTAGTCTTACATGTTATTCAAATTTATAAGACAATGTTGGTAACCATATAAGCAATTGATGGGCAGAAGGTCAGTAATTATTTATCCTATATAACTAAAACATTGTACAATGTGATTAATATTTCACTGTTTTCCCAAGCTCCTGACAACCACCTTTCTGCTTTCTTTGGTTTGACTGATTAAGATTTATCATATAAATGATGTATACTAATTGCCTTTGTGCCTTCCTTGTTCATTTAACATAATGTCCTACAGGTTCATAGGTTCATTCATGTTCTTTTTTTTTTTTTTTTTTTGTCAGTCATGGCGCTTGAACTCTGGGCCTGGGTACTGTCCCTCAGCTCTTTAGCTCAAGGCTAGTGCTCTACCACTTGAGCTACAGTGACACTTCCAGTTTTCTGGTGGTTTATTGGAGATATGAGTTTCACTGACTTTCCTGCCTGGGCAGGCTTTGAACTGTGATCCTCAGATCTCAGCTTCCTGAGTAGCTAGGATTACAGGCATGAGCTACATGTGCCTGGCTTCCATTCATGTTCTTATATGTGGCAGGAATCCCTTATTTTTTAAGGTTAAATATTATGACATCATATATATATATATATATATATATATATTACATTTTCTTCATCCATTGGACATATTGATTTGAATTTATGTCTTGGCTATTGGGAAACATTTATCAGTGAATAGAGGTGCAGAGATCTCTTTGGGATCCTGAGTACTGTTTCTTTGGAAATAGATCCCATAGTATACAAGAAAAAAAACAGTGGTAATACCAAATGCTGGTGAGGAGACGGAAAACATATTTTATCATGAATGGACTGGCTTATACAAGGAAGAGTGGCCTTAGTGGCAATTTTCTATAGTGGATATACCACTTTACATTCCTGTCAATAGTGTATAAATGTTTCATTTCCTTCACACACACACACACACACACACACACACACACACACGACTCTTTGTTGCTGTTTTTGTCTTATTTCTTCATTTAGCTGTCTTGGGAGGACAAGAGGGAACACAGATGATGGGACAAAGGATGAACAAATGCAGCCAGTGGTACTCATTAGTTAGAAAATGAACTATACA
Source organism: Dipodomys merriami (assembly GCF_024711535.1). Classification (NCBI taxonomy): domain Eukaryota; kingdom Metazoa; phylum Chordata; class Mammalia; order Rodentia; family Heteromyidae; genus Dipodomys; species Dipodomys merriami. Next base: position 4,119,449 of record NW_027202493.1, on the reverse strand, counting down.
ACTTGTGGGTGGGAAAGGGAGGAAAAACCGGAAGAGAGCAGGGGAAGGGTGACATTGTTAAAAAAGAAATATACTCCCTTTTCTCACTTATGTAACTGTGACCCCTCTGCACATCACCTATACAATAACAACAAAAATGCATGAAAGGAAAAGAAAGTATTCTAGGCATCATCGGGTGATGTCTTATTGTGGTTTTTATCTGCATTATCTGATGAGTGGTGATTTGAGCATTCATGTTTATCTAGTGATAATTAGTGATTCATTTGAGAATTATCAATCTATTAACATACTTTGCTTTAAATTAGGTTGTTTTCTTTTTATTGATTTGTTTAAAGTGTTTATAATATTTTTCACATTAACTCTATCAGATATATGGTATGCAAATATTTTCTTACATTCAATGGGTTGTCTCCTAATTCTGTTGATTATATCTATGGCTGTGAAGAAGCTTTTAGTTTAATGATCTCATTTGTCACACTTTTGCTTTTGTTGCCTGTAGTTTTGAATTCATGTCCAAAAGATCATTGCCAAACCAATCCCATGGAGCTTTTCCCCTGCATTTTCTTCTAGTAGATTTACAGTTTCAAGCTTCACACTTAAGGATTTGAAACACTCCAGCGGTTTTTTGTAGATGAAAATCACTGTTGTGAGCAAGTGTCTACTTTTCTCCTACATGTAAATTTTTGGGCGATGTATGAAATCTAGGCCTTTTACATTCCTATTGTTCTCTTGTTAATGTCCCTGATCTGGCTTCTTCTTTGTCTGTTTTTCCAGTTCTAAGCAGTCTGCTTATTTTCCCCCAGCCTATAGTCATTTCCAGTCCTTTATGGCTGCATGGCATCCAAGTCTAGGTTTGCCACAGAGCTGTTATTGGTAGTCTTACTATTTCAGTGCTAGAAGTTGACATAAGCCCAAGTTTGTCTATCTGTAGCTGGTATGTTATTCAAAATGACTCAAAGGAATACTTACAGAAGATAATCACTCCCTAAAAACCTCTCTGCTCAGACACTGTAGGGTTCTGCTTGGCTCTGAGCAGAATTGCTGTGAATGGACTAGCCCGACACTTCTGTGCCACACCTGGCACAGTTTGTTGATAATGTACAGAACTGGAATAGTTTGTTGGTAATGTGCAGACTTGCTACTGAGTTTTGTTGTGGTGTTATTTCCTGCAATGTTACTGAATTTGTCTATCAGTTCTAATAGTCACTCCTCTAGGCCCAAATTCCTTAGCATGTTCTATATATAAGATTTTGTTACATACAGACATAGATAATACAGTTTCTTTGTTTCCAGCTTGGATGCCTTTTACTTCTGTTTCCTAATAACTTTCAGCACTATGTAAAATCCTGCTATAGTGATATACATTTTTGTCTTATTTCTGATCTTAAAAGTTTCAACTTTTCATTATTGAATATAATGTAACTGTGGGCTAATGTATATGATGGTCATTACAGCAGGGAACAATCGTTCTACATCTAATTTGCTTAGAGTCTTTTTTTTTTTTTTAGTTTTTTTAATTGTGAAAATACTGTACAGAGGGGTTACAATTACATGGGCAAGATAGTGAGTATATTTCTTATCGAGCATTGTAGCCTCCTCCTTTGTTTACCCTTCCCATCCTTTCCCATCCTCCCTCCCCCCTCCCAATCCTCCCCCCCCAAGTTGTAAAGTTTGTTTTCGACATGACAACTTGTACTTCTCATGGTCCACCTGTATCCTTATTTAAAAGACTTGTTTTTCCCCTTCCCCTCCACAAATTATACAGACATCAAATACAGTGAAAGCAGGGGTTATACTGTGGGAGAGGGACATACAAAACAAAAGAAATAATCTTATAATTGCGTTAGAAACAAATGCATGAAAGAAGAAAAAACATTTAAAATACATATCTTAGGGTTAATTTTCCTAACATCACCTTATCTGACCTTTTCTGCTTGACTCATACATATACTAGATATTGCAAATAAGGGAAACCATGGGACCTATGTTTCTTTGGGCTTGGCTTACTTCACTTAATATAATTTTTTCCAACTCTTTCCATTTCCTAATAAATGGGGCAATGTCATTCTTTCTGATGGAGGCATAGAATTCCATTGTGTATATATACCACATTTTCTTGATCCATTCATCTACTGAGGGGCATCTGGGTTGGTTCCATATCTTAGCTATGGTAAATAATGCTGCAATAAACATAGTCCTGCTGGTAGCTTTAGTGTGGTCTTGTTTGTAAACATTTGGATAAATGCCCAAAAGTGGGATTGCTGGGTCATAGGGGAGCTCTATGTGGAGTCTTTTGAGGAACCTCCATACTACTTTCCAAAGTAGTTGAACAAGTTTACACTCCCACCAACAATGCAGTAAGGTTCCCTTCTGTCCACATCCCCTCCAGCATCTGATGTTATTAGAGTTCTTGATTTTTGCCATTCTAACTGGGGTGAGGTGGTATCTCAACGTTGTTTTGATTTGCATTTCTTTTATGGCTAGGGAGGTTGAGCATTTCTTCATGTGTCTATTGGCCATCCTTTTTTCTTCTTCAGAGAAGAAGAAAAAAACTGCCCACTTATTTATTGGGCAGTTGTTTCTTTGAGGATTTGTTGTTGGGGGATTTAATTTTTTGAGTTCCAAGTATATTTTAGATATGAGACCAAGTATATTTTAGATATGTCCATTGTATGGCTAGTGAAGATCTTCTCCCAATCCATGGGCTTTCTATTGATCTTGCTAGCTATGTCCTTTGCTTAGAGTCTTTTCATGAAAGGATGTTGTACTTTGCCAAATGCTTTTTTATTCCTCTGTTGACAAAATTATATTGATTTAGATGTTCACTGTAGCTATTTCTATAGATGAGAATATGTGCACATAAGATTATGTCATGCACAGATGGTTTTTACCTCTTCCTTTACAATGTGTCTTTCCTTTTCTTGGGTAACTGCAAGGCTATATATAATATATTGAGTATAAGAAGCAAAGGAGGGCTGCATTTTTATTTTGAAGAAATAATTACAAGAAGCTAGTTTTCATTTGCATGTGTTGTCTTCATATAGTGAATTATTTGATCAGCTTTTATGCTGATATTTAATATTCATCTATATTTCATTCTCTGAGCTTTTAAAAACCGTCTTTATTATCTTTAACTGTACAAAGCAGTTACTATTCACAAAGCAATTTGTGAATACAATGCATCTTGGTCAATATCACCCCTTCCAACAGTCTAACCCACCCCTTAATCCATCCCTTCCTTCACTTTTCATAAATATTGTAGAATATGTGTTGAGCATTTGACTGCATTCTCTGCCTCTTTCCCTCTCTTCATTCATATACCTTCCCCCTTTGACTCTATACCAACCTTTTCAAGTACCAGTTTCCTCTTGTTTATTTTGTTGAGCTATGATTTGGCCTTTCATTGCTTGTGTTTTCCCCTGAAACTACCCATATTTCAATTATGATGTTATATTTAAACAACCCATGCCAAGGTATAGGTTCAGTTGAGAATTCATATTGGAATGTCAGAATACTGTACCAGAATCACAGTGTGAGTAAGATGCTCAACTTGTGCATCTCCCATGATGATGTAACAAGTAGTTCAGTTTTCCTCATTTTACATGGACTTTCTGAATGACTGTGACATATTGTGTGTTCAATTTTAGTACTGTATCAACAAAACCTGCAGAGGAGCTCATTTAATGGGATATAACTGTAATGCCACTCAAAAATGCAAAGGAAATGGGGTAAGTAATCTTTCCTTTCATAATTCCAAATAGTATGTTATTGTGAGGAATGCAATGAATATCCTGTTTGAGAACACTGGTCATCTTTATTACTTCTCAACTAAATTTGTCTGTGTCTAGCTGATTTATAGAAAAAAGGGCAAGTGAGATAATCTAAAACTGAATGCACTGTACTGGATATGTATAGAATTTATTGTAAACACCAACAATTTGTCATCAGCACCATATATATATATATTCATAAAAATGCATTTATATGTATTTTATGTCTGTTTTGTTTTTAGGGCATTTGTATGTACTTTGTAACTACGTTTGCTTTTGTTTTACTTGTCAAAAAGTATGCCATGATTTTCATCTGTGACATAAACATTCTCCAATCATCACATCGTCCAATCACATCTGCAGTCACATCCTCCAATCATGTTTCTAGTCATATCCTGATTTCAAAAAGAGTGTAATCCTTTTCTTTTATCAAGTATCTGATTAAATAATTACAAATAAAGATGCATATTTGAGAATATAATATATTCTCCCTCAAACACTTAATAATTAAAGTGTGTGATTATATATTATTTTACAGAGAGTGCATAATTAAAACATGTTGATAGGGAAAATATCCAACAGAAAATTCAATCTTGTGCAAAAGATAGTTTTTATTTTTAAAAAAATTTAACCAGGTAATTGAATCAAAATGTTTTGGTAGGTTGAGGTTGCATTTTCATTTCTTGCCATTTACACATTTGAGTCATTTGTTTTCTTTTTTTCTTTGTATATCTGTTTTTTTATTTTAATTTTATTGTCAAGGTGATGTACAGAGAGGTTACAGTTACATAAGTAAGGTGGTAAGTACATTTCTTGTTGAACTTGTTACCCCCTGCCTCATTTTTCTCCCTCTTTCTCTTTCCCATATCCCTCCCCCTAAGTTGTACAAATCATTTCTTGTGAGTATTGCTGTTGCAGGTTGGTGTTTTCTTATTTTCATAGAAGGAAATCAAGTACAGTCAACAATAAGAGAATCCAAATTCACCAAAATTTACTAGTATTAAAGTTTATAATTTGTAAATATGTTAGTTTGGAAAATATAAAATTTGACTATGAAGCTGGGCACAGGTGGCTCATGCCTGTAATCTTAGCTACTTAGGAGGCTGAGATGTGAGGATCATGGTTCAAAGCCAGACCGGACAGGAAAGTCTGTAAGACTCTTTTTTTTTTATTGTGAAAATATCATACAGAGGGGCCACAATTACATGGGTAAGATAATGAGTACATTTCTTATCAAGCATTGTTGCCTCCTCCTTTGTTTCCCCTTCCCATCCTATCAGAAAACCAGAAGTGGCACTGTGGCTCAAGCGGTAGAACGCTTGCCTTGAGAGAGAGCAGGGATAAAGCCCAAGCCCAGAGTTCAAGTTCCACGACCATCAAAAAAAACAAACAAACAGGTTGTTAACAAAAATGAAGCCAGGTCTTCTTTTATCTTTTCTTTTCTTTGTGTGTGTGTGTGTGTGTGTGTGTGTGTGTGTGTGTGTGTGTGTGTGTGTGTGTGTGTGTGTGTGTGTGTGTGTGTGTACTGAGACTTGAACTCAGTGTCTCTCACTATTGCTCAGCATTTTTGCTCATGCTCAGCATTTTTGCTCATGGCTGGTTCTCTACCACTTAAGCCACATACCACCAGTTTTTCTTTTGTATTTTGTATAATTGTTGCCTGATATGTTGCTTTCTTATGTAAATTTTTATCTTAGGTTTCAATCTTAATATTTTATAAAATCTCACATCAGCATTGTATAGTGTCAAGTTTTTGATACTTTATCATATTGAATACAAACCTTCCTTCCTTCCTTCCTTCCTTCCTTCCTTCCTTCCTTCCTTCCTTCCTTCCTTCCTTCCTTCCTTCCTTCCTTCCTTCCTTCTTTCCTTCCTCTCTCTCTCCTCTCTTTCTCTCTCTTTATCTCTCTCTTTCTTTCGGCCAGTCTTGGGGCTTGAACTCTGGGCCTGGGAACTGTCCCTGAGCTTCTTTTGCTCAAGGCTGGCACTCTACCACTTGAGCTACAACACCACTTCTAGCTTTTTTTGCGGGGGAGGGGGTTTGGATTTGGGGCTTGAACTCTGGGCCTGGGTGCTGTCCCTCAGATCTTCAGCTCAAGGTTAGTGCTCTACCACTTGAACTGCAGCACCACTTCCGGTTTTCTAATGGTTTATTGGAGATAAGAATCTCACAGAGTTTCCTGCCCGGGCTGGCTTTGAACCTCGATCTTCCCACCTTAGCCTCCTGAGTAGCTAGGATTATAGGTGTGAGCCACTGGTGCGCTACTCAGTGCTAGCCTTTTCTGTGTATGTGATACTGAGGAATTGAATCCAGGGCTTCATGCATGCGAGGCAAGCACTCTACCACTAAGCCACTTTCCCAGTCCCAAAGTTTTCTTAATAGATGATTGTTCATTCAATTGTTATTTTACTCAGACATTTTGGATTTTCTCATTAAATATACAATGTAAAACATGATATTTGTTAAGAAAATACCTAATGTACATATACATGCATATGTATATATACACAAACATATATATACATGTATATATGTATATGTATATACTATATACATGTATATATATGCACACATCTCTGTCTGTTTTTCTGTCTCTCTGTCTTTGTGTCTCTCATCTTTGTTTCTATCTCTGTCTGTCTGTCTCTTCTGGTGCTAGAACTCAGAGCCTGAGCACTTTCCCTGAGTTTTTATTTTTTGTTCAAGGCTAGTGCTTTACCACTCACAGCTCCACTTCTAGCTTCATGGTAGTTAATGGAGATAAGAGTCTCATGAACGTTCCTGACTGGGATGACTTTGAACCTCAATTGATCCTCAGATCTTTGCTTCCTAAGTAGTGAGGATTACAGTGCTGTGCCAGCAACACTGGCTTTATATGCATGCTTATTTATATTTCTCTATGTATGTTATGTTTTATAATAAAATATTTTAAAATAAAAAGTAAAAGTAATGAAAAAGTCAAGGAATATCTAAGGAAATGTTGCAGAAGCTGTATTTATGCCCAAATGACACATCTTAAGACACGAATGTATTTTTTATAGTTGTGATCCAATTTTATTAATATGCACTTGGGTCATTAATACCATTATTTATAAAATATTGGCAGATATAGTCTTCTCGTTATGTTTTCATTAATAATATACTCTTGATTAGTTTCCCTAGAAGTTTATCATCTTTCTCTAATTATTAATGTTGGAAGAGAATATTATTTTTATTGTTTTTAATCATAATAGCTCAATACCTATGTACATAAGACCATATAAAATGATGATAATCGAAATGAACTATGGAAATAAGAGTTTTTTAAAAATATATGGTGTGAAGTTATGTCTTTTTTCCTTTGTTTTTTCCCTCTTTGGTTTATCCCCTGTTGTCACTGTTCATTTTGGTACCCTGTGTCCTGTATATATGTTTATCTAATTTGGGGAAGGGAAAGAGAATAACAGAATGGTGAGACAAAGGACAAAGGGTGAACTAATGCAACGGCGATACTCAAAGACACTTTGTTGGAAATGAACTTTACAACTTGGGGGAGGGGAGGGATCTGGGGGGAGATAGAAAGCAGGAGAAAATGAGGGAGGGGGTAACAATGTTTGACAAGAAATGTACTCATTATCTTCCTTATGTAACTGTAATCCCTCTCTACATCACCCTTACAATAAAGTTAAATTTAAAAAAAATGAATTGTATTAATGTGAGAGACAGTCCACCAGGCATTGTTCTCCTAACATATTTCTATGACAGTGCAAGAGGATTGTAAATATCTAGTCATCATTACCACATTAAACATTTGATTAAATATTTCCAACTAACTGAACACAAGCAGTGGATTTTACTGTTAGCAAAGGCTGTGTGGGATAATTCCTAAAACTAGCAATTGTATCAGTGAAAGGAAGGAAAAATTGAATTTTGGAATTTTGAATATTCTGCAGTTCTTCTGAACTATCTGTCCAGCTTTAATGCTGGCAAGATTATCTGTTGAAATTTATATTACTATATATACTAAAAATACATTATATACATATATGGCATATATAACATATAATATGTATAATATTTATATGGTGGCAATACAACTAGGACTGCCTGTCTCATTAGGAAATTATTTGGATGTTCTTTTACATAATACTTGTAAAGATGGAAGTAATTAGTGCTAAAACAAAAAGTTAATTCTCCAATCTAAGAAGAGAATTTTAAATTCAAAGTTTTAATGTACAATTGTCTCTAAGTTGCGACTATTTTCATCTCCTCTTCCCCATTGTGAAAGAAAATATTTCAACAATTTACATTTTACTTTAATATTTGCAGAAAATTGTTGTGCTGCTTTTCAGATAAAAATAATCCTTATGTTTTCAATTTACTAAGTGTGCTTTTTAAAATCATGGATCAATGCTTAATTTTAACAGACTCATTTTCTATATTATTTGAATTTATCTTATAACTTTCTTCATTATTCTATTAATTCAGAGAACACTTGTTGAATTTTTAAATCATAAATCAACCTTCAGTTTCAAGAATAAACCAAACAGATTTGTTTTTTATTTGAGTTTTGCAAATTTAGTTTGGTATAATTATTTATGTTCATGTTTGGTAAATGTCAAACATGTCTTGTAATTAGTATTTTTGATCTGATATTGAAGTTATGCTGTTGCCCTTCTCTTCCTCTTTGTCTTCTTCCTCTTCTTCCTCTTTCTCTTCCTTCTCCACCTCCTCTTCCTTCTTCTCTTTTACTTCTTCCTCTGTTTTCTCCTCCTCCTTCTCTTCTTTTTCCATCTCATTCTCCTTTTCCTTTGGAGGACAGGGTCTTGATATATGGCCTCCTGACTGCTGATATTACAGACAGGTACAGGCACACTTGCTGTGTGTACTTCTTTAAAAAATATTTCCTTAGTATCTTTCAAAATATAATTGATAAGATACTTTCCCAGAGCAGTTCTTGTGGAAATCTTCTGGTTTCTCACTTGTGTGATATTAGCTATAGAAATGTTTTTTTGAATTTTCCCCCCTTTTTCTCAAAGTGAGGATTTCTCAGTCTATTCCTAATTTGCTGAGACTTTTTATTATATATGGTGCTATATTTTATCAGATTCTTTTTCTCCTAATAAATATAATCACATGATTTTTTCCTTTTTTGTTTATTTATACTATGGGTTACACTGTGTGTGTTTACATTTTTAAAAACCTTGCCTTGTGTACCCAGAATAAATGCCATTTGTTTGTGTTGAACTGCTATCTTTATAAATTGTTGGAGGGAATTTGCTAACTTTTTCAAAGATTTCTCCACTGTTGGTCTGGAGATTTCCTTTCATGCAATGTCATTGTTTGATTTTGGAATTAAGAGTAAGATAGGCCTAACAGGATGAGTGTTATTATTTATTGGGTATATTATTTATGTTTCTGTTTTCTGAACATGTTTGTAGAGAGTTTGGTATGATGTTTCTTTTATATTGGTTTAATTGACCAAAAAATACATCTGCTGTTTGTTATTTGTGACACAGAAGATTATTTATTATTGACTGAGTGAGAAATGTGGATAAGAGAAGTCAGTCTATGTGTTCTCCCATACTTTCATGAGTTTTACCTCTTGGAGACCTATCAGAATCTTGTAGTAAAGACAGGACAATCCTACTCCAAGTCTCCCATCCAGCACAGAGAGAGTATTTATTCTATTTCATGTCATGAATCTGCCTTGAAAATAAATTGTTTCATCAAAGCTTAAGTGATTGGAGTCTAACAGATCTTAACTAGAGTAAGGAAAGTACCCAATTCCAGCATGCCCTTCCCTTCAGAAGAAAGGGAAACACACAAACTGAAGCCCACATAGCATTCGATCTGGGGAAGAGAAATGCCCTAGGTAACTCGACTGCCTTTGTGTGGGTAATGGAAATTTCTAATTTAGTCTCCTCTAGCCAGACAACAATCATTGTCATAACTAATAGTTAATGAGTGCTTGCACCAGGTGTATGCAGGATCTCAGTACATCCTTAAAATAACCTTAAATGGATATTAAGGCATCGAAAGGGCAGGTCACTGCAATCCAGTCACACAGAAATGACATGTGAAACCGGACAGCCTGTGTGCAGGACACGGTGGAGACAAGCCTTCTCTAACCAGGAGTTTTGAATTTTCATTTCGGACCTGGTTGGGAGATGTCATGGCAAACAGCCTCTGAAAATGTGTGCAGAAAACCATGGAGAACAGATGCTTCAATAAGTGATGAGTAGAAGTGTGAGAATCCACATGAAATCTGGCCCTGCGGTTTCAGAGCGTCTGACTTAGTGGCTTTTTTGTGGCAAGTTCCGGGAGCATTCAGCATGCAAGGTTCAGCAAGAATGCGATATTGGAGAGTGAATTTGGGGGTCGACGGGGGGAGGGTAGAGAAATCAGGACAGACATGAGATGAGACTGGGCAGGACACAGTGGGGGATGGTCAATTGTTTGTTCGGGTCCAAGGACTCAGACTCCAGTGGTCCAAGAAATGGTTGTACTTCCAGTTACCTCGAAACTTGAGTTCAATTGTCCACTCCTACAGGACAGGGCAGAAATAAAGAATGCCTCGCTCGGTATCTTATCCTGACAGATGAGTGAGAGAGGAAATGGTCCAGAAGGAAGTGTGAAGGGCTGAATCCCAGCCTGGCTCAAGCATGCTCATACATGCATGTGTTTAGAGCATCCCAGTGTGGAAGGCCGGCCACTCTAGTATATTTGGCCTGTTATAAGCGGAGTCATTTTTCCTAAGAAGCCACAGGCAAATAAAGGTGAAAAAGAACTAAAGCCAAAATTGGCTGCGAATAATATCTTGAAAAAACAGATGACTAATTTATTATGATTTCAACAGCTGGAGAGCAAGGGCTGGGGGAAGAAACCAATGAAATAATACAAGATGAAGTCCGAAGCATATGCTCTGCACCCCGTTTCATAATCATACTATTCTTCAGATTTTGTGGGAGATACCTCATTCAAATATCTGAGTAAAATGGGACAACTTTACATTTCTATGGTGCTTTATAATTGATAAGATTTTGTTTATTTGATTTTACAAACGTGTAGACAAAGTATTGTATGCATAAACCATTTCCAACCAACCATGTGAAAACACATCTTATACTGACCAACTTTATTTATAATAGAATAAATCCCTTTCTTATAAGGATTTAGTTGATGATTTTTTAACCCACTATTTATCTGACCCATTTAAGAATTGTTCTAGAGTAAGACTTACTTATGTGTGTTTGATTTTAAAATTCAGTTCATTCTGTATCTCTTTAATTTGTAGTTTAAAACTTACGTGTACCTGGGATATCTTACTTTTAGTATTTTTATTTTGGCTATATTCTGATGCATTTTACCTGTGTTTACACACACACACACACACACACACACACACACACACACACACACACACAGAGCTTTATTTCCTAATTTTCATTATTTAATCTATTGTGATCATCTTTGCCTCTTATTAATAAATATGCTTATTTCTCTTTATATCTTTAGTATTTACTTCTGTTTCTTCTTTATACATTTCCTTTCATTTTCAATAAATCATTTAAAAATTCATTAAAAAAATAAATCATTAAAAAATTTGGACACAGTTTGCTTTCACACACCACCTTCTTTTTTGGGGGGGGGATCCGGTCGTGGGCCTGAACTTTGGGCCTGGGCACTGCTCCTCAGCTCTTCAGCTCAAGGCTAGTGCTCTTACCACTTGTCACAGTGCCACTTCCAGCTTTTTCTGCTTATTTGGTGCTGAGGAATCGAACCCAGGGCCTCATGCATGCAAGACAAGCACTCTACCACTGAGCCACCTTCCCAGCCCATACCACCTTCTTATACCAACCTCTTTTACCTCTAAATTGTTTCGCTTGGCCATTTTGGAATTTGAGGCCTCTAGTGTTCTAACAAATTTGTTTCCTTATTTTGTTTCTTAAAAATTATGTCACTCTGGAAATTAGATTTGTGACTTTAGGTCAAAAGTTCTGTCATGTGATTGTTCCACTTTCACAGGCAGCTTAGAGTTCTCTGATAACACATTATGCAAAGTGTGGGAGGAAAAATTAATGGAAGATAATGGGAGATACACATTTAGAGATTGTACATATCACAAAAATAAAATGATCTAAAATAACTATTTTTGTGGGGCTAAAAAGACCCACAAAAGTTGCCTAGAAAATTTGTTTTCCTCCAAACTCTGAAACTCTAATATCATCTCCTGATACTTCTTCCTATCATGGAGGAGCCTGAGGCTAGCTTCATTGTGTTTACACTGTACAGAACATTATATGATTACTTTTCTACATTCTCATTTCCTGGAGATTACAGACATTGCCAATAAGGGTTTAACATTTGTGAGATTTGCTCATTTTTCCTGTTCGAAAGCCAGCCAGTCTACATGTGTGATCTGAAATGTCAATACTTAATTATTAACTGGTATTATTTCGCTCTAACCAACCATCATTTTTTTTTGTGAAATTACAGTGATACCCTTTATTGTTTTATGTCACTGAAATAAATGCATATTGGTTCACCAAAGGATGACAATTGTGGTGTAAGCTTAAAATGAAGCACAAAGTTGTATTCAAATTCTTATTTCCTGCACCTGCCAAACCAGGTGCAGTGACTCAAGCCTGTAATTCTATCTACCTGGGAGTTAGAGACTGTGAGGATTGAGATAGAGGACAGGTTGGGCAAAAAGTTTGTTTGATCTCAGCTTAACCAGTAAAAAGCTGGGCACTGCGGCGTTCCAGTCTTGCCACTCAAGGGCAGGAAGATTTTGTTCCAGGTTAGCCCCAGGCACAAATGTGAGATCCTAGTTACAAAACAAAAGACAACCAAACTATTAAAGACAAAAGGACTCAGGGCTTTACTCAGGTTGTAGAGCCTGAGCTCAAACCCCACAAATAAGTCTCTACCTCTCTTTCTGTCTCTATCTCTGTCTCCATCTCTATCTGTCTCTATATTAAACCAGTACAATTTAGAGTCAACCATAGAGGAGATGTATAGAGTAAAACTACCTTGTGGAATTCAAGATTGTAATAGTTTGAACACTTTGTTTAATTTCTTTTGATACATTGGACAAAGGGGTTAACAGTTTCAATGAACTTTAAAGCTATTAGTTGAGTATGAGTGTAGGCATAGGGTAATTCTGTAGGATTGTTGGATTATCCAGACTATGGAATATTATGAGTACAATTTTTAAACCCTGCAGGTTCTGAGCTGGGGATTGTAGATCAGTGGTAGAATGCTTACCTAGCATGCACAAGACCCTTGGTTTGATCCCTAGTACTAGAAAGAGCAGTGTCAGTTCTGCACATTTATACCTACAAGTATGATAACTTCATGGTATATTATCGGCATTACTTTGGAAAAAACACATCACATCAATGTGTTTGTGTCTATTGGCATGTATGCTTCTAAATACATGTAAGATACACACACACATATAGTTAAGTAGTTGTATAAAGAGGTTATAAAAAATTCCACGTGCCAGATTTTGAGTAAGGAGCACTTTGATCAATACCACCCTTTTCATTGTTCTCCCCTATTTTACCCCTTCCACCCCTCCCCTCAAATTACATAGATCAATTTGTACACACTGTACATGAATAAAATGATTGCATTTTCTCATCCTTCCTCACACCTTTCATGTTCCCCGTTCATCTTCTCCCCCACTAAACATGTTGCTGCTTTCTGGTATTCATTTTTTAATGCCGTTTATTAGCTGTTAGAAGCATTACACCTTTGGGCTCCTCCCCTAAGTGTGCCGTCCTTTAGTCAATTTGTTTGTGCATATTTACACAAAACCCTGTATATGTTATCATATAGGCTTGTATTTTAGACCTAGCTTCCACATATGAGAGATAATACGTGTCATTTGTCTCTGTGTGCTGACTTACTTAAAATGATTTTTTCTACATTCATCAATTTCACTGCAAATGACATAACATTCTAATAGATAAGTGAAATACCATTGTATATATGTATCATATTTTCTTAATCCAGTCATCTATTGTAGGGTACCTGGGCTGTTTCCATAACTTGGTTGTGGAAACTTGGTTCACTTGGTAGCAGTGAACATGGATGTGCAAATTTCTTTACCATATCCTGATTTGTAATGCTTTGGGTAGATGCCCAAGAATGGTATGGCTGATTAGGTTTTTGAGTGAACTCCAAACTGCCTTCCAGAGTGGTTGCATGAGCTGACATTCTCACCAACAGTGCAATAGGGCTCCTTTTCCTACCTTCCCACCAGCACTGGTTATTGTCTATATTCTCAATGCTGGCCAGTCTTACTCGGGTGAGATGGACTCTTAATTCATATATTTAAAAATTAATATTAAAATATTAAGATGTGAGGCACCAATGATTTGGGAATAATGCCAAAAATAAACTTCTAGTAATGGATAATTTTCCTAATTTTTAAAAAAATAGTCACTTTATGTATCCCAGACTGTCCAGGAACTCACTAACCTCCTACCTCAATATGCTGAGTATCACTAATCTGATGCACCTTTTTGTTTTAATGTTAAGTATTAATATTTTATTTTCATATGGTTTTGTTTTGGAAAATATATTTACTTGAAAACAACATTATTGACTAAGTATTGCCAATAAAAGAGCTAGGATAAGAAATTTAAGTGTTCATGTTCATTGATATTTGCCTTATCCCCATAACAGAAAATAGAGTGCACATAGAAAATGTCCAAAGTATGATCAAAGTTGTTTCCAAAATAAGTAAAGAAGACAATATTGTAAAAACATTTAAATTTCTCTCTGTGGATGCAAGGCACATAACCTTATTTAATGTCATTTTTTAAAGGTTATTGGAGAAGATAAAAATCTTACTAAAATAGTCAATATATAGCTGCTAAAAATATATTATCCTGTTGCCAGTTGATATTGTTGAGATTGTCACTACTTTTCCCTAACCCATTTCCTATAATGTATAGTAATAAACATGAAAAATATGAAAAAATTACTTCCTCTGTGTAAGTCAGGCATTTATATCAGAAAGAGATACTAAAACATGTCAAAGTGACCAAATTTTTTTGGTTTCAGATATGCAATAATTTGGGGAATTGCCACTGCTTTCCTGGCCATCGGCCTCCAGACTGTGAGCTCCAGATTGGCTCACCAGGGGGCAGTGTCGATGATGGAAATGTGCAGAAATCTGGTCAGTATTGAAAGCAAAATAGAATTTTGTTTTCTGTGGAGCAGAGTAAAGAAATCTAGTTCTAGTCAAATCTAGTCAATCATTCATGCTGTGACTAGTTCAAAGAGTTATTGTGAATGATAGTGCTATTTAAATGATTATACAATATTTGTTATCAGATTTTCTGAAACATTCAACTGTAATCAATCTAGTAAAATAAGCTAAAATAATATACTGCCTTTAAGAGTCAATAAATGTCAAGAAGTCTATGTAGAACATATATGTAGAATTGAAAATTATGTATAAAATAATGAAAACTACATGCATTATTTGTACTACCCATTATAATAAATTGTAGATTATTAAAAAGAAACTAGCTGGATATTGGTGGTAGATGTCTATATTCCTAACTACCCAAGAGGCTGAGATAAGTAGGATCACAGTTCAAAGCCAACCTAGACAGAAGAGTTCTTGAGACTCCATCTTAGAATATCTCACAGAAAGCCAGGCTGGAGGTGACACTTAAGTGATAGAGTACAAGTCTAGGAATTGTGAGTCCTTGAGCACAAACTCTAGTACTGGGGGGAAAAACATCAACTGTACACTATGAATGACATTTTCAGAAAAACAAAGTATATTAGGAAAAATAGTAAATAACATTTTGAGTGATAGGGTACATATTGATACTTTCTCCTATGGACGAAGGCAAGATCACAGCTATTAGTTGATTTAAGGAATGTATATTTTATTTGGCATCCAGAGAAATAACAAAATTGGGTGCTAGTGGCTCATGCCTGTAATCCTAGCTATATGCAAGAGGCTGAGGTCTGAGGATCATGGTTCAAAGCCAGCCCACACAGAAAAGTCTGTGTGACTCTTATCTCTTATCTCCAGAAACCTCAGAAAAAGCAAGGAGTGGTGCTGTGGCTCAAGTGATAGAGTGCTAGCCTTGAGCAAAAGAAGCTCAGGGGCAGTGTCCAGGCCAGTTCAAACCCCAGGACCAGCACACACACACACACAAAATTGTGATTCCATTTCAAGAAGTCTACATATGCAATAAGATGGAAGAATATGGAAGTTTCATAATGTCAGCCTGAATGAAGTTAGGTTATTTAGAATGCAATGTCCTTGATTAGAAAGTCCTGAAGTAAACAATGGAATGTAAATAAGTTACTTCATAGTATCAGAAATTTGTAAGAAACAATGAAAAAAGGGTGCTTCTCAATTATATATGAAACCTGGGGACAATGGCTGAGGATGGGATCCAGATTCCCATGAAAGAATCAGCATGAGTAGAGCATCAATATCATCAGTTTAGTTTTATATAAAGGAGTTAATTATCTGATAGAATTCATGTGAAGATGTCATGGGACATTTGACAAAGGTGTTTGTAAGTTATTAGGTATTGCATGCATTGACAAACCAGACTGTGTAGTTAATCTGTGTAACAAAGCAGTCCATGGTATAGTAAAAGTGATGTACAGTAAGAGCAATGGCTAGAAGTTCAAGAAGCAACAGTATTTTGGAAGCAAAATCTCTGAGATAATTGCTAATTCTTGAAAAAGAAACCCTGAGAAATGGACATTCATTTCCAGCCATGATAGAATAATAAGAAAAAATCGCATGAATATTTGTCAACAAGTAAGAGTATGAGTATTTCAGTATATACTATGTGGGACATGAAGTTGTGGGCAAAGACGGGGGGGGGAACACTGGGGGAAATGAAGGAAAGGCTGACATTGTCCAAAAATAGAAATATACTCATTATCTGATTTATGAAATTATAACCCTTCTGTATACCTTAATAACAATAAAATTATAATTTAAAAACTCAGAGTATAAAAATGTGATCTTTGAGAAATAAATGGCATGTGTGAGACAATGTATATATACAATGTATATATTGTATATATGTGATGAAAGATTCAGGAGAGAAAGAGGGAGATAATTTACAGAAAAGATTTTGCTGTTGTGGGGCTTGAAATCTGAGCCTGGGCGCTGTCCCTCAGCTCTTCTGCTCAAGGCAAGAACTCTACCTCTTGAGCCACAGCGTCACTTCCAGTTTTCTGAGAGGTTTATTGGAGAGAAGAGTCTTATGGACATTCTTGTCTGGGCTGGTTTGAACTGTGATCCTCAGATCTCAGCCTCTTGAGTAGCTAGGATTACAGGCGTAAGCACCAGCACCAGGCAGAAAAGATTTTTCTTCTTTAGTTTTTTTTGTTTTTAAATTGTGAAAATACTGTACAGAGGAGTTAAAATTACCTGGGCAAGATAAGGAATACATTTCCTATCAAGCATTGTAGCCTCCTCCTTTGTTTCCCCTTCACATCCCTTCCCATCCTCTCCCCAGTCCCCACCCAATTTTCCCCGACCAAAGTTGTAAAATTCGTTTTCGACATAACGACTTGTACATCTCATTGTTGCAATGGGTCCACCTGTATCCCTATTTAAATTATTTGTTTTTTCCCTTCCCCTCCACAAATTATACCGACATCAAATACAATGAAAGCAGGGGTTATACCGTGGGGGAGGGACATACAAAGCAAAAAAGAAATCATCTTATAAATGTGTTAGAAACAATCGCATGAAAGAAAAAAAAACATTTGAATACATATCATAAGGTTCATTTCCCTAACATCACCTTATGTGACATTTTCTGCTTGACTCATACATATACTAGTTATTGCAAATAAGGGAAACCATGGGACCAATGTTTCTTTGGGCCTGGCTTACTTCACTTAATATAATTTTTCCAAGTCTTTCCATTTCCTAACAAATGGGGCAATGTCATTCTTTCTGATGGAGGCATAGAATTCCATTGTGTATATATACCACATTTTCTTGATCCATTCATCTACTGAGGGGCATCTGGGTTGGTTCCATATCTTAGCTATGGTAAATAATGCTGCAATAAACATAGTCGTGCTGGTAGCTTTAGTGTGGTCTTGTTTGTGAACATTTGGGTAAATGCCCAAAAGTGGGATTGCTGGGTCATAGGGGAGCTCTATGTGGAGTCCTTTGAGGAACCTCTATACTGCTTTCCAAAGTGGTTGAACAAGTTTACACTCCCAAAAACAATGCAGTAAGGTTCCCTTCTGTCCACATCCCCTCCAGCATCTGTTGTTATTAGAGTTCTTGATTTTTGCCATTCTAACTGGGGTGAGGTGGTATCTCAATGTTGTTTTGATTTGCATGTCTCTTATGGCTAGGGAGGTTGAGCATTTCTTCATGTGTCTATTGGCCATCCTTCTTTCCTCTTCAGAGAAGTTTCTTTTTAAGTCTTCAGCTCACCTGTTTATTGGGCAGTTGTTTCTTTGAAGATTTGTTGTTGGGGGATTTAATTTTTTGAGTTCCAGATATATTTTAGATATGAGACCCTTGTCCGTTGTATGGCTAGTGAAGATCTTCTCCCAATCCATGGGCTTTCTATTGATCTTGCTAGCTATGTCCTTTGCCATGCAGAAGCTCTGCAATTTCATGCAATCCCATTTGTCCAACCTTTCTTTGATTTCTTGTGTTTCTGGGTCTCTATTAAGAAAATTTTGGCCTGTCCCAAGGAGACCTAGGGTTTCTCCTATTCCATCCTGTAATGTTTTCAGAGTGTCTTCTTTGACTCCCAAGGCTTTGATCCATTTGGAGTTGATTCTGGTGCAGGGTGATATATAAGGATCTAGCTTTAGTTTTCTACAAGTGATTAACCAATTTTGCCACCACCATTTACTGAAGAGGCTGTCTGTCTTCCATTCTATTTTTTTTAGCTCCCTTATCGAAGATTAGATGGCTATAGGTCTGTATGTTCATTTATGGGTTTTCAATTCTATTCCATTGGTCTGTTCTTGTGCCAGTAGCAAGCTGGTTTGATTACTATGGCTTTGTAGTAGAGTTTGAAATTTAGAATTGATATTCCTCCAGCACTGTCCTTTCTGTTGAGGATCATTTTTGCTATTCGGGGTCTTTTATTGTTCCATATGAATTTTTGGATTACTTCTTCTATTTCCTTGAAGAATGAGTTTGGAATATTGATAGGTATTGCATTGAATTTGTAGATAGCTTGGGAAGTATTGCCATTTTCACGATGTTGATCTTTCCAATCCAGGAGCATGGGAGTTTTGGCCACTTTCTAAGTTCTGTTTTGATTTCCTTTTTCAAGTTTTTAAAGTTTTCATCATAAAGGTCCTTCACTTCTTTAGTTAAGTTAATTCCTAGGTATGTTATTTTTTGTGGGGCTATTACAAATGGAGTTACTTTGTTCATTTCAGCCACACTTTTCTCATTGTTGGCATACAGAAAAGCCATTGATTTTGGGGGATTAATTTCATAACCTGTTACTTTGCCAAAGTTTTGAATCAGCTTGAGTAATTTGGGAATGGAGTCTGTGGGATTCTTTAAATACAAGATTATGTCATCTGCAAAGAAGGGGAGTTTTACTTCTTTCCCTATTTGGATCCCCTTTATGTCTGCATCTTGTCTCATTGCTGTAGCTAGGCATTCTAATACTAGATTGAAGAGAAGTGGAGAGAGTGGACATTTTTGTCTCGTTCTTGAGTTACGAGGAAATGGCATTAGTTTTTCACCACTAAGTATAATGCTGGCTGTAGGTTTGTCATGTACAGCCTTTATTGTATTGAGGAATGTTCCATGGATTCCTAATTTTTCAAGAACTTCATCATAAAGGGGTGATGGATCTTGTCAAATGCTTTTTCTGCATCTATTGAGATAACCATGTGGTTCTTATCCTTGCTCTTGCTGATGTGATGAATTATATAAATTGATTTGCATATATTGAACCAGCTTTGCATCCTTGAAATGAACCCTGTTTGATCATGGTGTATGGTTTTTTTGGATGAATTGTTGAAGTCGATTGGCCAAAATTTTGTTGAGAAGTTTTGCATCAATGTTCATCAAAGAAATAGGTCTATACTTCTCCTTCTTTGATGAGTCCCTGCCTGGTTTTGAGATGAGAGTTATGATGGTTTCTTAGAATGAGTTTGGTAATGAACTTTCCCTTTCAATTTCATTGAAGAGTTGGAGGAGTATTGGTGTGAGCTCTGCTTTGAAGGCCTTGTAGAATTCCTCTGTAAAACCATCTGGTCTTGGGCTTTTCTTAAATGGGAGGTCTCTTATTGTTGTTTCTATTTCAATACTTGATATGGGCCTGTTAAGATGGTTTAACTCATCTTGGTTTAGTTTCAGCAGGTCAATATTTGCTAGGACTAGGTCCATTTCTGCCAAGTTCTCTAACTTATTAGCATAATGTTTTGAGAAGTGTTTCCTTATAATGTTCTGAATCTTGGTTGTTTCTGTGGTGATGCTTCCCTTCTCATCTCTGAGTTTATTTATTTGGGTGTGTTCTCTTTTTCTGATAAGATTTGCTAAGGGTCTGTCAATTTTTTTAATATTTTTGAAGATCCAACTCTTTATTTTGTTGATTCTTTCTATGTTTTTTTGGGATTCTAATTCATTTAATTCTGATTTAATTTTGATTATTTCTTTCTGTCTACTGGATTGGGGTTTATCCTGCTGCTCTTTTTCAAGGAGGCTCAGATGTCTCATTAAATTGCTGATTTCAGATCTCTCCAATTTGTTGATGTAGGAACTCAGAGGTATTAACTTGCCCCTGAGTACTGCCTTTGCTGTGTCCCAGAGGAGCTGGTAATTTGTTCATTTTTGTTGAATATCATGAACATTTGAATTTCCTTTCTAATCTCTTCCATGACCCACTCGTGATTCAGAAGTGTGTTGTTCAGCCTCCATGTGTTACAGGATTTTCTTTGGTGGCTTTTGGTGTTGAGTTCTAATTTTATTCCCTTGTGGTCTAAGAGAATGCAAGGTATAACTTCAATGTTTCTGAATTTGGACCAGTTTGCTTTGTGGCCTAAAATGTGGCCTATTTTTGAAAATGTTCCATGTCCTGCTGAGAAAAACATGTATTCTGATGATGCTGGGTGAAATATTCAGTAGATGTCGGTTAAATCTTGTTGATCTATGCAGTTGTTAGATCTGCGGTTTCTATGTTGAGTTTTTCCTGAATTGATCTATCTAGTTTGGAGAGTGGTGTGTTAAAGTCCCCAACAATTAATGTCTTTGGATCTATGTGGGATTTGAGGGAAAATAGTGTTTCTTGGATAAATTTGGGTGCTCCGTTGTTTGGCAAATAGATATTTAGAATTGTAATATCCTCCTGAAGGAGAGATCCCTTAATTAGAATGTAGCGACCTTCTTTACCTCTTCTCACAAATTTTAATTTGAAGTCTATTTTATCTGATATTAGGATTGCAACTCCCGCCTGTTTAAGGGGGCAATTTGCTTGGTAGACTTTGTTCCAGCCTTTTACATTGAAAATGTGTTTGTTTTTATGGGCAAGATGTGACTCCTGAAGGCAGAAGATAGAAGGATCTTGCTTTTTAATCCAACTAGACAATCTATGTCGCTTAATTGGAGAGTTAAGTCCGTTAATGTTTACAAATAGGACTGAGAGGTATTTGGGAGTTCCTGCCATTTTATCCACCTTCTTGGGGGCTGCTGCAACTGAGTTCTTCCTATGGTTCTTGGATTCTCAGTTTGGGTGTGGTCTCTTGGCCTTTATTTTGGTCTTGTTGGTTTTCTATGTGTAGGACATCTTTAAGAATCTTTTGTAGGGCTGGTTTGGTGGTGATATATTGTTTCAATTTTTCTTTGCTATGGAAGATTTTTAGTTGACCTTTGGTTACGAAGGAGAGTTTAGCTGGGTACAGAATTCTTGGTTGATAGTTGTTTGTTTTTAGGTCATGGCATACATCATTCAAGGCTCTTCTTGCTTTGATTGTCTCTGCTGAGAAATCTGAGGTGATTCTAATTGGTTTCCCTTTGTAGGTGATTGTTCTTTTCTCCTTGACAGCTTTAAGGATCTTTTCCTTGGTCTGTATTCATCCTGTGCAGATTATAATGTGATGGTGGGATGTCCTGTTCTGTTCCGGTCTATTTGGAGTTCTAAAAGCTTCTTGTATCTGAATAGGCCTATCTTTTTGCATGTTTGGGAAGTTCTCTGCTAGGATCCTGTTAAACAAATTTCCTAGACCATTAACTTCTCTCTCTAGGTGCTCCTCTACACCCATTATCCTCAGATTAGGCCTTTTGGTGGTGTCTTCCAAGTGTTGAATAGATCTATCACATTTCTTGGATTTGTCTTGGATGATTGTATGTTCTTTCTCTATAATATCTAGGCTGTCTTCAATCCCTGAAATTCGATCTTCTGCATGGTCTAACCTACTGTCAAGACTTTCTACTTTGTTTTTATTTCTTTTTCTTCTAGTTGATCGGCTTTGATGGCTTCAAATTCTTTGTTGGAACTTTGTTTTAGATCTTGTATGAACTTCTTTACTTCTCAAATCACTTAGTTGGTTGGTTATGATTTCCTTGGACTACCATTCTTTCTGCTGGGTTCCATTCAGCATTCCCTTTGTGGCCTCCCTGACTTCTTTCAGCCTTTAGTGATCTTTGTGTATTCTCACCCTGCTCTCTCAATTCCTGTATTACTCTTTGATTAGCTTCCTAACGTTCATGCCATTCCTGTAGTTCTCTTTGAGTATTCTCAGCCTGTTCACGCCATTCCTGACTTTCTCTTTGTCTGTTCTTGGCCAGCTCCTGCAATTTCTGTCTCTCTTTGACTGATCTCAGCCTGCTCATGACATTCCTTTATTTCTCTCTGAGTGTTCTCAAGCTGCTCATGCAATTTCTGTATCAATCTTTGAGTAGCTTCCTCACATTCATGATATTCCTGTATTGACCTTTGGTTTGCCTCCTCTCTCTCCCTATTATGCTCATACAGAGTCCTTTGCAGGTTTTCAATCTTTTCATTTACCAATCTTTTCATGTTTACCAATAGTGTTTGTAGAGTCTTTTGGGAACTCTCCTCTGGATTATTCATTATCTGATCTGTCCCCTGATTATCATGAGTGGGAGTTGAGATACCCAGACTTGCCATTTTTTGTGTGTTTTTCCGGCTTGCTCTGCCCATTTGGGATGAAAGTAACACCAGTTTTGTGCTAGAACACTATCTTAACGCAAGCATCGACCAAAGTCTGTAGTTGCACAGTCAAAAGTCTGCAGATACAATCTAGTTCAACAGAAATACCTATTCAACATCAAACAACTATGCGTTAATGGGCTATGAACCGCAAAGAAGAATTTGGCAAACCAGAAATTATTAGGTTTAGGGAGAGATGTGGGTAAAAATAAGAATAGAGGGCTGTGGAAAAGCTGAGGGAGATTTAACTAAGTCCTAATCTCAAAGTGGGAAATAGGTTGGATAGAATGATAGTGGAGAGAGAGAAAAAAAGAAGAAAGAGAAAGAAAAAAGAGACAAAAAATAGAAAAACAAAAATTAAAAACTAAAAAGTAAAACACTTGAAAATTATGCAAATTAAAAGCATAATATTCAGAGAAGAATGTTGATATAAGAGAAAGGGATGGATAGATAGGAGACATGAAAAACTTAAAAATAAAAATGCTTAATATATGATATAGGTATAAAGAGGTAGTACTGGAATTAAGGAATTTAAGTCTAAGAGGTTTTGAATTGAGTAATAAATTTCTGGATTAAGTGTGTACACAATGGGGGATAAGGTCTAATAATCGACTATGGGTATATCTGAGGATGAGCAGAAGAGCAATTAAGTCATGCAAAGAAGAAAGAGAAGAAAAAATGAAAACAATGAGAAGAAAAAAAAAGGGTCAAAAGGTCAGTAGAGCTAAACAAAAAAAAATTATAAAAAGCAAAAAAAAAAAAGCACGCACACATATATCCCTAAAATAAAAATTATAAGTGGAAAAAAAAGTTAATGGAAAACAAATTTTTTAAAGTTAAAAATTTTTAAAGTTTTAGAAAAAAATTTTTTATGATAGGTACAAAAAAAAGAGTTCTTTGATTTTTTTTGGGGGGGGGATGGGAATATCCTGTATCTTCCTTGTGTCTGTAACCAGTCTCTTGGAGAGTCTGGTCTGCTTGTGGTGTTTGATTATCCTGTGGACTGTTTGGTTTCTTAAGTCAGTTTGTTTGAGCAGGCAGAAAAATGCTCTGCTTTACCCAGGATTTTGTGATCCCAGGTTAGTTCAATGGGAGGGAGATCTGCTTTGAGTATCACAAATGAGGGAGATGGCTGTTTCCTCTAGTTTGGAGATGCTGTGTTGAGGCCTGGTTCTGGGTAGAGTTGAGACCTTTCAGCAAACAGTAGCTTTTCTCTGAGATGCCAGCTTCTGAGACACTCACAGAGCCCAGCCTGGAGCCAGTCTCAAGGTTTATGTCTACTGAATTTCAATTGATTGTCAAGGCTGCTGTAGGGAGGGGCAGCCTCTGGCTCTGTTTACCCAGTGAAGAAAGCCACTCCTGGGGCTGGTGGCTGGGGCTGGGTGACTTTTCCCTGGGTGGAGCTGAGCCTGGCAGGTCAGGTTAGGTTCCTATGACCTGCTAAATGGCTCTTTTGTTTTCTTCCAAGGCCTGAGTTGGAGCTAGCTGCTCAGCCGGGCCTTTGTCAGTATCCAATATGGAGATCTCTGGTAGTGGGGGGGAGGGGTGGCCTTCCCTCCTCTGCTCCCTGAGAAGGAGTGAAGATGTCAGGCTTCTACTCACGCCGGAGTCTTGGTTCTTGGGTCTCTGGTCTGTGAACTGTAGGATGAAGATGTCTGCTCCTTGTTGGTTCTTGCTTGTGTTGAGTAGAATCCACTTGCACGCTGTGTCTGGCGCCTTTGTCCCAGACTCTCTGTGTTGCAGGTATGGCAGCTACGGCTGCCGCGGCTGCTGCCGCTGCAGCCACAGCCATGGCTGCTGGCAAGTGCTCAAATCTGTCTCCTTGCCTGGATTTTTCCTCTCTGGCCTAACTCTCTGTACTGTGATGGCACACTTGGTGTGATTCTCTGTTCACTGGAGCACTAAAACTGCTTTCTATGGGAGAGCTTTAGCCTCCAGCTTCTCCTCTGCCATCTTCCTGGAACTCCCAGAAAAGATATTTTTTAAATGATGGTCCCAGGTGGGAGTCAGTCTCTCACAGCTCTAATCCGACCTTCCCAGGAGGTTGAGATCTGAGGACTAAGGTTCTAAGCCAGCCCAAGCAGGATAAAGAGTCTTTGAAACTCTTTATCTCTAAATAACAAGCAAAAAGTGGGAAGTGAAGCTGTGGTTCCATGTGGTAGAGCATCAGCCTGGACCAAGGAAGCTAAAAGACTGATCCCAGGCTCTGAATTCAAGTCACAATAGCAGTATAAAAAGTGTAAAGATAGAAATATTTTATACAACTGGGCAACGTTTATGATTTAAGCAGTGTTATTACAAAAGTCAAAAACATTCAACAAATTTAGAAGTTTTATGAAGCAAAAATGTCACAATAGGCCAAAGTTAATTTAATATCGTGAAAGAAATTTTGTTATAATCTCAGTGCCACCTAAGTGTAGTGTTTACAAATCCCTGGATGTGTGGAGTCACTGGCCTTTCTCATTATCATGCAGACTGGCCCAGAGCAAGTGTCCTGAGTGCTATTCATGGCAATTGTTTGCACGGATGGGTCTTTTAATACCATATTTTTCCTGTACATTTTCTATGTTAAGCTACACACTTACCATTTTATTAGTCACCTGTATTATTCAACACACTTAACTTATAGTTGAGGAGTACTAGCTGACAGGGCATAGCCCAGATATATAATGGGCTATGCCCTACGGGGCTGTGTAAGCATGCTTACACAATGAGCAACAATGAAGTCAGCTATTGGTGCATTTCTAAGAATGTAGCTCAGTCACTAAAGATACATGACTCTATATTGGAAGTCTTGTATCTTTCTGGTACAAGGACATTTTCTATCTTTATGTAAAGACTTTCCTTTGTATTATGTAACATTGTATCTCACAAGATAAACACTTGTCAAATCTCAGTGGGTGGTGAGGTGAAATGTTTGCATTTCATTGTATGTGAGGAATGACTCCATACATGGGAAAATGACCCAATAATGTGGCAACAGAGACTCTCATTGATTATTAGTGGGAATGGAATTGTTATCACACTTTAAAAAGTTACTGGAAATGCTTGACAAAAATGTACTTAATCATCTGCCAAGAGCAAGATTTACTACTCTCCAATATACATCCATCAAAAGGGAAATGTACAGACAGACACACAGACATATTTAGATATAGGTTCCAGTATAGGAATAAGTAAATGCTTTTTCTAGATGCATTAATATTAAGATTATATAAAAAGACATAATTCATTTGAAAAATTGTTTCCTCCAAGCAGAGGAATTGTGATTTACAAAGGGAATGACTAAAATATATTTTTTCTAAATTTTTAACATTAGCCTTACTAATGTATTAAGTATCACATTATCAATGCTACATTGATGTAAAGCAAACAGCACTCAAAACAGGAATACAAAGCTGGTGCCAGTGGCTGAAGCCTGTAATCTTAGCTATTCAGGAGATTGAAATCTGAGGACTGTGGTTCAAAGCCAGCCAGGGCTCCAATGGCAGTGAGACTCTTGTCTCCAATTAACCACCAGAAAAGCAGAAGTGGCACTGTGGCTCCAGTGGAGAGCATTAGCCTTGAGCTCAGGGAGAGTGTCCAGGCCCAGAGTTTAAGACCCACACCACCACCACCACCACCACCACCAAAACAGAAAAAAAAAACCATATGAATACAACACCATAGTACTTAAACACATAGGCATAAAAGATAAACAGGAAATCAATGACAAACATATCATTTATTTTCCTTTTAACAGCTTATGATGCATTGCAATTTTGATTATCTATATAATTACAGTGGAAAATATTAAAATTTAAGTTTCCAATAAATTTTTCTCTGATGTTTTATTTGCAGATGTATTTTTAATTAAAAAAGGCTTCAGTAAGCATCGGGACAACTGGCTCATTCTGAGCTTCTACATTTTCCTGCCATTCTTCATAACTTTTGCCATTATGATCATGAAGAGACATGAAGCAAGAAAAATCATGCAGCAGAGGGAACAGAGAGTATGAGGGGTAATTAGAACTCATGTGGTTAAATGGCTACGGACAGCTGTCACCAATGCCTTCCTCCATTAAAACATGTTACTTCATTCCTAAATATGCACCATCTAAATTTAATGTAAATGGTGCTCCTACTATTTTCCTAGAATTTGTTGTTAATATCTTGGGAAAAGTAAAAAAAAAATTGTTTTCCCTGGAACGTTTTTTGGTAAGTGTGCCTCATCGTATTGAGAACTTAGTAAGTCAGAGAAGAAATATCCAAAGCATCGTTTTAGCTAGTTTCCTTCACTTAGATATAAATGTAATGAGTTGATTTCCCTTAAGAGAAAAAGTTTCCCAATCTAGGATTCTATTAAAACTTTTATTATTAACCAATTATTTTAATTTCATAATTCTTCTATCTCTGCCCAAAATACTATAAAAATGTATTGCTTCCAAATTCTTCTGAAATTATATTCTGATTTTCTGTAGGTTTTTGCATGCTGTCCTTAATACATGAAGGCAATACATTCTCATATAAGTCCCTAATTAAGTACAGTATCACTGTCACAGTCCATTCTCTATTGTTAGAATTAAATTCCACTGATGGAATAATGTATAAAGAATAAAAGTTTTTGGGTGCTGGTAGGTGGTTTGTGCCCATAATCCTAACAACCCATGAGAATGAAATCTGAGAAGAACCAGGGTAGGCAGGAATGAAACCAGACTAGGCAGGAAAAGTCTATGATACTCTTATCTCCAATTAACCACCAAAAAGCCCTAAGTGGAGCTGTGGCTCAAAGTGATAGAACACTACTTTGAGTATAAAAGCTCGGGGGCAGCACCCAGGCCCTGAGTTCAAGATCCAGAACTGGAATACACACAAATAATAAAAGTTAATTCTGCTCATAGCTCTGGAGATTGGGGAGGGTGTGGGGGAAGGGATGGGGGAAGTGTATCCCAAAGTTGAGAGGTTCCTAGTCGTGAATTCCTTCTTGCTAATAGAGATTCCAAAGTGTCCAGAAGCGGTCCAGGACATTGAAAGACAAAAAAATGAATCAGAGGGACAAAGCCCAACTATTTTATACAGACCCTCTCAACCTCTCAACCTAGTCACTCATTACCCTTTAGTCCAGGAGTCCTTGAGTGGCTTAATTCCTCTTAAAGGCCCCACTGGGCTCCATCTCTGTTTTCCCTACAATGGTACTGAAATTCAATGCATATTTTAATGAGAACATTCAATCCATAGCAATCACAAACTATGGTTTCAACTACAAAATACTGATTTTTTTTGTGAGCTATTATTACAGGGCTATTTTATGAAAATCCTGTCAGTGGTACTACAGTGTGTACACACTGTATGTTGACATTGCTCGGGAAGTGGTGTCTTTCCTCTTCTACAAATAACGTGATGTTGATGGGCTTCCAAGATTCTTTATGAAGAAAAGAAAAGGCAGAGTCCAAAACAATGTCTAGCAGGTGATACCACAGAGGGAGCCCAGTGCATCTCCCTGCAATCCAAGTATTTCTACTGCCCCTGCCACAATAAAGCAGACCAGACACAAGCACGCTTAGGCCTTTCATTTTGCTTATTCTGTAAGGGATGGGTACTAGGATGCACCAAAAACTTAACTTTCAACAGCTGGAGGAAGCAGTATTCTTCTTGTGGCAGTATATTCATTTCACCATACATTTCCTCCTCACTTATTTTATGATGGGCTTGATGCTCATCGAGCTTTGGATGTGCTCTGCATGGAGCCCTCTGTCTGGCCCCCATCTATCTTCCTCCCTTACAAGTCTTATTTCCCACCCCTGAATGAGGTGCTTTCTTGATGTCTTATGTCACAGGCAATAAATATTATCTATGAAATAGTTTCACCTATGTCTTGAAAAAATAATGTAAGATAGTTATATTTTTGTTCTATTTTAAGGAGATTTTTCAGTGAACCATGTTAAGCATCTCATTAACTTTAGGAAAGGGTTTTCAGTCTCTCCAGGCGAGAGCTCTCAAGCCTTGCTTTCAGTCCCACAGTTGTACACTGGAGTGATTTTTACAAAATTAGTAGACAAACTATTGGACCTTCTTATAAAGCACAGTAATGGTTATTACCATTCAGCTCTTCATAATAATAGTGACTGACTCTTAATAGATTTTTTTTTTTTTGGTAGGTTGTGGGGTTTGAACTCTAGGCCTGGGCGCCATTCCTGCACTCTTCAGCTCAAGGCAAGCGCTCTACCGTTTGAACCACAGCACCACTTCCAGTTTTCGAGTGGTTTATTGGAGATAAGAGTCTCACAGACTTTCCTGCCTGGGCTGGCTTTGAACCGCAATCCTCAGATCTCAGCCTCCTGAGTAGCTAGGATTACAGCCATGAGCCACCAGCGCCCGGCTTTTATAGACATATTTTGAACCCAAGTCTTAACAGCCCACCAGCCCTAAGAATTTGCTCAGTTGTTTGTCTTTGGGTTGGAGAAGTGAACTTGCAGAAATTAAATGGCCAAGTATTTGGCTGATAGCTGACAAAATTGCAATGCCTGTTTAGCTGCCTCTGTTCCTTTTTAGTTAGCTCAGAGAGAAGGTAAAGCTGTCTGTGAGGCTCCTTCAGTGGTAAGTCATGGAACTAAGTTGTCTGTATGCTGTTAATGTGGAAAAATTATATTATAAGATTGGCTGACATACCTGTGAGAACTAATTGGGGTTCAAATATACCCTCGAAGCACTGTAGATAAATTCAGGTAAATTGTTGGCCATCCTAGGTGGAAGTGATTAGGTACTGGCTTTCTGGATTTACTAGGATGCTAAAAATCATGCATAAATCATTACCCCCCAAAGAACCTTCTTTCTGGAGTAATGGCAGTCAGGAGAGTACTGACCACAGAAAATTCAGGCTGTCTAGGAATGGCAATATTAATGTCATTAATTGTGAGTGCTTGCACAAACCACATTCTTTGAACACCAGGCTGCTGTATTGGAAGAATGGGTGTATTACAGGGCCGAAACATGCATAATTCTACAATAAAAGGCTTTTCTCTATGTATAACTTTGGGATTTAAAGGATATTGGTGAATTCAGGGCTGAAATTATTTTGAGTCAATTTAGATCTTTATCAGGGAAGTGAGTGACTGCTGTTGAACTTTGTGATTTTTGTGAACACAACTATAGTGAAACTCCTATAGGTTTTGTCATTAGAGAAAACCCCAGCCAATCAGCCTCTTATCTGAGTTCATTAGATTTCCCAAATCCTCAAGGTGAAGAATTAATTATTCCTCTCTTTTTGAAGAAATATGCATGCAATAAACTTAGGAGTCCTAGAAGATCTCCAGATTGGCCAACACAATTTTAAACCTGCCTGTCTATGTGAGTCCATGGTAACAGGATACTTGCAAAAACATATATGGACCTGCAAACAAAATTTGGACATATACTTAGATCGGGTCTATATAATGATCAGGATATATAATGATCATATTATGGTCAAAAGGACATCTGGATATTCTGAATTGCTGACTGAAGTTAGTAAAAATAGTTTTAAACAGTACTTATTCAAAGAGGTGTTAGTTGGGTAACATACTCTGATATTTGTCCATGATACCCTGCATGTCACACAGTGCTGGACTCTCCAGGGATCAGGGTGACAGATTCCTTACAGGAGCATTTTGTAGATGAGCCAAGGTTTTTCTCTCTGGCACAGGATTGGGGGTGCATTTATTGGGAAAGTCCTGGAAGTCTCAACACATCATGGATTACAAGTTCTAATCATCAATACGTGATTAACTTAAAATTTTCAATTGTAATTTACAAGGTGACCACAAGGTGGCACTATGAATTAAATCCAACAAGGAGAACCAAGTTGGGAGTTTCTCCCTTGCCTCTAGTGGGCAGCTTTCTTGATAAAACTGGAATCCAAAATTCCACCAGGTGCTGTCACCACAAACAAGCTGTTCTTATCCTTTGTTGTTGTTGTTGTTGTTTCCTATTAAAATTTGAAAAGACAATATTTTATTTTAAACAAATATTGCACACAAGATGTCACAGGACAAGAATATGTAGTGCCCCTGCCCTCGCCAAAAGGAGTAAGAAAAGACATCATCCATATTGTAGTCCTCCAAGCTTGATCACTTTTCATTTCCTCTTACAGCACACATGGATTCTGGTTCTCACACATTCTTGCCAAGCTTGTTTCCTGTTGTTGGTGTTGGTTTGTTTTGCAATTAATGACCCTCAATCAAGTACTGGTGGCTTACTCCTGTAATCCTAGCTTTTCTGGAGGCTGAGATCTGAAGATCCTGGTTTGAAGCAGATTGGGCAGACACACCTGAGAGATTCTTACCTCCAATTAGCTGGCAAAAAGCTGGAAGTAGAGGTGTGACTCAAGTGATAGAGCACCAACATTGAGCAAAAATGCCTAGAGTTCAAGCTCCAGTATTGGCACAAATATACATAGTGGCCATCCCAAAGGGTGTGAAATGGTTTCTTCTTTTCCCTAGTAGTGAGGGATACTGTGCTTAGGCCACAGTGAATACTAGAAGCTGTTACTGAATGGGCCTGGAATTTCAGTTTTGCAGGAAGAAACAGGTTTCAAGAAATGGACCAATGTGACTGTATAAAATGGCAAAGTGCATAAGTCCTTCTTATGTGTCTTTTACAAAAATAAAATTGAGAATAATGTGAAAATTGAAGCCATCATGACACAAGCCTGAATATTGTACATGAAAGTGTTTTCCATGTTACTGATTATTTTTCCACCTTGGAAGTCCATACGGATGGGGGAGATTTATTCAGTCTCCCAAATCATGGGGTTTTTCTAAGTAATATTACATTCAAAATTGGAAAAAAGTTGACTTGTTTGGTATTTGAATTATTAATCAACACTATGTACTAAAAATGTACACTTTAGTAGAGACGGGATGAGCAAGAATGTTGAAAAGGGTGACATTGATCAAGATATATTGTATTCATAAACTTTTGCTAAATGGAAACTCCTTTGCACGATTTCTCAAAGATAATGAAAAAATTGAAAAAATGTACTTTTTATCATTACCTTTTTGTTTTGGATTACTCAAGCAATTTTCTAAGAATGAAACTCATCTCTCTTGGAAGGTTTAAGAATTTTTTCCTGAAATATCCTTTTAGAATTATCGTTAAGTAGTTGCACAAAGGAGATGCCATTTAACAAAGCAGTTTATGAATACAAGGTGTTCTGATCCCTCCTAACCCACTCCTTCCCTCGCTTTCTAAATTTTGTGGATTCCATATTGAATTGTCGCCTTCATTACCCACCTTCTTCTCTTCCCTCATCTGCCCCTCACTCCGTGCCCCATCCCGCTGGTTTAGAAGGGTTGGTTTCGCGTTTTGTGTGGGATGATTATTACGCATAGCCACCAGTGACAGCTCGGGCCACGGGTAGCAGCTGCGCTTCGCCTTGGCCTCAGCGATCTGTCCTTGGCAGCAGGAAGCCGAAAGTAGGAAGTGGAGTATTCACATTGCCAAGGGGCCTGCCAGCACGTGGTCTGAAGGCAAGAAGATACTTTACAACCCTTACCCTCCTAGACAGGTGAAGAGTCACGCTTTTGCAAAATAAAACCAAATGTCCAGAAAAGAGCTGACGGCTGGTCTGGTCTTCCCCTTATCCCTGGCTGAAGGTGGGGAGGGCTGGGACGGGGTGACTAGTGAGGGGGAGCTCCTGCAAACTCCTGTGGCATCCGAATGCACAAAGTTGGGTCCTGGCAGCCATTTCTCTCTTCCGGCCCAGGTGCCTGTGACCACCGTGGTCACACAATGCTGTCCCTCCTGCTGGTCCTCTCAGGCCTGGGCCAGCTGACATCTGCTGGCCAGAGTAAGGGAAGTGCTCTAGGGACCTGCAGGACCCCCTTTCTGCTCCAAGGGCCAAGGGTGAGGCCTGGCTCAGGCCAGGCTGGGGACCTCGCCAGCGTCCCCGTGCTTGGGGGGCCGGAGGGCCGCTTTGCTCCCAGCGGGCCCTGGGCGGTGGGAAGGGGGTCCACGACTGGACAGTGGTAGGGCGGCTTTCTCAGGCCTGCAGGAAATTCTTCATGAGATCAGACACAATGTAGGTCTGGGTGAGCATGTGTGTGTACGATGCAGCACGTGCCTGTGTGTGTATGTGTGTGCTGGACTTTAGAAATTTAGAAAAGTTGGTGAAGAATGCTGATGTAGCTATGAAATTGTGTGTGTGCACAGGGCTTGTTAGGAATGAACAGGCAAAATGAGGCCTGGCAAGGTGTAGTCTGGAAGTAGCAGTCTGGAATTCTAACAATGAAGTCTCTTGATTAAAAGCACAGCCACTGTGGTTTTTAAGGTTGATGTTTGTTTGTTTGTTTGTTGTTGCTGTTTTTGCTTTGAGCTTGACACTCCCTGGATAAGTTACCATACTAAACAAAAAGGAACAAAGTAAATGGAAAAAACAACTCTCTCCCTCTGAGCTTGGCTGTGTGTCATCATCAGCACATTCTGAGAAGTGAGCAGGGGTGTCTTAAACACACTTTAGGTGAGGGGGTAACACACACACACACACACACACACACACACACACACACACACACACACACATACTTGGGAAAAATCCTTTGGCCAAAAAGTGTTTGCAAAGGAAAATATCATCTCAAGGATGGATACCTGTCTCGAAGATCTAACGTTTGTTTAAAGGGATGCTCAAACATCTGTGAGCAGACCAACCTTGAATCTCTGGGTCCCATTCATAAAACAGTGTAACAGCTGGATGGTTAAATATCACAGATGTCAGATCAAAGGGGAGCTCTCAGCCTAAGGAGGATCTGAGCCAATCAATCCCCCACCTCCTTTTCCACTCTGATTGTAGAGCATCCATTGCTTGCTCTGGATGGTGTACTATCGAGCTTTCCTTGCTCCCCCTTTGTTTTGCTTTAGTAATAAACTTTCTCAATCTCACAGTCCTAAAATTCTACTTGGTTTTCAAAATCCCAAACTCAGTAAGCAGTGAAGAGCTCGCTCTGGATGGCTCTATTTAAAAAATCTCCTCCCTGGTGCATCCTGTATCAATAATAATTGCAGATTCTGAAGCTAATGTTTCTGAAATTTCAGCAGATACACTGCCACAGAAGACAGGGAAGATGTGTGGTGGTCAGGTATCACTGCCTCTGCATTTGTGAAATCATGTGGGTGTTTGTTCTTGCTTTGTGAAGAGCCATTTTGTCACAGTGCGAACAAATGATTTGATACTGGTTTTTCTGCTTCTAAAAAAATGAGGTGACATTTCCTTTTATTAAATTTTATTTTTATCTTTAAGTGGTGGTCTGTAGGAATTGCCATTCAAGAAGTATATATGAATGCAATGCATCTTGATCAGTGTCATCTGTCATCTCTTTTATGATTCTCTCCTGTCCCTCTCATCCCTGTCCCTTCCATCTGTGGCCCTACACACACCCGTCCCCCCCCCCCCCCCCGCAAAGTGACATTTCTGTTGCACGAAAAAGCTATATAGCCAACTGGACCTTTAATCCATAAAAATATTCCCATTTGAGCATTCCTTCTTATATAATTAAGGTCATACTAGTCCAGTTAATTCCTACAGTAGTCACAGTAAATATTTAATCACTGTTCCTAGGGGGGATGTGAGCTTATTTAGCATCAATTATAATTATGCTCCTAAAAACAACTCACTCTGACAGATGCTATTTATTTCATCTAGTTTTCAAAGCGAGGGAGACCCTGAAGTGAAAAGTGACTTGTCTGACACCAGCCCACTAACAGGTGCCAGAGCAGAGGTTTAAACTCACTTGAGCTGGCCCCACTACCAAGCTTTCTGCACTGTGCAGCCCACTATGTAGTGCTGCTTTGATATTCTGGGATCTCCGAATGAAGCAGAAACGGAAGGGGAGAGCCCATCCCTGCTTGGAAAATAGGTCTTGAGATAAGTGAAGCTTTAACTGCTATGGGCATGAACTGGAATGATTGTGAAAGCGCTCTGAACTAGTGTTTTTCAGGTTGCAAGTAAGAAAATCTAAAAATAAGCAGAGCTACTCAAGAGGCTGAAGTCTGAGGATGGAAGTTTGAAGCAGGCCAGGCAAAAAAAGTCCATGAAACTCATCTCCAATTAACCAACAAAAAACTGGAAATAGAGATGTGTCTCAAGTGGTAGAATGCTAGCTTAAGCGCAAAACCTAAGGAAAAGTGTAAAACCCTGAGTTCAACTCTCAGTCCCAGCACAAATACAAGTTTGTATATAGAAAATTAGGTGTGGAGGTGTGACTCAAGGCTCAAGTGGAAGAGCACCTGCCTAGAAAGTGTGAGGTGCTGAGTTCAAATTCCATGCTACACACATACATACACACATACACACACACACACACTCACACACACACACACATTTTTTACAAATCATGAAGATCATTACTTTTGTATATGATTCTATAATATAGAATGAATAAGGTTCAATGTGAAAATCATAAGCTACTTTTTCAGATTATATGATTGTGTGGATTGAAAACCTGACAGATTTTTATACGCAAATCTTACAACTAAAGAAGCTCAGCAAAGGATACCTGGTCCCTGAAAAATGGGTTAGTATATATACTAATGGCAAAAGAGATGAATCTTGTTGAAGGAAATGATGTTTGTTATTGGTCCCAGCACTTAGGAAACTAAGGTAGGAGGATTGTGAGTTTGAGACCAGCCTGGGATGCTCGACTCTTTCACATGTTTTAAAAGAAAAGAAATCCAAACCACCATTACCAGAAATTCTAGCTCTGTTTATGCAATCCTGACCTCTTTGGCTGGAAAGCTGATATTGATACTGTTTTTTGTTCATAAACATAATATGAGACTTCAAGAAATACTTAGTCATGGTGTATAAATCTACTATTTATATATTTGGGAGGTTATACTAGGGAGCATCATATATTATGTTGTTAAACCTCAAACTGCTGGCATAAGTAATTATATACATCATTAAGACATTGCTTGCTATCCAGAATGTAAAGGGAAAAAATATGTATCTTGACACTAGAGGAAATCAGATGTGTTTTGTTAGTTGTTTTCTACATGGTTTGTAACAAATAAAGTAACAAAACCCATTTTAACAGGTGAAGATCAGTCAATATAATATACCACATTATACAAAACATTGGAAAATTATGACCTGGTCATCTCAACAGATGCAAGTAAAGCAGCTGGCAATACTGAACATCTTTTCTTGATAAAGCATTCCCTAAACTCTAGTGTCAGAAGGAAATGGTCTCAAAAGAATTAAAGATAAATATGAAATCCTACAGTGAACCTCACAGTCAGTGATGAGAGTCACGGATATCTCTTTTCAGCACTCAGTATCACTTTCCTGGAAACTACAGCCAAAGCAAGTGGACAGTAGAGGAATGAGGAAGAGAAAATAAAAGAAAAGCATGGAAATTGGAAAGGAAAATGTGCAATGTCCTTCATTCCCAATACAATGTTCCCTGTATAATAATGCAATGCTATATGGAGAAAGTATCATATATAGGAAATTTGAATGTTGAAAAATTTTAAATGTAGTTTCTCAGCCATTTTTGGATTGAATAGGAATGCACATTAGTAATTAGAATATATTTGGTTACTTGATGAAGTCAGTTGGCAACTATTGTGTTAAGATCAAAATAGATTCTGGTATTGGAGCTTAGAAGAAGTATTGCCTAGAAATACAAAGCTGAATCATTTTGCAGTTGCCTATTCAAAATATGTGCCTGCAAGTTGAGTGGCATAAAATTTACATATCAAATTTACATATCAAAACTTGTACCTGTGGTAGACACAACTACAAGCATTAATAAAGAACAAGTGCCCCTGGCATTCAAAGGAGAATCTAAAAAGATTCTCATAAAGAAGAAAATTAACCAATACAGAAAGTACTAAATAGGAAGTTTAAAAAATACAATAGAGGGGCTGGGAAGGTGGCTCAGTGGTAGAGTGCTTGCCTTGCATGCCTGAGGCCCTGGGTTCAATTCCTCAGCACCACATAAGCAAAAAAGAAAAAAGCTGGAAGTGGCGCTGTGGCTCAAGTGTTAGAGTGCTAGTCTAGAGTGCTAGTCTTGAGCTGAAGAGCTGAAGGACAGCACCCAGGTCCAGGGTTCAAGCCCCACGACCCGACCCAAAAAAATAAAAATACAATAGAGAAAATAAAGCCAGCTCTGCTTTGGTTCTTGAAAAACACTTTCATTGATTATTCCCTTGTTAAAGTAATTAAGAAAAAAAGGAAAAAAATACAAGGAGCTAGTGCTAAAAGAAAAAGCAGGTATCATCCTAAGTACTGAAATATGTTGAGCTATTGGATGTTGCATAGGAATGAGGACAACTCCAAAGGAACTTGGCAAGGCGAAATTTACTTCTATGCAGAAGGACAGGTGAGCACACCAAAAGTGTGGATACCCTGGCAGGTGGGTAGTAGGTGCTGCACTGGAGACCTTTATCTTGGATTGGTCAGGGTTAGGGTTCACAGTTTCTTGCGATTGGCTGACACCCAACATTTAAACCAAAATGACCAGGAGTAAGGAACAAATGGAATGGTCTAGCCAGTCTAGCAAGTCTCCCAGGCTTTAAGTCTCAGTAGGCATGTGCCACAAACAAATGGAGGAGGGCATAGCAAAGCCAGGAATCTAGAGAAAGAACCCAGAAGGGCGTAAGTATAAAGGGAATCTTACAAAGGAATGTAATGCACTTTGATAGAAAAAAAACTATCTGCTACAGTACAGTGATACTAACATAATAAGAATATATTGTATGTAAATTTACAGGAAAAAGATACATTATCTGGCAAAACACCATTTACCAAGAGTGACACAGGAGGAATTATTCAATCTGAATGCACCAGGAAACTTAATTGTCACCAAATTAATGCAGCTGTAAGCCAATTCCAGATCATTTAACAGCTGGTAGCAAGGACCTATTATAGACACAACATCCTGAGGTAACATGAAGTAAGTTTTCAGTACGTTTGCTGGAATATGATGAATGCTTGGCTATGGGACATCTCTCTCTCTCTCTCTCTCTCTCTGTATGTATATATATACTCTCTCTCTCTCTCTCTCTCTCTCTCTCTCTCTCTCTCTATATATATATATATATATATATATATATATATATATATATATATATATATATACTATAACCTATGATCCAGTGATAATGAAGTAAAGAGGTCAGGCCTGGCCAGTGCCATATTGACCACATGGTTGGATGGAAGGGTCTGGCATCTTGTTTTCATGCTGGGGGAAGGAACCGCCTGCCCATCACCTGGAGGTGATGGGCGTGCCCAGATCCCTGGAGGAAGGGGTGGGCACTTGTCTGATAGGCTTCTGAATCTGTCAGTCTAGTGCCTAGGACTGGGAATTTCCTGTGGATCTGCCCTCTGTGCCAACCCTTTATAGGACCAGCCCAGCGCCATCACACCATGCCACATGTGTCTCAGTGATGTCTCCTGTGTCCTGTCTCCTGGCTTGTCTCCAGTCATCATGGCATCCAATTCAGCTCTCCATTGGAGCTGAATGGAATTGTTGGTATTGTTTTTGTTCTTTCTTTCCTCTTTAGCATGTTTCCTAGCTGTGTTATGTGTATTTGGGGGCTGCAGGTCTTTGTAACAACTGGCTGCCTACAGCCTGCTAACTGTATAATAAAAACTCCAATATTCTGTATTTCAAACTATGACTTCTGGCATGATTCACCTTACAACAATACCACTCTTGGGCATCTACTCTAAATATTAAAAGATATGGTAAAGACATGTTCACTCCATGTTCACTGTTCACTATTCACTATAGCCAAGTTATGGAAACAGCAAATTGCCCTTCAATGAATGAATGAAGAAAGTCTCTCTCTCTCTGTCCCCCCTCTCACACACACACAGGAATTTAATCATTCATTAGCAAGGATAATACTAAATCTTTTGCAGGGAAATGGATTGACCTGGAAAAAGTTGTTTTAAGTGAAGTAAGTCAGGCTCAAGGAGAAATGGTGTATGTTTTCTCTCATATGTGGAAGCTAGATCTAAAATCCAAACATACATGGTAACATATGCAGGGTTTTATGCATATATATATGCAAACAAACTGTCCAAAGGATGGTGTACTTATAGGACAAGTCCCAGTGGTATAACTCCTCTGAACAGCTAACTAAGTGTCAAGAACTGGAATTTGTGGTGGATGTGGGAGGGAGGGCAAGGGGAAATGGAGATGAATGGAGAGAGGAAGGGAAAGCAAATGCAGCAAATGCATAATATTCAATGTATGTATGTGAAAGTGAATCTAGGAAAACTTAGGGGCTTAGGTGGGGTTGGGAGAGATAGGAAAAAATTATGAAGGGGTGATACTGATCAAGATGTATTATGCTCACAAATTGACATGTTGAATTGCAACTCCTTTATTCAACTACTTAAAGATAATGTTTTTAAAAAACAGAAGAGATTGTGATGACTGTTTCCACATTTGCCCCAATATATCACAGGCAATAGCTGCATTTCATTTTTCTGAATATCCCCCCAGCGGTTGGTTTAATTTTCTTAGAAGTTGAGAATGAACTCCAACAATTTAGTTTTTTTTTTTTTTTAATTGTATTTTATTTTATTTGAGAACATACTGTACAAAGGGGCTACAATTACATGGGCAGGATAATGCATACATTTCTTACCAAGCATTGCAGCCTCCTCCTTTGTTTACCCTTCACTTCCCTTCCCCGCCTCCCCCCTCCCCCCACCCAATTTTACCCCCCTCCCCCCACCCAATTATACCCCCCTCCCCCCCCCACACCGGCATTGTAAAGCTGGTTTTGACATGACATTTTGTACTTCTCATTGTTGCAACAGGAAAATGAACCCTTAAATATGTATTTTAATGTTTTCGTTTCTTTCATGCATGT
The DNA here is from genome assembly GCF_024711535.1 of Dipodomys merriami. Taxonomy (NCBI): domain Eukaryota; kingdom Metazoa; phylum Chordata; class Mammalia; order Rodentia; family Heteromyidae; genus Dipodomys; species Dipodomys merriami. Next base: position 4,079,682 of record NW_027202493.1, on the reverse strand, counting down.
ATTTCTAATGCATTTATAAGATTATTTCTTTGTTGCTTTGTATGTCCCTCCCCCACAGTGTAACCCCCGTTTTCACTATATTTGATGTCAGTATAACATGTGGAGTAGATGGGGACAAACAAGTCGTTTAAGGATTCAGGTGGACCTGTTGCAACAATTTAGTATTTTGAACTGTGTTTATATCATGCAAATAAGTTCTTACTATCATGGTGGAAAGGTAGGGCATGAAGTCAAAGTAGATTACTCTCAAACTTTAAATTTACTGTTTTCTTGTTCATCCTGTTGGGTTTTAGAGTCCCTGGAAACATGTGACCCCTTTCCTTTTGCCTATTTCTTCCTTTTTTGAATGGAAACATCGACCCTACTTCTGTCCTAAGAGTATAGTTTCAAAGCAGGTAACTTTGCTTCCATAGTTCTCAGCTAAAGGACAAGCTCCATGAGAGAATCTCAGCCATATGTGATTCACATGGTATTTACATGGGATGCCGACCTTCACATGTTTGACTTGGTGTTGAAACAAGTGAAGACCTTGAGGGTCTTTGGGTTGCAAGAATGTGAGAATGACATGCATTTTAAGTCAGAGAGCATAATGCCATAATTTGAATGTGTGAGTCCTCGTAAATGTATACCTTGGTACCAACTACCCAATGTGATAGAATAGGTGGTAGAGCCTTTGAGGAAATGATTGAGTAATGAGCATGAAATATCTCTTGAGTCAAGTAGTTCATGGAGGCATGGTTAAAGATGACAAAGGAGTTTTATTAGCCAGTATCCAGTCCTGGACTCCCAGGTCTCAGAACAAAGAGTGGCCTTGGCCGCTAGTAGGGCAGGGCTTATAAAGGCAAAAACCAATGTGCAGGTGGTGATGTGGTTTTGCAAGCCAGCAAGCTGATTCACAGAAGTGAAATTTGCAGTTAGCCTTATCATAAGCAATTGCACAAGCAATTTTTATGAGCAATATTCACAAACAATTTCATGAGGTCATATCCTGGAGCCATTTGGTTAGGGGGCATTTCTGCAGCTGTTGCTGGGCATCAGAGATAACACATAGTCCTGGGGGTGGGGGTCAAGAGTTGTGATGAGACTTGAGTAGACAGCATTCTGCTGATGCCACTGGAGGCTAGAGATACCTGCAGTTTCATAGCCAGGGGTGGGGGTTAAGTATATCATCTAATTTGGGGAAAGGGCTGGGGGTCAAAGATGTTTTTTAAAAAATACTATGTCTAAAACTGGGTTCTCACAAGCACAGGATCCCATGAAAGATATTAAAGTTCATGAAAGGGGCAGAGGAAGTCTTAGTCCATTTTACCTTTCTGCTTTGTGCCATGCAAGAATGTGGCAGAACTCCATACATTAAAAGCTCGACAAGTAATGTGCTCATTACCTTACTTGTGTAACTATAACCCCTCTGTACAGCATCTTTACAATGAAATTTTTAAGAGTTTTTTTTTTTTAAAAAGGAGACAACCAAGCTGGGCACTGGTGGCTCATGCCTGTAATGTTAGTGTAAAGTAAATTAAATAGGTAGGTTTAATTAGGTAGCAGATAGAACACCATGTGGCATTCAGGCAAGAAAAGTTTATTTTATTACAGAACTGCTATCCTACCATGCATGATGGAGAGGCATGGTCGAAAGGGTGACCCACTCCTGGACCAGGACTTAGCTAGGCCAGGGGAGGGGGGGGAGAAGGTGTGACCAAGTGGGGACACTGGTCCCATGGAAGGATATGACCTTGGAGAAAGGAGAGGTAACTGCCTCCAGTGTGTTACCTAAGTGATGCAGGTATTAGAAGGAGACATACGCAGGGGATGGGGAGGCTAGGGCCTGTATGGCTGGGAAGACCTTACACCAAGCTAATCAGAAAGCTGAGTTCTGAGAATTAGGGTTCAAAGCCAGACTGAGCAGGAAAGTCCACAAGATTCTTATCTCCAATTAACTACCAAAATCCAGTAGTAGATTTTGGTGACCATTAGCCTTAAGCACAAAAGCTCAGGGACAGTGTTCAGGCTCAGAGTTTAAGCCCCAGGAATAGTGCATGCACATACACGCACTTGTGCACTCTCTCTCTCTCTCTCTCTCTCTCTCTCTCTCTCTCTCTCTCTCTCACACACACACACACACACACACACAGAGGAGACAACCAGTCTTTGCCAGATACCAAACAGCCAGCACCTTAATTTTGGGCTTCCCAGTCTCTAAAACTGCAAGAAATAAATTTCCATTTTTTATGGAAATTTATGTATATTGTTAGAGCAGTAACAGATTAGTACATCAGATAAAGCATGGGCACTGGGAATAAAGACAAACAAGTTATTATTTTAAGATTGTAATTGCCTTAAAAGTAAAGTGACTATTTAAAACACAAAGTAGCCATGTGTCCTGTGCTTGCAGCATGCATAGAAGCAGAAATCATAGCAGCAGTGACACAAAGAATGTGCTGGAGGATTTGAGAACACACTGTAGCATGGTGCTCACACAGTGTAAAGAAGTATAGCATATGATTGCAAAGCCTTGGGATCCAAAATTGTAATTCAAAAATTGTAATAGTAAGACATAGATGGTGTTAACCTTTCCTCCTCCATCTTCCTACCCAGACTGCCACCTTAGACACTTTGGCAGAAACAAAACTGGCTTTCTCTGAAATCAGGTGACACAGGCCTTTTACTGAAAACAGGTGACACAGGTGTCAGGTTGCTGGAGGAGGTAGGAAGCCGGGAAAAATGTCACACCATGAGAGGAAAATAAGCTGCTGCTGAGAAAGACCACGTCCCTAACAAAAACACCATCTGAGTCAACCATCTTTGAGTGCACTGGCCTAAGACCACTCAAACTGGCAAAACAAGTTACCTGCCCCAAATCCCACCTCACTCCAAGTGCTGCTTTTATCCCCCTATAAAAAAAAAGCTCTGCTACAACTACACTCAGTGCCACCTCTTTGATCCTGACCAGGGAGTTCACCCAGGAGCATACTCCAGTAAACTTTCCTGTCAATCTGTCAATCTTTTTATTCCTCTCTGCGTGGTCCTTTACTTGCCTAAAACCTTACAACAGGTAGCTGCAATTTCAAATGGCAGCCCCTCTCCAAAATGCAATTGCCTTCTCCTTTGCTTGTACAGCTATTGTTGTAAGGTAAATCAACCCAGAAGCCACATTTTAAAATATAGAATATTGGAGTCTTTATTATACAATTAACAGGCTGCAGGCTGCCAGTTGTTACAAAAGCCTGCAGCATGCAAATACACATAGTGAGAAATGTAAGCAACTCCATTTCTATTTAACACTCCATCTCAGTTCTGTGACTTAGCTTGTGACCCACTTTAGCCCCAATGCCAGAAATTTCTGACAGAAAGCTATGCATAAACAATTCTTGGAGCCATAGGTGGCATTTGCTTAAGGCAGGTGTTTGCCTTGAGTGACTTAGGGCTAAGAGTTTCAGTTAAAACCATATAATGTCCCAACCAACCGGTTCTTCGGAGCTCAGAGTGAAAAATGCCATGCATATTGCTGGTCCATGTGTGACTCATAACCATTGTGGTCAAACTATGGAACAAAGATATTTTTCTGTAAAGGTCAATCAATCATATTTGCCCAGTTCGGCTTGCTTTAAATGTTAACCAATCATGTAATTTTTTATGTAAAAATTCCTTAAAGTTGTTTGTTCAATACTATAAAAACTCTGCTGAGTCTATGCTCTTAGCTTGTACGGAGGACCAAACTCTAGCTTGCAATAAACAACTCTTTACTGTTTGCATTGATCATGGTCTCTGGTGGTCTGTGAGGGGGCATCTGAAAACGGGGTACCTCAATAGCACAGCTAGGAAACATGCTAAAGAGAAAAGAATTAACAAAAACAATACCAACAAGCCAATTCAGCTCCAATAAAGAGCTGAATCGGGACACCATGATGGCTGGAGATGAGACAGGACATAGGACAGAGACACACGTGACATGGCGTGATGGCAGCTAGGCTGGTCCGGGCCTAAATAGGTTGGCACAGGGGGCAGATCCTCAGGAAATTCCCCGTCCCAGGCACTGGACTGACAGATTCAGTAACCTATCAGCCAAGTGCCTGCCCCTGCCTTTATGGGTCCCGGCACGCCCACTACCTGGGAGGCAGGTGATGCAGGGGAGTCCTGGGTTCTTCCCCCAGAATGAAGACAAGATGCCAGACCCTACCATCCACCATGTGGCCAATATGGCGCCAGCCAGACCTGACCTCCTTACTTCACTACAACTGTAAATGTTTACCCCTTCCACAATGCAGATTCCTGCTCTCCTGATCCACACGAACCCAGCCTTATAAAACTGTGCTTACAGCCCTGCCCACGAGGTAGCCTGTCAGGTTACTAACATTACATTTCTTTTCCTTTGTATGTAACCAGGTATCCTAGTGATTTTCATGGGGAAGCCTTTCAGATGAAGTAAAATAAAATAATAAAACTTATATAAGTAATACAAAGGAAGTCACAAAGTGAGGACAAAAACAGATTCTTGATATGGAAATGGCTTGACACAAACTCACTGTTTCGACAACAAGAAAAAGTTAATGAATGAAATAAACAACTGGTTTTGGACCTTGTCAAAGGGTGGAGATTGCAAGATGAAGAAATCTAAAATCCAAAGAGAGACAAACTTGCTGCTTGCACGGTGGTGGGGGAAGGGTGTGTGGGGGGCGGGTATCCCCAGGCCATAAGCTAATGGAAAGAGACCCTCTTGGGGTTTTGAAATCGTAGGCCCCTATACTTTAATACAGTTTTCTCTAAGGACCCCATTAGGTTCTTATTGTAAACTATGCCCAGAACCTGTCCTTAGCAAATGTTTGTGCTCCAAAGAAACAACATTCCTTATCCAGCCCACAGGGCGGGGACGTTCCTGTCATTTCAAATTCTTACAGTTTTCCTGAGTCATTTTAGGAAATGGGGAAAACCTAATTGATAAAAGCCTATATGAAAGGCTTAAAGCCCTTCAACCAGAAAGGAAAGATGATGATGCAAGACACAGGCTAACTAAAACAGAATTTTAAATGACTGTACCTCACTCTCATTTCCCTCCATATTGAGAGAGGTGCAGCCACAATACACATAGATTGATACTGCTGTGAGGCAGTGTTTTTATTTTTGTTCTTTTTTCCCCCTCTATCTATTAAAATGTTTTTTTTAAAGAAGAAATGTGTTTAAACAGAGTAGGTTTATTTAAAAGTGAAAAGAAGGAAAAGAGTTATTAAGAACAGACTCTGATAGAGGAGACTGATTGGTTGGGTATTTGCAATCCCTTTGTCTGGGTTGGCAAGATACTTAGTCCAGATTCCCCTCTCTCTTGGGGGAGTGTATCATTGGTCTTATTGGCTAGGCCATGGCCATTTGGGGCCCTCTGATTGGATCCCTGCCTCAGAACAGGAGCAGGGCTGTAGTAGGACTGACCCTCTACCTTGCCCTTTCAAGGCACATGTGTGGAAGTTTGGGAGCCCATGGAGCCCACATGACCAAAGGGGAACAAGAAATTATCATTGTCTCCCACCATGTGTGCCTTTACCTCAGCAGCCATTTTCTGCCCCTAACAACTTAATCAGGGCCAACTAACTATCAAGACTTCCTCTGAAGGGTAAAACTTGAAACCTATATTCAGGAGCAAGGAAGAACTAGGATGTCTGAGGTCTTGGATACTTCTGGTACCTAGGACTATCTATTTTACCAAGGATCCTCACACTAAATTCCTATGCAATGAGTGCCTGTCACTCATTATCTGCCAGGTACTGGTGGCTCACACCTTAGTCCTATCTATTCCAGAGGCTGAGATCTGAAGTTCATGATTCAAAGTCAGCCAAAGAAAAACAGTCCCTGAGACTTTTTCTCCAATTAACCACTAAGAAGCTGGACGTTCAGATGTGGCTTAAATGTTAAAATGCCAGCTTTGTGCAAAAAAGCTTAGGGACAGTGTTCAGGGCCTGAGTTCAAGCTCTAGTACTGGCATAAGAAAGAAAGAGAGAAAAAGAGAAAGGAAGAAAGAAAGAGTTAAAAATATATTGAAAGACAAATAAAATAAAAATTTTAAGAGACAAAGCAACTAATAGTTCAGACCAGATTCAGATAGGACATATATAAAAATCATCAGAGGCTTTAAAATAAGTGATTCATATGTCCATGTTTTAATAAAAAGTAGATACTGTGCAGCATGACAGGCGATGTAACACAATGATGAAAATTGTAAGAAAAATCAAAAGAAAATGAAACACATGGAAACCCTTGGAAGAATACCTTCAGTGGCCTCACATAGCTGGAGAAAGAATGGCTGAGCCTGAAATTCAGTCAATGGAGTCTTCCAGTCTGGAATACCAAGAGGCAAGAACAGAATATTCAAGAACTGTGCAGTGACTGAAGGTGTAGCGCATATCCAATTGGGACAGCAGAAGATAAAACACAGAATGGACCAGATGAACTATTTTCAGTAATCATGGCTCAGAGCTCCTTGAACATAAAAATAGCCAAGGAGTTGAGAGAGTATGGAGCAGGGTAAACACCAAAGAAAAATGATATCTGAAAATCATATCTTCCTATAGCAGAAAAGCAAAGACAGAAAACATTCAAAGATACTGGAGGGGGAAAAGAAAGCCAAACAGGTAAGAATTGCAGCACAGAAGACTACTTGTCCAAAACCAATTCATCAAGAACAGGGATTTGAAATATTAAAATGTGGGAAGGAAAAATGAAACACAGCAAAAGTCAATATTCTCAAAGTTTATTTTTCAAAAGAGAGGTAGACATAAAATGTTCTCAACAATTGAAATTTCGCATGATGATTGCTTATCAGCTGCAAGAAATGCCAGCAGATGTTTTTCAAACAGAAGTCAACTGATATCAGAAGCTTATGTCTACAAAAGGAAACATTCAAGAAAAAATGCATGCAAGAAAAAATTGCTTTTCTTATTTTTGATTTATCAGAAACAACACTGTTTAAAATAGTAATAATAGCAAGGAACTTGCCACTTAGCAAAGGAAATGACAGCAATATCACAGGGATATGTAGAGGTGTTAGGAATTTCTGTCAACAAGCTATGTGTCTTATACTTGTAGTATAGTTTTTGTTGTTGTTGCTGTTGTTTTCAAAGTGGACTTAGATTAGCCTCAGATGTATATTTTCAACTGTAGGACTTTAATTTTTAAAAGAAGAAATAGTTGATCTATAGAATAGACGAACAGAAAGAATTTTAGACACTATAAGAAGAGATGAAATAGAATATATATTGTACTCAAGAGATATAGAGCCGGGCTCATGTCTGTAATCCCAGCTATTCAGGAAGCTGAGATCTGAGGATCGCAGTTCAAACCAACCAGGGTAGGAAAGTCTGTAAGACTCTTATCTCCAATTTACCACCAGAAAACTGGAATGGTACTGTGGCTCAGGTGGTACAGTGCTAGCTTTAAGCTGAAGAGCTCAGAGACAGCACCCAGGCCCAGAGTTCTAGCCCTATGAAAAAAAAAAATAGAGAAGGCATAAATATATAGAGAAAGAAGAACAAATACCTCTAATGGGAAGCACTCTCATATGTGTCATGTGTAGGCACAATAGATGTCTAAAAGAAGCAAATTTTGAATGTAAAGAAATACAGATTAGTTGTGCAATGGTGGCTCATGCTTGTAATCCTAGCTACTCAGAAGACTGAGATCTGAGGATCACAGTTCAAAGCCACCCTAAGCAGGAAAGTCTTTTACCCTTAATTAATCACCTAATAACTAGAAATGGAGCTGTGGTTCAAAGTGGTAGACCAATAAATGAGCAAAGGGATAGCACCCAGTCTCGGAGTTCAAGTCCCACAACTGATCAAAAAAAAAAAAAAAAGAAATACAAAAAAAAAAAAAGACAGACACAATTTTTTTTTCTTTCTTGTGATTGTTTCTAACATATTTATAAGATGATTTTTTGTTGCTTTGTATGTCCTTCCCCCACCATATAACCCTTGTTTTCACTGTATTTGATGTTATAATTTTCACTGTATTTGATGTTGGTATAATTTGTGGAGGAGAAGGGAAAAAATTGTTTAAATAGGGTGAACCCATTGCAACAATGAGATGTACAAGTTGTTATGTCGAAAAATGAACTTTACAACTTGGGGGGGGAGGAAGGGTTTTGGTGGGGAGGGGGGAGGAAGATGGGAAGGGGAAACAAAGGAGGAGGCAACAATGCTTGATAAGAAATATACTCATTACCTTGCCCATGTAATTGTAACCCCTCTGTAAGGCATTTTCACAATAAAAAAATAAAAATTAAAAAATAAGAGAATTCAATAAAGCAATCAAGACTATTAATATTATCAGACAAAAATGAACTTCAGAAAATGGAACTCCAGAAAAAAGATGTCGAGTGCTCAGAAAGACAGTATGATTCTAAAGTGGTCATAACAAAAAAAAAGGAAAAATGAGCAGCAAAAATGAACAAAACAAAGGCAAAAGTCAACAAATCTAACGTTATAATGGGGAAATCCAGGCAAATCAACAAAGCAAGAAAGAAAAAAGTCGTGCATGTTGGGAAAAAAATACATAAAAGTTTATTTTCTGGGGGACTAGTTGTCTCTGTATAAAAAAAGATATATAACCTTTTCAGAGCTAATAATTAACTTTTGCAAAATTACAATATGCAATTTCACAAATCTCTATATTGAATAACTTGATGATCTTTAAAAAATACAATTTTTAGTAGCATAGAAATAGTATTATTAGGTACAATTCTAATGCTTGCAATACTTATTTACTGAAAAAACCTATATAATTAGTTATAATTCAACTAAGAATATCTATATGATAGATACCATGTTACATTCTTGGGTTGGGAAATTCAAAATAATAAATATATCAGCAATTCCCAGCTTAATTTATTGGTTCAATGCAATCCCAAACAAATGCCATAAACTTCATATAAATATAAAGAACCCAAATAAAGAGACTGACAGGAGAAATGAAAATCAAGAACAGACTCTCATGCTGTATTCAACTAACTTGTGACAACAGTGAAAACAAGTAAATGGAGACAAGGCAGTTTTGCAACAAATGTACTGAAAGAATTGGACTCCCATATGTCAGGAAATACAAATATCAACATGTGTCACAAATGCTCCAGTATTATCTGAATATAGGACAGGAATCTTAATGTAAAGTTTACAACTATGAAGACTGTAGAGTAAAATAAAAGGAAAATATCTCTCCATCATTTGTCCTTGAAGAAATGCAAATTAAAACCTCAAGTCATGCCTGGCATAATGAGCCATGTCTATAATCCCAGCACTGAAGCAGGAGGAATGGATGAGAGTTTGGGGGCCTCTGGGCTACATAGTGAGGTCTTGTCAACACAACAACAAAAAAGATAAACAAGCCCCAAAGATAAGACAAAACGACAAACAACCACATGTTCAAGAGACTGCCTACCCAGCCTACTTCTAGGTATTTACTCAAATGATTTGTAGCCAAATTGTTAGCTATCTCAACCTAGCAAACTATAAAACACAGGATTTTAAAAATTAAACTTCAGTCAAATAATTTGGAAATTAAGAAATATAATTTATTACATTAGTTGACTATAGTTGCCTCAATAGAAATCTACCAAGCACTGATAAAATGCAACATCTATTCATTAGAAAAATAGCAATTTGGGGAATAGAAGTAAAGGCCCTTAATCTAATAAGACACTACAAACAATGTCACACTTAACCATGAATACTGGAACTAGGAAGAAGACAAGAATGCCTGATGTAAATACTTTTGATTGCTACAGCATGCCAGGAAATAGATGAATTGGGAAAGGAAATTTAAGAGTGGAAAGGAGGATTAAGGGACCTTTATTTTAGACAAAATAACTATGTGTAGAAAATCTAAAAGAACCTCCAAGTTAATTATTGTAATTAACAAGTAGGCTTAGCAATGATAAACATGGAAATGATCAATTGAATATTCACCAGACAAAGAAAAGAGGATTGCATGAAACTGCAGAGCTTCTGCATGGCAAAGGATATAGCTAGCATGATCAATAGAAAGCCCACAGCTTGGAAGATCTGCACTAGCCATACAACTGACAAGGGCCTCATACCTAACATATACTTAGAACTCAAAAAATTAAATCCTCCAACAAATCCTCAAAGAAACAACCAACCCATTAATAAATGGGCTAAAGACTTAAAGAGAAACTTCTCTGAAGAAGAATAAAAATGGTTAATAGGCAAATGGAGAAATGCTCAACTTCTCTGGCCATAAAAGAAATGCAAATCAAAACAACATTGAGATTCTATCTCACCCCAGTTAGAATGGTCATGGCTACAGAAGTAGTTCAAGTCTAGTCTGAGCTACACAGTGGAACCCTGTCTCAGAAAACCAAAATAATAACTATTATTATAATAACTATTATTACCATAAATTAAACACAATATAAAACATTCTTGAAGTTAACAGAAAACAAAAAGAAATAAAAAGCATGTAGATTGAAGATGATGAATTACAATTTTCTTCATACACGTGTGGAAATTCTAAAGAGTCCACACATGAAAAATTGCTTAGACTAATACTTAAGTTCAGCTGTGCCAAGAAACAGAATCTAAAAAATTAAATGCATTTTGATATCACCATGTAAGCACTGTGAAAGTAAAAGTAGGAAAGGAGAAGATAAAAAAGTATACGAAGCTTAAGTATAAGCCTTAAGAATAAACTATAATGAAGTGGGTATGCAAGAAGAGAACAATTTTTTGTTCAACATCCTGCTCCACTATTGTCCTGGCGTAATGGCTGACCACTGTGGAGACTACTTCTTGGTACAGCGGCCAACGTTCCCCAGAAACAGAACCAACAGGAACTTACTGAATGCTAAGTATTAACCAGAGGCCTTATTAATATCTCGTTATAGTTGTTCTGTGCACATGACTCCCCTTACATTGCCAACTTGGCCCTGAGGACAAACTATTAGGCAAACCACTCCCCTTCCTTTAGTTCTTGGAAAAACCTTTCCATTTCCCAGAAATCAACACAATTTAGTACATATTCATAGCACACTAATTTAACCCACTTATACAATTGCCAAAGAGCTAAGAGATTAGGTACTTCACTGTTTGGTCAAACTTCCTGCCTTCATTTTCCTTTGAGGGCATGTTTTAGTACTTTTTTCTTTGCTTCAAATAAATCTGGCTCTGCTAAGACTGCTTTAAGCTTGCCTGTTCCTGATTTTGTGTGTGTGTGTGTGTGATTTAAGACTTCCCATGTGTCTGGCTCTAAATTCTTTCATGAGAACAAGAATCTGCCCTTTCCTCTATTGACAATACAATAATTAGAACACATCCAGAACATTGCTAAGAGAAATTAAAATCTAAACAGGCAATCCATGGTCAGGTATTTGAAGAGTAATTATAACTAACATGGTAATTTTCAACTTGATATAGAGAGATAACAATATTTATCACATACCCTGCAGGATTTTTGGCAAATATTAGTACATTAAGTCTAAGACTGTTAGAATCCATCGCGACCATCCCAGGAGACCACAGGGAAGCAGGCAGGCACAGGAGGAAGATTATTACAAGGATTATTAGAAGGACCATATCTTCCCCTGGAGAGGGAGGTGTCTGCTCCCATCCAAGGTGGATAGCTCTGGTACGTCTGGGGAGAAGGGAGGGAGTGGCCAGCTATAGGCAGGACCTGTAGGGAAGAGAGGAGCTCAGGTTTGGGTGGAGCTGAGGACCAGAGGTGGGGATAATGCTGGTAAAGACTACTATGGAAATCCAAATAACTCAGAAGATACAAAGCAATTTGGAAAATAATGACAAATTAACAAAGGCAAATTGGGGAAACTTGGTTTTCACATAAAGTTACTGGTGCTGGTGAAAGGCAGACATAGATCAAAAAAGCAGCCTTGAGAGTAGACATATCTGTGAAAAATAGTCTTTATACCATGATGCCACAGAAATTCAACGTGGAAATACACACACTTTTCAGACAAATGGTGCTGAAACTTGCATATTACATGGAAAAAGGTGAACTATTATCTGTACATTACATAAAAATTAGTCAGTAAACTGAAGACCTAAATTTGAAAGCTAAAATTACAGATGACTTTCAAAAATAAAGAAAAAAAACTAAAGAAAATCTTTATGTCTTTGTTACACAGAGTTCTTAGATATGACAAAAATGTCATAAATGTAAAATCCATATTTGTATAGCTGATAAATGTACTTGTCAAGTAAAATCAATTCTAGACTCAGTAATGAGAGCTGTCGTCTGATGGAATTATTGAAATGGAGCAGGAGGACTAGCAAAATAAGATTAATTCTTTGGTTAGGCAAACGTGCTGTTTCTTTTATAGGGAGAAGTAAACAATGGTATGAGGAACTGGATGGGAGGAAATGGTATGACTAGACAAGATATCACAAGGGAGTAGATACAAATCAAAGAATGCTTTACCCTGTGACAGGTTATTTACAGGACTGGCTATTAGGAAAGGGTTCTACTGGCTCAGGCTTAAAAAATGTACTTACTTATGAAACTATAACCCCTCTGTACATCACCTTCACAGTAAAAACAATAAATAAGTAAAAATTTTAAAAAAGATTATGGACTAGTGGTATAAAAGAACCCTAAAATATAGCTATAATTTTAAACAATATTGATTTATGGAGAAAATACAGTTCAGCTAATTATTTTTGAGACAAAGAATCAGAATCTGATGGATCTGTGTCTAATTTTGTCACAGATAAACCAGGAAATAAGTGTTGGGGGGATATCTGTCAATTTAAAAAAATATTATGAGCAGAGTTGTTTCTGTGCATGAACCCATTTTTCACCAAACACCTGGAAGGTGAATCTCTTTGTCATTTGGATCATGGTAGCATCTTTTCTATCAAAAGGGTTTTGTAAAGTACAACATTGTCAAAAATATCTACATTTACAGTTTAAAACACAAGAGAAAAATTAGGAGAAAATATTAACAAATCATTTATTTAACCAAGGACTTAAGTATAGCTTATAGAAAAGAAGATGAGAACTGGACCAATAAAAGAACTGGACAAAATCTACCAGTATGATACTAAATAAATATGTGAAATGACATGTGACTAGATAATCAACACATAAGATACTTGGCATCTTTAACCATCAGGAAATGAAATGACTAGAGAAACCACTCCACGTCTATTAGGATGACTATATCAAGAAGATGAATAAGGAAATGTGTTGATAACATTGTGAGAATAAAAAAAAATCCTCATCTATTCCAGGTGGGAACCTGGAGTGGTTAATCTTGGTTGTTAACTTGATTGGACAGAGAAGCACTGCTGGGTATGTCTATAAGTATGTTTCCAGAGAGAATTAACTAAAAGAAAGACCTGCCCTGATTTGGACATCATTCCACAATCAGGGGTTCCAAATATAACAAAAGAAAAAAAAAGAGAGACAAGAGAAAGAGAAAAAGAAAGCCTAGGGACAAAGGAATTCTCAAGCTCTCCCTTCCTCTCTCCCTACTTTCCTGCTTCCTCTCCCTCTCCCATCTTTCCTTCTCCTTCTTTCTTTCCTTCTCCCTCTCCTCTTCCCTCTCCTCCCTTTCCCTCTTGCTTTCCCCCAATCTCCTCCTTTTCTTCTCTTCCCTCCTTCCTGTCTGCAACTATGAAGCAAAACCAGTCTTTCCTCCTTTTCATTGTTTTGCTTGGGGATTGTGTCATGGCAATGAAAAACTAACACAGAGTGCAAATGATACAACTCATTTGGTAAACAGTGTGGAAGTTTCTTTAAAAGTCAAACATAAACCAATATGCAATTCTCAGCTTCTCCTACACACCTACCCCAAAGAAACAAAAAACATGACCCCGTGAAAACATTTATACACATATACATAACAGTATTATGTATTATCATGGATAATCGAAACAAACCAAATGTTATTTAATTGACAAAACTATAAAAAGAATAAAAGAATAGGAAATGTGATATATATATATATATATATATATATATATATATACCACATTGCAAATCTGAATTATCTGTCTTGCTGTGTTTAGCCTTGAGTGGAAATGTCAAAGTGTTTCTGACTTGGTTCCGTACACGTTTGACATTCTTACCACACAGTAAGTGACGGTTCCAGTTCCTATACAGCCTTGTAAACACAAGCTCATCCACTGCAAATCCAAGTGAGTGAACTTCAAATGAGTTTGGTTTGCATTTCCTTGAGCCAAATAACACGAAGTAGTTTCTTGATATTTCTATGTGTTCCGTAGAGAAATGCCTATGCAGATCAATTTCACTTTTTATTTGCATAATCTGTGAGAAATTTTAGTTATGTAAGTTCCTTATTTAACTTAGACACTAGTCCCAAATCATATGTGATTTGCAAAAATGTTATCTATCTGTTATCTTTTCATGTTTTGGAAACACAAAAATATTTTTTTGCATATTCTATTTTAATTATTTATTTTTTTGTGAACATACTGTACAGAGGGGTTACAATTACATGGGCAGGATAATGTGTACATTTCTTATCAAGCATTGCAGCCAAAACAAAAATGCTTTTTAAGTTTTAAAATATATACATGCAGGGCTGGGATGTAGCTCAGTGGCAAAGCGCTTGCCTAGCAAGTGCAACGTCCTGAGTTCGATCCCCAGTACCAAAAAAGAAAAGACAAAAAAAATACAGTTAAAATATATACATGCAAAAAATAGCAAGGAAAAGATAACATACAAAATTTGAAAAACACACATATGTGATAAATAGATAGATAAGAAAATATTGTATGTGAGGCAAACAGGACACCAGTAAGATTAACCAAGAAAATAATGAAGAGGAACAAATAAACCAGGTCAGGAGTGAAAAGGTCATGTTAGCTCTGAATGCTACACAAATTGAAACAGACCACAATTGGTCATGTGGAAGTAAAGTAGAAAGGTTAGATAAAGTAAAAAAGATTCCAAAAATACTCATCTAATTGGCTCAAGCATAAGGAAATCAACTGATTACTCTCTATTAATTATACAAACAAAACCAAATATTTAAGATTTTTATCGAC
This sequence comes from Dipodomys merriami, assembly GCF_024711535.1. Taxonomy (NCBI): domain Eukaryota; kingdom Metazoa; phylum Chordata; class Mammalia; order Rodentia; family Heteromyidae; genus Dipodomys; species Dipodomys merriami. The sequence goes on along the minus strand of NW_027202493.1, from coordinate 4,064,659 downwards.
TGTTGCAAACGGATTCCCTGCTCACAATGTATGCATATAACAAAACAGTAGCATATGCATATTGTTTTGGGGAGGTGGTACTGAGATTTTTACTCAGGGCCTGATGGTGGCAAGTCAGGGACACTTAGCACCTAAGTCAAGATCCCACATTTCCACACTGCATTTCTTTTCTTTTCTTTTTTTTTTTTTTTTTTTACAAACGATCAAATTTATTTCTTCTCATGCATATGGAATTCCAATGTCAATTCTTTCTTTCTTTCTTTCTTTCTTTTTTTCTTTCTTTCTTTCTTTCTTTCTTTCTTTCTTTCTTTCTTTCTTTCTTTCTTTCTTTCTTTTATTTTTTTATTTTTATTGTGAAAATACTGTACAGAGGGGTTACAATTACATGGGCAAGATAGTGAGTACATTTCTTATCAAACATTGTAGCCTCCTCCTTTGTTTACCCTGCCCATCCCTTCCCAGCCTCCCCCGCCGCCCACTCAATCCTCCTCCCCCACCAAAGTTGTAAAGTTTGTTTTCTACATGACAACTTGTACTTCTCATTGTTGCAACGGGTCCACCTGTATCCCTATTTAAACGACTTGTTTTTCCCCTTCCCTTCCACAAATTATAGCGACATCAAATACAGTGAAAGCAGGGGTTATACTGTGGGGGAGGAACATACAAAGCAACAAAGAAATCATCTTATAAATGCGTTAGAAACAAATGCATGAAAGAAAAAAGAACATTTAAATACATATCTTAGGGTTCATTTTTCTAACTTCACCTTATCTGACCTTTTCTGCTTGACTCATACATATACTAGATATTGCAAATAAGGGAAACCATGGGACAATGTTTCTTTGGGTTTGGCGTACTTCACTTAATATAATTTTTTCCAAGCCTTTCCATTTCCTAACAAATGGGGCAATGTCATTCTTTCTGATGGAAGCATAGAATTCCATTGTGTATATATACGACATTTTCTTGATCCATTCATCTACTGAGGGGCATCTGGGTTGGTTCCAGATCTTAGCTATGGTAAATAATGCTGCAATAAACATAGTTGTGCTGGTAGCTTTAGTGTGGTCTTGTTTGTAAACATTTGGGTAAATGCCCAAAAGTGAGATTGCTGGGTCCTAGGGGAGCTCTATGTGGAGTCTTTCCACACTGCATTTCTTAAATGAAATTGCTCTAATGAATCTTTTTCTGAGTGGAGAAAACCCAGAACTGATGGGCATCTCATCTGGCCAGACAGGTTTAGTGGGGTTTTGCTTTGCCCTAAGAGAATACAATTATACTACATTGAGCAAGCTAATCTCAAGGCAGTTTAAATTCATAGGATAGTACATGAGAGCCTCCTTCATATTCCAAATATTCTTTCCAACTGGCAGGATTAATTTTCCTTTCGGAATTTTCAGGTTATCTTATTCTGAATTTTGTGTTTATTTTTTATTTTATTTTATTTTTTTTTAATTGTGAAAATACCATACAGAGGGGTTACAATTACATGGGCAAGATAATGAGTACAATTCTTAGCAAGTATTATTGCCTCCTCCTTTGTTTCCCCTTCCCATCTCCTTCCCAACCGCCCCTACTGCCCCTGCCGAAGTTGTAAAGTTCATTTTCAACATAATGACTTGTACATCTCATTGTTGCAATGGATCCACCTGTATCCCTATTTAAACGATTTGATTTTTCCCTTCCCCTCCACAAATTATACCAACATCAAATACGTGAAAACAGGGGTTATACCGTGGGAGAGGGACATACAAAGCAACAAAGACAATAAATGCCATGCAACACCATTAAAAATAATCTCTCTCCTAATCCCTGAATCTAGACAGTCCACAGACAACCTCACTAAAGGGCTCTCCTTGCCAGTTTGGGCCAGCAGATGTAATTAAAGGGCCATGAATCAGTTTCAGGGGAACTTGCCCTTTAGAGGGAAAATATGGTAAACATTATATACTTTCCTACTATACTGTATAAAAGTAAATGCTGTTCATTTCCTACCTGAATTGTCCCTTTGATGCTACTAAAATAACAGGATGTTGGCATTAATTTGAATCTCTTAATTGAAGTGCTTAACCTAGCCATATGCATGCATTGAAATCAGGTGCTTGGAATCCTTAAAATAATATTATATATACTAAAAAAACCTCTCTCATTCCATCTTCCTGATGAGAAACAGTATAATTTCAGTAAAAATATGAATTATCAGACCTCTTACAAAAATTTGTCAGGAGCCAAATTCAATATCTTGAATATACTTAAAATGAAACATACTTGTATAATTAATTGATATTAATTTTAAGAATGCAAGAGATAAATGTCTTAGATGTTTACAAACTAAGGATGTGCCACAAAACATGCATACATTTAGATAAACATACATAAATGTATTAGAACACTTAAAGTCTCACAATTTTGAGAAGTTGTTCATAGTCTGGTTTTGGGATTTAAGTACAGCACCTATTCAATGACACATTTATTAGGACATCCTTGGGTAATGGACCCAAAACTTCTCATACAACCACCAGACTCACCTTAGGCAAACACTGGCCTTAAGAGGGATAGAGCCAGGTGTGATGAGAAGATCTTTGCCATATCTTCGATGCCAGCATGGGGGAAGAGTTGTCAAGAGACTGCAAGGCATGGGCCTGCTGGGCTCTATAGATGACTCAAAACAAAGTAAACACAGATAGAAAAATAATAATATAAAAGAGGACCTTGATGAGCTCAACTTTGCAATTGTGCTGTATTGACTTTCTTGTGAGGTATTTACCTAACCTTGGTATTAGGGTTCTATTATTAACTCAGGAAGAAAATAAATTGTCAATAAATGCAATGCTAAGCGAGGATTCCCCAGGAATTGTTACTTGACTCTTTCTTAATTGAGAAATAATAAATTCATATAATGCACCTTACATCTGAATTCATGTAATTTCTCTTGGCAGTGTTGTTCCTGGAGCCTGCTGCACTTGGTGAGGTCTCATGTCTGCAAATCCCTGGAAGAATCCTGCTTGCTCATGTTCATATGGAGGTTACTGGATTTTTGTATTTTAATTTTTTGTTTCTTTTTTTTTTGGCTTTTCTTTTTTTTTAAATTTTATTTGTGAACATACTGTACAGAGGGGTTACAATTACATGGGCAGGATAATGTGTACATTTCTTACCAAGCATTGCAGCCTCCTCCTTTGTTTATACTTCACATCCCTTCCCAGCCTCCCCGCTCCCCCTCCCAATCCCAATCCTTCTCCACTCCCTCCCCCCCCCCCCCAACCGACTTTGTAAAGCTCCTTTTGGACATGACAACTTGTACTTCTCATTGTTGCAACAGGTCCACCTGTAGCCTTAAACGACTTGTTTTTCCCCATCTCCTCCACAAGTTATGCTGACATCAAATATAGTGAAAGCAGGGGTTATACTGTGGGGGAGGGACATACAAAGCAACAAAGAAATAATCTTATAAATGCGTTAGAAACACATGCATGAAAAAAAAACATTAAAATACATATCTAAGGGTTCATTTTCCTAACATCACATTATCTGACCTTTTCCGCTTGACTCATACATATACAAGATATTGCAAATAAGGGAAACCATGGGACCTATGTTTCTTTGGGCCTGGCTTACTTCACTTAATATAATTTTTTTCCAAGCCTTTCCATTTCCTAACAAATGGGGCAATGTCATTCTTTCTGATGGAGGCATAGAATTCCATTGTGTATATTTACCACATTTTCTTGATCCATTCATCTACTGAGGGGCATCTGGGTTGGTTGAACATGAAAGAGGTTAGCTTTTTTGGGGGGGGGTCCGGTTGTGGGGCCTGGGAGCTGTCTCTCAGCTCTTCAGCTCAAGGCTAGTGCTCTACCACTTGAGCCACCTTCCCAGCCCATGAGGCTAGTTGTATATTGTCTTTGAAACTGGTGCGGTTTACTAGTGTTTCTTGTCAAAATAATGAAACAAATCATTTCATTAATTTTTATTGTTTTAAAATTATATGGAGTGTTTCACATACTATTTGCTCAGAAGTTCTTAACCAAATGCAAATCTCAGTTATTGCAACCAGAAAAGTAACTTACAGACAATAGGCATAATTCCTTAGAATATGCAAACAAAAGATGAAACCCTGGAAGAAACATAATGAATCATGTGGTGATGTTTTCATATTACAATAAAGAAGGCCATTGTAAGGAAGATAAAAACAAGAAAACAAATAAAATGATTAGAAAATTAAAAAGACAGTATAATAAAATTACAAAAATTTAGATAAGATACTACATTTTAAACTGGAGAGATATTCAACTTACATGATGTAGAAAGGAAGAAGTGTCTTCCTGAGAAACACATGGGATAAGAGATTGGGAGTGTAACTCAGTGTTGGAGTACTTGCTTAGCAGTTATGAGGTACTGGGTTCAATTCTCCAACACTGTTTAAAATGAGCATGATTCCAAAGGTTCTCTGAGAGTGTGTGTCTGACTTTTGGGGTTAATGAAGAGACTCAAGGCATATAAGCGCTGCAAGTCTTTACAAGTCTTGCTCTTTTTACTTACCTAATCTGACTGTCTTGGGAGCCTAGATTCTAATGCTCCTGTTAAATGAACATTATCAACAACTGCATTCTCTAGAATGCTGATTTCAAAGTAGAGATCTGAATAGAAAACTTAGCTACTTAGTGATTTAGTAAGTCCATCCCATCTAGCAATCGACTCTCTCTCATGGGGAGTGCCATTTATGAAAATGTGTGTATACTCATCTAGAGTGAAGTGCTTGGGGCTGGTCATTCTCTACTACCATGGCAATTTTCAAATTTATCCCAATCCATAACAACAACAACAACAACAAAAATAAAAATAAATAAGAGAAGGGGATTTGCTAGCATTTATACAATTGAGAGGGAGAATTATGTCCTAAAAACACTTCATTTGATTCTACCTGGGCCCCACATGAAGGAGCTTCTTATTTCCAGATTCTCTTGTGTAGAATGTCTACAAAGCCCAGACTAATAGGAAAATTCCAAGGGGAAAAATTATGCTGATAGAAAAACACAGGCAATGTAAGGAGGCTCTGTCAGTCCTACTATACAACTGGAAGCTATGAAGATCAATATGCAAGGTATAACTGTGGTGCAAGTACATCTTGCAATCATTGCCTTTCCCAGAAGATGTGCAGCTATAAGCCTTTCTTTCCTCTGGCGCCTGCTGGTCACCTTAGAAACCCTTGTGATTGAACAGAGCTATAATTAGCTTCCACCATCCCTCATGGTTACAGGGTTGCATACAAAGCTTCCCTAAATAGAAGATATTATCAGAGGATGTTCTGGAAGTAGGGCAACATAGAGATAAACAGTTTAGCAAACTCCATAATTCCAATGTCACAACTGAGCCTTGGATTAAAGAACTCCAGAAACCCCTTTGGAGAGGCTATTTATGTATCTCTGCTTTTCTTCCTTCATTCCTGAAATTTAATGTTTCTTTCATTATAAACCACAAAACTTCTTTTTCACTGGTTGTAGAATTCTGAGTTGTTAATTCTTTTCTTTCTAAACTTCTAAAGAAAATACCACATTACAGCATTGTTGTTCATTACATCATTGTTGCTCATGAGAAGTTTGAAATAATTGAATGGGTTTTCCTTTATATGGAACCATGTTTTGAAGGCTTCTTTTCATCATTTAATTTCAGTAGTTTCATTATCCTATGTATTTATATTGAATGAGCTTCTTGAGTCTAATTTGTTTTTCAATTTTGCGAGGTTCAACATATCTGCATATGTGCCATTTGGCATGAATACTTGTCTTCTTTCCCCCTGGGTTTGCAAAGGACACAAAAATTTTGATATTATGTCACAAGTGCTTGAGGCTTTGTCAATTCATGTTAAATCATTTTTTCTCATAGTTGTGCAGGTTTTATAATTGTATGGTCTTTACAGTCACTAACATTCCCTCTGTCATAATTACTTTGCTATTGAGACAAACACATTTTCAACTTCAAGAGCTCATTCTGTACCATATATACATTTGTATTTGGTTTATTTTTAGTTCTTGGTGAAAATGTCTTTTCCTTTATTTTCAGAGTCTTCACATTTGACTTGTGGGGGTAATCAGAATCTGTATTCTGTCTAGATTAGTACTTGTAGATTGAATTTTGCTCTTTAATTTTGCTCAGATTTTTGTGTGCTTTTTGTTGGTTGTGGGGCTTAAAATCTGGGCCTGGGCACTGTCCCTGAGCTGTTCAGCTCAAGGCAAATGAGCAACCACTTGAGCCACAGTGCCATTTCCGTTTTTCTGGTGTTTAACTGGAGATAAGAGTTTAGTGGATGTTCCTGCCTGGGGTTGGCTTTGAACCACCATCCTCATATCTCAGCCTCCTGAGTAGCTAGGATAACAGGTATAAGCCACCTGTGCCCTGCTTTTTGCCATGAATTTTGGATTATATCTGCAACATTGTGTTGATGATTTTTTAAAACTGTTCCTTACCATGTAACCCAGGCTCACTTTAAACTCAGTTTTCCTGTCTCAGTCTCCCAAAAGCTGGGAATAGAAGTGTGTGCCCCCATAACTGACATATTTTTTAACACTATGGTGCAAGGTTCTCAATCTTGTAAAAATCTTCCAATGAATGCTAATTTTTGTGTGTATCTATTTTAACAGGCAAACAAACTGAATAGGTCTGTACCACGGGTCATGTCATCTTCTATAGGTAATAATTAGTTATCAGTTTATTTTTCAGAACTTATTCTTCAGAGCTTTTGGGTGTGCTCCACCCATTTGGGCAGTCATTTTCATCATGGTTCAGACCTTGAAACACAGGCCTGCTTTAAGTATGTGCCCCATTTAGGATGGAGCCATGAATTAGGTTTGTTAATACATAATTTGGAGATGATATTGTTTTTTTTTACCTACTCCTTTGTTTTTATTTATTTATTTATTTATTTTTATTGTAAAAATGTTGTACAGAGGGGTTACAGTTTCATGAGTCAGGTAATGAGCACATTTCATAGCGAGCATTGTTACCTACTCGTTTATTTCCCCCCTACCATCACTTCCCTCCCTACCTCCCCAATTTGTCCCTCACCACCTACCTGATATTGTAATGTACATTTTTCAATATAGTGTCCTGTACATCTCATCATCAAAATAGGTCAGCCTGCATCTCCATTTAAGCATTCTGCAATATCCCTTCCCCTCCCCAAATTACAAAAATGTATATACAAAGTGCAGAACACTGGCATCAAATCCAGTGAAAACAGAGGTTATACCCTGGGGGAAGAACATACAAAAGAAACAAAAGAATCACATAATGCATTGTAAGTACATTAATAACACTAGCAAGAAAGAAAAAAAAACCCTCTTGTGTCCCTGTCAGGGTACATTTTGCTTAACATTATCTCATGTTGTTGAACGCATATAACCTTTGACCTTCTCTGCTTGTCCTAGATATGTACTAGTCACTGCAAACAAGGGAAACCCTGGGACCTATGTTTCTTTGGACCTGGCTTACTTCACTTAATATAATTTCCTAACGAAAGAGGCATTGTCATTCTTTCTGACGAAGGCATATAATTCCATTGTATATATATACCACATTTTCTTGATCCATTCATCTACTGAGGGGCATCTGTGTTGGTTCCATATCTTAGCTATGGTAAATAATGCTGCGATAAACATGGTTGTGCTGGTAGCTTTGGTATGACCTTGTTTGTGATCATTTGGGTAAATGCTGGGTCATAGAGAGCTCTATGTGGAGCCTTTGAGGAACCAAAAATTCATATGGAACAATAAAATACCCCAAATAACAAAAACAATCATTAGTAGGAAGAACAGCACTGGAGGAATATCAATACCAAATTTCAAACTCTACTAAAAAGCGATAGCAATCAAAACAGCTTGATACTATCACAAGAACAGACCTGAGGACCAATGGAATAGGACTGAAGACCCAGAAATGAACTCACAGACCTATAGCCACCGAATCTTTGACAAGGGAGCTAAAGAAATAGAATAGAAGAAAGACAGCTTCTGCAGTAAAGGGTGCTGGCAAAACTGGTTAAACACTTGTAGAAAACTAAATCTAGATCCATATATATCACCCTGCACCTGAATCAACTCCAAATGGATCAAAGACCTCAGAATAAAAGCAGACTCCATGAAGACATTACAGGAAGGAACAGGAGACGCCATTCTTGAGTGAGTGATTTCTCTTGTATGATTGGATGTCCTGAGGCTCTTCTAATCCAGTTCCTTATTCAGAGAAAACGATGGTAGCATAAACCTTGAGCCTGTGCGCTGGTGGGCCAGCCAGTATGGGTGGAGTCAGTTTTATTAGAGTACAGTGTCAAAGAAAGAGGAAAACAATGTGTGTTCTTTCCAGGCTCCTTAGAGATTTGGGGCACCTTTCCCAGTTTCTCTTCAGGACTTTAGGTATTTTCTACAGAAGTGTTTACACTGACTTTAGAAAAGGACCAGAGAGGAAAAGAGAAGAAAAAAGATTTCCTCCCACAGCTTTCAATATGCTCACATATTTCTGTAGTCCTCTGACTAATAAAAAATGCCTTTTACTCTTCTAGGATTTAGGTTTGTTTGAAGTGATGCAGATAAAAAGGAAGGACAAAATAAAGTTATAAGCCTTCATCTTCTCTGCATTACTATTTAAATATGAGCTTATTCCTCAACCCATCTGAAATTATTTAGCTTATCTCAACCAAGCTGATCTCATTTGAGTCCTCAATAGTCTGCTTCTGTACTCTGTGCCGGGTATATTTATGATCAATAGGAAAACAGCAGCATCTTTATGCAAACAATGAATGAAAAATAATTAAATATAAGAGATGTCAAAAGGGAGTCACAAAGGAAAGTATGAAAGAAATGAGACAAATGAAAAAGAAACAGTAACATAAAATTTATGAGATGCTGGAAATCCCTGATGAGTGAAATCATGAAATCCCTGATGAGTGAAATCATGATTGTTAAGTTATAACTCAGAACAAGGAGAAGATCTCAAGTCAACAAAATGTGGTGGCATGCATCTTTAATTTCAGTAATCAAGAGTATTTGTGAATTAGACCTGGTTTCATAAACAAAAATCTAACTAATATTAGAAAATGAATCTAGAAACAGTGGAACCAACTAAATTCAATCCTAGCAAACTGAAGTAGTAAAGAGTATATGAAAAAGAATACAAAGCAATAGAGCAATAGAGAAGCTAATAAACCCAAAGTTAGAGTAAGACTAGTACAATGAACAAACTCCTAGATATATTGGCTATGGGAAAAAGGGGATATTCAAATTATTAAAATCAGAAATAAATACAGGTGGAAATATTATTACCAATTTAACAGAAGTAAAAGATTAGAGGTGTACATGAACAATCATATGCAAGAACTTGGACAACCTAGATGAAAGAAACAAATTTCTAGAGGTATACAAAGTACTAACTCTGAATCACCAAGGATTAGAAAGCCTTAAAAGAACTATAACTAATTATCCTGCCCATGTAATTGTAACCCTTCTGTACAGTATGTTCACAAAAAAAATAAAAAAATAACTATAACTAGTAGAGAGAATGAACTAGAAGTCAAAACTTTCTTTGAGTAAAAAGCCCTGTCCTAAATGGTTTTATTGGTGAATTATACTAAACACTGAAAGAGGCAATAACAATTTTTCTCAAACTCTTCCAAATATTTGAGGAGAAGAAACACTTCAAAATGTATTCTATGGGACCAGCATTAACCTGATACTAAAGCTAAATAAAGATACTTCCATGAATATATCCACCAAGGAAGGGTTCATTGTGCTTAGGGTTTGGTCTGTAAGTGCTGCTGTTGAAAGATGGCAGACTGAGGTTTGAAGTGCAGTCAGGTGGGAGATCCTTAAGTAACTAGTAGCTTAAGGGTATCTTTTGTGTGTTCCTTTAGTTCTGTGATATTCTCATAAAAGAGTTGTTAGGTAGGTAGGGAAGAGAATGGTAAGATTGCTGACATTGATCAAAATATATTGTATTTATAAACTGCTTTGTTAAATGGAATCTCCTTTGTACAATTATTTAAAGTCAATAATAAAAGAACAACAACAAAAAGTTGTTAGGAAAGAGTGGGCCTCATCATTCTGTCCCTATACTGGTTAAGAATGTGACTCTGCCCCAACAAAATTCCCACAGTGGCTACCTAACACCTGCCATCTGTCAAGGCCCCTCACATTACCTTCAACTTGCAAATCTGTGAGCTAAGCCAGCTTCTTTTTCTTTGTAAGTAGTATATATTAAGTGTTTTGGTATCATAATACAAGGATGATTAATATGTACAAGGAAAGAAAAATCACAGCTCAGTACTTCTGATGAATAGCAATGCAAAACCCATAGCAACAATGATACCCAAAAGACAGTATATTGGAAATGAACGTTACAACTTGGCGGGGGAGGAGAGGAGTGAGGGAGGCGAAGAAGCAAAGGGATAATGGGAGAACAACAAGGGAAGGGGTAACAATGCTCAACAAGAAATGAACTCATTGCCTTACTCATGTAACTATAACCCCTCTGTACAGCATCTTTACAATAAAATTTAAAAATACTCAATAAAATATTAGAAAACTGAACAAAACAACACACTAAAGGGATTATGTACCATGGTCAACTGTGATTTATTTCTAGAATGCAAGTTAATTTAATATATAAAAATAAATATAATGTATTAACTTAATGCAATGAATGAAATAAATATACATTATCATCTTAGTTGACAAATTATTTGACAAAATCCAAAAGAAAATGCTAAAACATCCAAAAATTTAGGATGAGAAATTATGTTAATATGAGATATGAGAAAGGTCATATATGAGCACTCCACTAGTATTATTATATAGTATATGTAATATATTATATATTATATATCAGTGATGGAAGATTAAAACCCTTACCTGAGAGATCTGAAGATAAGAAGGCCCTTTTTCATCATTTCTATTCAGTATATTCTATACTTAGAGATTCTAATCAAGTGAAAGTGGTCATGGTAAATAAAATTAGTAAATAAAAATCATCTAAATTTGAAGGGAGAAAATAAAATAAACTCTTCACATTGTGAAAAATGATAGATAGGTTTTGATTGCAAGGACAGGAATAAAGAGTATAAAAAAACAATTGTTTAAATTATTATTTTCCCAAAGATATGTTAAATTGATAATTCAATTTTTTGGTGTCATAAAAGGTGGATGTTGTAGTATTTTGATAGTAGTAGTTATTAAGTACATGCATCCTCTCGTCTACTTTTAGTCTGTTTTTGGGATGGGGAAATGCAAGTGTATTTTTAGAAAAAGGAAAAAGTTTTAATGCCTATATGTTAACTATGTATCAATTGTCTTGTCATAAAGTTTTTATGAAGTTTTATAACTTTTTAACTTCTGAAAATCAACACTGAAGTTTACTTCTTTAATTAAAAACACAACTTACTACTAGCACAGACAAAATATTTTTACCATTAGAGTAATAATAAAATGAGATTCAAGAAATGAACCTTTCCAGGTATCAGCAAAAGATTTTCAATGAGGACATAAGAACAATTCAATGAGAAAGGGATAATTGTTCCCATGCAATAATTTGCCCATGCAAAAGAATGAGTTTGACTCTTACTTCATTTTATACCATGCATATAGATTAATTCAAAATGCAACAAATATTTAGAGTTTAGGAAAAAAGGGGACAAAGCAGCATGACATTGAATTTTGGATGACTGGATTTAGGTAGAATACTTAAGCATAGTATATGTTCTGCAACAAAAGGAAAAAAAAACCAGATAACCTGGAATTCATCAAATTAAAAACCCTTGTGTATCAAAATAAACTTTCAAGGGAGAGAAAAAGAAGCCATGGGAAGGGAGAAGATATCTGTAAACCATCTATACATATACCATATAAAGGATGAATATTCAAGATACACAAGCAATGATTATTACAACAACAAAAAGGAAAGTAGACAACAGACATTTCTGTAAAGATAATACACAAATGGCAGTAAGCACCTGAGAAAAATCCAGTATCATTACACATTAAAGAAACTGATAGGGTATAATTGGGTGGGGGGAGGGGGGTAAAATTGGGTGGGGGGAGGGGGGAGGCGGGGAAGGGAAGTGAAGGGTAAACAAAGGAGGAGGCTGCAATGCTTGGTAAGAAATGTATGCATTATCCTGCCCATGTAATTGTAGCCCCTCTGTACAGTATGTTCTCAAATAAAATAAAATACAATTAAAAAAAAAAGAAAAAAAAAGAAACTGATAATAAAATCTCAATAAGATGCCACTAAGACTGTGAAGAACAGCAAAATAGAAAATAAGTGTTGGTAGGAAATGAAGCAGCTAGAACCCTTGTGCATGTCTGCTTCTCACATACACAGAATAGAACTGACAAAAGACTCAGCAGTTCCACTTACGACACACCCAAAAGAAATGAAATCGCTGTCTTGGATCAACAGCAGCATTATTTATCATAAATCAAAGTTGAAAACAACCCAAATATTCACAGATGAATGAATGGATAAGCAAAAATGTGGTCAATACATACAATGAAAGATAGAAATAAAGTCAGTGCTAATCCATTTTCAAGACAAGGCATTCAAGTGGAAAATTACCAGTAGCTTGCTTACATAGCAACCTGCTCATGTGAAAAAGTTCATGCTTCAGAACTAGGACCTTTTAAAAGGGGGCTGATCAGTAAGAGGAAGACTAGACAGCAATAAAATGGGAAAATGGGTAGAAACTGTGAATGAATGAGCTGGAAAACACATATCCAGAAGTCTTCCCCCTACAAAAGAACAAAGGGGTAGTGTTAAATAGCAACAAATGCCACTTCTAAAAGTCTGGGAGAGAATGTAAACTCCATAGTATTCAATGAATGAAAAATTACAGGAGGGCCTTGACCACTAGGGAGGAATTCCTTGTTTTAATTGCTTATGACATACCCACTTATCAAACAACACCTTGTCTTTCAAGACCACAATTGAAGTTCTGTTTTTGCTGTATTTTTTCTTTTAATCTCCAAGTCTATCCTATGCATTTGGATGAGCGGAAGTCTTTCTCACAAAAATATTATCCAACCTGAAAAATGTAGGGAGTTCTAACATATGTTACACATGGATAGATCTTGAAGAGGGATTGTTAAGTGAAATCGCAAATATTTATTTATTATATCATTAACATTATGGTTCCACTTCTGTGACCTGCACAGAATAGTAAAATCTATAGAGATGGATGGCACAATAGTGGCCAGTTAGCAGCAGCTAGGGGTTAGAGAAAGAGAGAGTTGCTGTTTCATGGTTCAGGTTGAGAGAATGCAAACCATCTTTGATGATAATGGAGAGCAGTAATGGCTGCACAAGGCTGTAAGAAGAATCCACACAGTTTAACCTTCAAAATAAAATCAGTAAAAGTAAGGAAAACATTAAAATGTCTTTATGACAATATGCATGGCAATTTAAGAGCAATAATTCATTCTTTTTCCAGTTGAGGATGGTGCATAGGGTTGTGTGCATGCTAGACAACTACCAAGTAAGCTACAGGTAGCCTAGTGCCTAAACTTCCTAGACAACAAAAAATTCCAAAATGGGCCCAAGAATAAGCAGAAAATTAGAATAGTTGTATATTTCTAACAGAAGCTAAAGGTATAATTTTGAATCCCCAACAAAAAAGCTCTACACCCCCCAGCTCTCTATTAGTATATTTTATGGAATATTTAAAACAAAATAATACAGATCACTTCAGAGAATACAAAAAAAATGCTTCCAAATCTATTTAGTGACATTTATGGAAATGTGATACCAAATCTGGCAAAAAAAAAGGTAGGAAATGTAGCTTGGTGGCAGAGCCCTTGCCTTACCAAAGCCCTGAGTTTGAACTCCAGCACTGAAAAAATAAAATATGACAAAATGGAAAAAAATGAGGAAAACAATTTAGAAACAGATATTCCTCCAAACATAGCCTTTCAAAAATAATTAAAATATTAACGGATAAAATCTAGTGCTACTGCTGGTGTAAATAGAAACTATTATAGACTATGGAAAGCAAAATGGAAGTTTTACAAAAACTTAGAATGTGCCTTCATGTGACCCAGAAATCGCAGAACTAAAGGAAAGGAAGTCAAAATGCTGAATATTCCTATGTTCATCACTGCATCATTCCTAATAATTAAGATGTGAAATCAACTGATAGGTCCATTAATAGATGAATGGATACAGAAAAGAAAGCATATACACAAAATGGAATACCAGTCAGTTATAAAAAAAATAATGAACTCTAACCAGGCGCCTATAATCTGCTTCTCACAAAGCTGAAACTTAGATTGTGGTTCAAAGCCAGCCTGGGGAGAGCAGTATGGGAAATTGCATCTCTAATTGACCAACAAAATGCCATTCTTGGCTCAAGTGGTAGAGTGCCAGCTATGAACTAGAGTGCCGAGCAAGTATGTGAGGCTCTGTGTACAAGCCTTGGTACTAGCTAATAATAATAATGATAATAATAATAATGATGATGATGATGATGATAACAGTGACAATAATGATTTGTACACCATTGAACTGTTTGCTTTATTTTAGATCTATTCAGTTTCTTCCTTTTAAAATGTCTTCTCTTGTACTATTTACAATTTCTTTACTTCACCCATCTTTTGGCTTGTGTGCTTATAAATTCTTATATAATTTTTTATTAATAAGCCTAAAGATTAAAATACACATCTGCATGCAAGCTTTCGAAATCTTTTCAATTCATTCTCATTTTTCTTCCCATAGTTCAACATTACTTTCATCTCTGCTCATGTTTATAAGATGAATTTTGGTATATTTAAATTCAATCAGTATATATGTACACATGTGTAGGTACATACACATCATCTCTACAAGTAAAATTTCATAATATTTATTATTGTGGCAATAATTCTCATGGCTTTATAGGCACTCTCATACATTTTTCCAGAAAGCAATCTCTTTTATTGGTTTGCATTGTTACTACTTCTAATATTTTCACTCTGTAAAAACAAATAAAAAAATCTTTCAGTATTTTCTTGATTGTGAATTTAGAGGGGATGAAGAAAGATGGAATAGGTAACACTGATCAAGACCCTTGTACTCATAAATTGACATGTTGAATTGAAACCCCCTTGTATATCTGCCTAAAGGTAATAAAAATATATTTCTGAAAACTTAAAAAAATAAACTTCACTCATTTAGATTCTTTTCCTCTTTTTGAGGGGGGGGGTTTGTAGATACTTGGATTTGAACTCAGGGCCTAGAGCTCTTCCTTTTTTTTTCCCCCTCAAGCTGGCATTCTACCACTTAAGCTACACATCCACCTTCTAGCTATTTGCTGGTTTATTATGGTTAATTGGAATCATTAGATTTGTCTGCCCAAAACTGATCCTTAGATTTCAGCCTCCTGAGTAGCTAAGTTTATATACTCATTCACATTCTTTTATTTCTTTTTCTCTCACAATATTTTGTTGTTGTTATAAAGGTAACATACAGAGGGGTTACTGTTTTACAAGCCAGGTAAAGAGCATATTTATTTGTTTGTTTGTTTGTTTATTGTTGGTTGTGTGGCTTGAACTCTGGGCCTGGGCACTCAGCTCTTCAGATCAAGGCAAGGCAAGCGCTCTACCACTTGAGCCATAACGCCACTTCTGGTTTTTTGAGTGGTTTTTTTGGAGATAAGAGTCTCAGGGACTTTCCTGCCTGGACTGGCTTTGAACCGTGATTCTCAGATCTCAACCTCCTGAATAGCTAGGATTATAGGTGTGAGCCACCGATGCCTGGTAAGTATGTATATATATATATATATATATATATATATATATATATAATTTTTTTATTGTGAGAATACCGTACAGAGGAGTTACAATTACATGGGCAAGATCACGAGTACATTTCTTATCAAGCATTGTTGCCTCCTCCTTGTTTCCCCTTGCCATCCCTTCCCATACTCCTCCCCTCCCCTGACCCGATCCTCCCCCCCCCACCAAAGTTGTTAAGTTCATTTTTCGACATAACGACTTGTACATCTCATTGTTGCAATGGGTCCACCTGTATCCCTAGTTAAATGATTTGTTTTTTTCCCTTCCCCTCCACAAATCATACCAACATCAAATAGAGTGAAAGTATGGGTTAGTATATTTATTTTTTAAGTTAATAACTTTTACTTAAATATTTTTATGCATCAGGAGGATCTTTTACACTTCAAAATATGGCAATATTTTAAAACCCATGTATGTCTTTTCTATATCATATGAAAAATTTTAATTAATAAATGTAAGATATCAATATTCATGAATGCAAACATCAGTTGCAATTCTTGTGATGTTTTAAGAATAAGCATATGCAGTTGCCTGAAAACTGCTCCTTTTATAAAATATTAAAGCCTACACCTGACTCAAATCAGAGTTCTTCCTTACATACACTGTACAATGTAATATGTACACATTTTTCTCCAACTTCAAATGTGTTATTAAAGACAATGAGACTGTCTACCCATCTCTTATTTATGCCCCTGGAGAACCTGTCTGCATTCAATCATCCCATTTGTGTCATTATACCATAGAAAATTAGTCCAAAGATACATACAAAAACACAACTAGTTTAGCTGTCTCATGCCTGCAATACTAGATACTCAGGAGGCTAAAGCATAGATGATTGTCCTTCAAAACCAACCCAAGAAAACTCTGCAAGTCTCCATCTTCAATGAACCAGTCAAATTCCAGATTGGAGTTGTGGCTCAAGTGTTAGAGCATCAGCTGTAAACAAATAAAGCTAATCAACAGTGTGAGTTCTTGAAGTCAAACATTGGTACTGGCATACAACACAACCCTCACCCTACTTTCACACACAAATACTATTAGATTTTATTTGTTTAATGCTTACTAGTTCCTGAGTTAAGTAAAATTTTGAAACACATCACAATATATTTAATTACTGTGTTGTTTGTATAAAATAGTTTATTGTTGTCAATCATAGTTTTATTGTATATAAAATTTATTAGTAAAGTATGCTTAATGGTTATTTAGTAGCATTTTAAAAGATATGAAGTAATCACCTTGGAATGGATTGTACCTAAGGTTAGATAGAAATACAGCAACCTAATTAGCTTCTCAAGTGCTACTCAGCCATCTCTTATCCCTAAGCAAAGCAGGAGAGCATGTCAATGTCTGGAAAATAAGAGTCTTGTGGGAGAAGTCAATATATATTATATTATATACATGCACGTGTATATTTATGTGTATATACACACACAAATATATATACATACATATGATTACATTTCTTTTTAGACAATGTCACCCATTCCCTCACTTTCTCCCAGTTATCTCCTCCTGTTCCCACCCACAATGTGTATGGCTCATTTTCTATGTAGTATATAGTGAGTATCACTGCTGCATTTGTTCATCCTTTGTTCCTCCATTTCTGTGGCCTCTCTTTATCCTCTCAAAGACAGATAAATGAACAAGACAAAAAGAAAAATGAAGCCTCTTGTTTCCATTTCCTAGAATTCATTTCAATAAATATCATTTTATATGGTCAGAGCCAAAGAGGTATTGAGGTATTGTGTTCCTACCCTAAGAAAATCCTACTTTGGTCTCATTGTACATGAGTGCCTAAAGTCCTGTATAATTTAACATGTCCCATATGTCTCATATGCCACATATGACAGAAAACAGTTGGTCTCTCAGGGCTTGGCTTATCTCATTTAATATGATTTGTTCTAGTCCATTCATTTCCATGCAAATGACATAATATTATTCTTTCTAATGGCTGTGTAAAATTCCACTATGTATAGGTGCTACATTTTTTGGATCCACTCAGGTATTGTAGGGCATCTGGGCTGTTTCCATAACTTGGCTATTGTGTATAGTACAGCAGTGAACATGGATGTACAAGTGTCTTTCAGGTATCCTGGCTTGTGATGTTATGGGCAGATGCCTGGGAGTATAGTTGATGCCTGAGAGTTGGGTTGTAGTGAAGATTAACATTCTTAAATGATATTTTATTTTTTCTTAGCTTGACTTGCATTTTCTCCTCAGCATTCACAGTTTTTCATACCATTGCCTCAGTGTTCAGCTTTTTCTTTGATAATTCAACCATTAGTCATATCAGCGATCTTTGAAAAGTCTTTGCATTCTTCTAGAAAATTTCAACATATCAAAAATTGAGCAATATTGACTGTGATGAGATAGGCTCTGGTTTTTATTCTGCTTAACTTCATTTGATTGTTTTGTCTAGTTGGGACTCGGTGTCTTTTTATCATGTTTAAAAAATCTTCAGCTTCTAGTAAAATACTGCCTGTCCTCTTCCTTACCACTCTGGGAATCTTTTTTCTTTCAGGGGCTGTTTCCTTGTGAACTTTATATTATGGTATTCTATTATGTGGATTGTTGCTAGGATCACATGATCACATGATCAAATGATTTCAAGGGCCTTTTATGGCTTGAGGTCCAGTATGCCCTCCACTCTTGTTTAAAGTATGATTGAATCCAGATTGGATTTCCTCCAATACCTTCAATCTCTATTCTTTCTCTTTCTTTTTCACCATAATCATTGTAGTTTATATTCTCTTTTAGATTTATTCTATATTTTCCCTTGCAACATCTGAAAGTCCTTGAATTCTCTGTTATGCAAATTTTAGAATATTAATTTGATTATTATTTACATTTACAACAGTTTATAACCTATTTCATTTTTTATATTTTTTGAATATATTAAATAATGGATTTCAAAGTCTGTTTCTTGGTAGCTATAATCTCCTGTTTAAAAAAAATCTTTCTACAGCTTACTATTTTCCATAATGTTATACCTTATGTAGACTTATTCTTTTAATAGATATCATACATCTATTAAAATGGTATAAATACTTTGAGGTTTAAAATATTTTCTTCCCTAACAGAGAATTTCATCATGTTTTGTTTAGGCAATAAAATGCATTGGAGATTATGAACCATTCTAATTTCCTTTCAGGAATATCATGCAATGTTCCTAAGGTGGTGATTTTGAGAGCTCAATTGGTCACTACTGCAAAGTTTTTAGAAAATCCTTGACACCTATAAATGCACAGAAAAAACTATTATTAACTTGAACAAAAATAAATAGCATAAAAACTAATCTAGTGTTAATGCTGAACACCAGTAAATGTTGGTGTTTCAATGATTTCTTTTGTTCTTGTTGAATGTTCTAGTTCATTTTATTTTTTTAAACTAAGAATTTATTTCTTTTAAAAGTATAGCTATTGTCTATCATAAATTAGTGTAGAACAATGGTGAAGGAAAAGTTGTATGTGTTACTGAGGATGACATAGTGAGAGGGAATACATTTGCATTTGGCATACTCAGAATATTTCAGGTGTCAATGAGGATAATACCATCTTTATAGCCACGAGCTTAGTCAAGAAATATAATTATTGTATAGCAAAGAACATCCAGGCTATCAAAGTAGGTGAGAGTATCAAAAGAAGCAGATTCATACCAAGCTTCAATCTCAAGGCCACAGTGGAAATGATGAGTTCTGACTTTTGAGACTCTCTAGCTTGATAGCCTGAGCACAAGTAGAGAGTTAAAGAGGAGGATGAGAATCCACAGGAGAGCATAAAATGAAAATGTCCTTCTGCCACCACGGCAAAGGAGGTTTTCAATGAAGAAAAATCAAGATGAAAGAAGGCAAGACTGTTTGAGAATAAAGATTCAGAAGTATGAAAGATGCAACTTGAAGGACAGGGAAAGGGTAGAGATAGACAGGAAGCAGAATAGCTAAAGGTAGGGCAGATTCAGTGAGATAGCTGCATAAGCAGAGTTCAAAATAATTTAAAAAATTGCTACTTGAAAAGCAAATTCTGACAGTTTTTTTCCAAGTTGGAATCATCTGAAACTTCATTTGATATTTAAACTGCTGGAAATTTCAGCCAGGCAACAGTTAGCCATTCCCATAATTGTAGCTAGTTGGAAGGCTGAGATATGAAGAACTGTATTCCAGACCACTGAGAACAGAGAAGTTCACAAGCCCACATCTCAACAGAAAAGGGTGGTAGTATTCACTTGTCATTCTAGCCACAGTAGAAATAGCAATTAAGAAGATCATAGTCCCTGACTGGGCAAAAACAAGACCTATCTAAAAAGGGGGCTGGAGTTATGCCTAGACTGAGTTTAAGCCACAGTGCTTCCATTGTGCTTGCTTGCTTGCTTGCTTGCTTGCTTGCTTGCTTGCTTCCTTCCTTCCTTCCTTCCTTCCTTCCTTCCTTCCTTCCTTCCTTTTCTTCCTCCCTCCCTCCCTTCCTCCTTCCCTCTCTCTTTCTCTCTCTCTTCCTCTCTCTCTCTCTATCTTTCTCCCTTTCTTTCTTTTTGCCCATCCCAGGGCTTGAACTCAGGGCCTAGGTGCTGTCCCTGAGGCTCTTGTGCTCAAGGCTAATGCTCTACTACTTGAGCCTCAGCTTCACTTCTGGAATTTTTTAGTAGTTTATTGGAGATAAGAGTCTCACTGGGACTTTTCAGCCTGGGCTGGCTTTGAACCATGATCCTCAAATTTCAGCCTGTGGAATAGCTAGGATTACAGCCATGAGCCACTGGTGCCTGGGTCTATAGTGCTCTTGATGGAGGAAAAGAGGATTAGGAGGAGTAGCAGCAGCAGCAGCTAGAAAGATAGGTTAAGGTGCAAAGAGTAAAAAATAAAAGCAACATCACATATTTTCTAGTCATTACTATTTTATGAGTGTTTCTATCTTCCAAATATGGTAGGAATTCATCACTCACACCCTTGGGCCTGGTTCCATATGCCTTATGAGTCAGCTGTTAAAGAGCTTCACCCTTGTGTTCCCTCTGTTCTGTTATTTTGGTTTCAATTTCCCTTACCCTCCCTCCCCACCCCCCTCCCCCTTTGTTTTATAAAGAGAACATATTCTTGTAAAAGCATCAGTTCCCAGTAAAGCCATTAGGAAGAGAGACTAATGTGGGAGCTACAGGGTGTACCGAACGCATGGTTTACTAGTTTATTTCAAAGCTGATAATCCAGGTGGTAAGCAGCATTGTCTTTTCAAGTACTGAAAATTAATCACTTTCTCGTATCTTTCCTTTTGATCATCAAAAGGAATGATACGCTTCTGCTTTTGCTTCGGTTTTAGTGAGCCTCTCTGTGAACATACACTTGCCTGAACTATAAAAAAATTCATCAAATGGAGCCTTTTTGTATTCTGCAACAACAACAACAAATGATTTTAAGTTATCTTATCATAGCTTCAGCTTTTAACATATTCAACAAGTCTCCAAATGCACAGGACTGTGGCCTCTTCAGCCCCTGGCTGGCAGATAAGTAGAGATACCAGGCAAGCTTCCTAAATGTGACTAACAAGGAACATGAAGAGAAGATGATACCTCTTATTCTGAATACAAAAGAGAACCTAGGAAAGAAAAATGGGGAGTTAGGAGATACATCTTTCCAAACCTCGATGTGTTCCTAGTTTTCCCTTCTTCTGAGACCCTGAGTGTTAGTTGAATGTCGGCATTGCCTATACTGATACCAAAGACCTCTGGTGTTTTCAGTGAAAGCCAGTGATCTAATTAAATGATAATTTAGGATGATATCCATAGTAATGTTCTTACTTTAAATCAAAGGCATGATAGTGTCCACAGTGTCTACCTGTATCCATATTCTAATCATTTTATTCAGATATGTCTTGATTCCCAGATAGCATTAAGCAAAGAATGCTCCAAGATAACAAACATCTGATACAGAATATGAACTTTCAGTTTCTTTATATGATAAATAAAATGATAAATAGAGGTTTGATTGTTAATTATATGACAAATAAGGAAAGTAGAAAATGAAACTTTCTCAAAGTGGAAGTCATCTCTCCCTGCTGACGTGATTACTGGTGACCATAATAAATAGATGCTCTGGAGGCTGAGACTCAGTAGGAGGGTCAGTAGAGGTGACTTCCACAATGGCAGACAAGCAGTCTCCTCCAAAAGAAGGCACTTTGGAAAGCCTTGAGAAATACCACATCAAAGAAGACATAGGCTTTGCTCTGGAACATCCACTGGTAAGAGACAGTTGGGAAATATGGGCAAATCTATTTTATTCTTATTACTCACTGAAACAAGTAAAGTTCTGCCAGGCAACTTCTACTAAATAGTTGGATAAAGTAGGGGCAAGATCACAGACAGAGTTTCAACAAGTGTGTCTCACTGTTTTTAGAACATTTTTTTTCCTAGAAATTCAGCCATGTACTTCTTACCAGCCCCAACATGGACCTTAGAGTATTGGAACAAAGAAACTATGGAAGTTCTTGATTTTTTGCAAAAGAATAATACTGTAGAGATGAGAAGTTGGCTGTCTTATGGCCAAAATTCTCAAAAAGAATTTTGAAAAGGTAGACAGTATCAATAGACCATGAGCCACAAGAACTTTGTTAGCTGTTGACTTATCACCAATGTGTACAAAATATATGACTAATTGGCTGGCTTTATGAGGTGATACATCAGATAATCTTTGTGTTGTGTTTATAATGCTTGCTGCTTACTGAGTATAAGATTCAACTGAGAACCTAAGCTCAACTACTCCTCTTCTTCCCTTCCTTTCCTTTTCCTTCCCTTCCCTTCCCTTCCTTCTTCCCTCCTCCTGTTCCTCCTTTCCCTCCACTCTTCCTCCCCCTCCTCCTCCTTATTTTTGCACGTTTTAACTTTAAAGTGCAAGATATATGGGAAAAATGCTTGTCTTGAAAACTACATGTCCCTAAATTGATTCCAAAGAATGCAGATAAATGTTGATATATCACCAACATTCTAATTATCAAACTCTTCCAGAGGAGAGAGGACAATATAGCCATGTCTTTGTGCGCAGCCCTCTCTGCCTCCTGCACAAAGAATCAGAATAAATTAATTTAAGGTGAGCTCCAGAAGGACCAGGCAGGAGAGAGGCTGCAGCCAGATAAGACACACAATTCTTGAGTCAACAGGGACAGGAACAACTCTTAACTGAACACAGCGACCCCACCTCTGGGTGAGGGGCTCCTGCAGGGGAAGGTGACATGGGATTCCACAGTGCCATCTTGTGGACGCCTGAGACAGGAGGCAAAGGCTTGGAGCCCAGTTACAGGGGCTTTCTGGGGTGGAATCCGCGCGTGTGCCTGCGCTGCTGCTCCCATTAAGCCCAGAGGCTGAAGCCAATGCAGAAGGCTGGGCTTGTGGGCGGGGCTACTGTCGTCCCCGTCCCCGGCCGTCGCTGGGCAACGCAAGCCACGCCCTGGGCCGGCACACCCCTGGTCCAGCTTTCCCAGCTGCCCCTGGGTGCCTGTCCTTTCTCACAGCTTCCATATAGAGGGATGCCACTCTTGTCGCGGTGCCACCTCATTCTCCTGCACCCCTTCATGGTGTCCCACTTCCTCAGAGTGGGTCCTGGAGACAGAAGGGCTCTCCACCTACCACCCCTGGATCCTCTATCCAAACATCTGAACAAGGGGAGGATGCTGGGGATGAGGGGCAGCGGTCTGCACCATGACACCCAAGTGGACCCAAAGCCAGCATCACTTACAGGACCACTCCTTCAAACTCAGAAGAAACCATCTAGTGCGCAAATCATCCTAGGAAAGTGAAGCAACTCAAGTAAGGCAACCTCCATGTAAATGACACTAGGAAAGGCAGAGCAGAGGATGCTTCCTGTAAGGCCAGCCCGGGCAACGCAGCCATACGGCTGTACAAACCCAAAATGACAGGATGGAAAATGATTCTTTGTATAAGTAGAAACCCTAAGCAAATGAGCAACTATACTTATATCTGAGAAACAGCTTAAAATAAAATGTAAGTAGAGGCAAAAAGGTTAGTATATAATCATCAAGGGATCAATAATTAGAAGATATAACAAGTGCCAAAATAACTAACGTTATTAAAAAAACACAGCCTTAGATATAAAGGGAAAGAGAGATGACAATATTCTAGTGTAGGAATATTGATTAACAGGGGAATTCACCCTACTTTTATCAATGGGCAGATCCTCTATATAAAAAGTCAGTTAAACTATCCTGTTTTTTTTTTCATTTTATTTTCTTATTTTTTCTTAATATTTTTAATTGTAAAGGTGATGCACAGAGATGAATGAGTCAGGTAATGAGTACATTTCCTTCTGAACAGTGTCACTCCCTCCCTATTCGCTCCCAGTTTTTCCCCTCCCACCTCTCCTCCCTCCAAAGTTGTATAGTTCATTTCCAACATGATATCTAGTGAGTATCACTGCTGACTTGGTAAAAAGGCGAAAGATTTATACTATCTGAAGAGAAACCAGAGTATAACTGCTGACTCAGTTTACCCTTTGTCCCACTGTTTTTGTGCTTCTTCTTTCCCCTCCCCAAATCAGATAAACTTTCATACAAGACAAAGGGTACAGAAATCAAAAACAGCGACAAAAGGGAATAAATCAAAGGAAAAAAAGGAAAGAAAAAAGAAAGAAGAACAAAATAAAAAAAAAGAACCACAAACAGTACAATAATAATAATAATAATAATAATAATAATAATAATAATAATAATACCTCAGACAGTCATAGAACGTTTTGGACAGAGACTCCAGAAGGCATTTTCTTTTCACCAGTACAGGGAACTTTTTCAGAATAGAGCATACAAAAAGCAAGTCTTTAAAAAAAATCCCACAACTGTGGTAATTGCAGAGACAAGAGTTAAGCAAAAAACAAAATGTTAAACAAAAAAAAATTAAAATTTCCCTTGATTATTTAAAAAGAAATTCTAAGCAGTAAAAAGGAAGTAGCAACCACAGGGAGAAAAATAGTTTGGCACCCTGAGATACTGAGGGAGTTAGTCATAGATAGCTTAAAACATGAGAGGCTGGGAAAGTGGCTCAGTGGTATAATGCTTGCCTTGCATGCATAAAGTCCTGGGTTCTATTCCTCAGGACCACATAAGCAGAAAAGGATCGAAGTGGCACTGTGGCTCAAGTGGTAGATCCTTGAGCTGAAGAGCTGAGGGACAGCATCCAGGCCCAGAGTTCAAGCCCCACAACTGGCAAAAAGGCAGGGGGTGGGGGATTAGTGATTACTTCTTTAACAAAAATCTTTCCTTAGAGATTATGAGCTAAAACCTGCCTAGTACTGTGCATCTCATACTCTACCAACTCCCTTGTCTAGAGGAAAATAGTTTGTCTTTGATTCTATTATAGTTACCAAATACCTTCTCTAGCTTAGCAGAAGTTGAATGATCCTCTGTTTTTCTTTATTTGTATATAATAGTAAGTAGAGAGTAGAGGCTCTTTGTGTTATGGATTAAATCTTGTATCTGTTAAAAGTGCTAGCTATGCTATAGAGCAACAACAAAAATGTAGGGAAAATAACACCAGTTAAAAAATTGAGCATGCTACACAGTGAAGCACAAAACAGTAGAAAGTATTTCTAGGAAGAGTACCAGAACAGAGGTGTGTGAGATCAGGGAGGAAAAAAGGTGACTGCCTGGTGACAACCTGGCTGGAAGTCTGCCTTCACTGATTAAGACTGGATATAGACCTTGAGATCTTCAAATACGTTCATATTTGAACTTTGTGTCACCTTGCTTTATAGTTTATTTATGATAGTAACTTTATTTTGAAGCTTGAAGCCTCATCCATATTGATTTGTTAAACCTTCCATTTGCACTGTCATTTTTACAACTTCGGAGACACACCCTCAAGTAGATTATAATGGGAGAGGCATAAGGCAGGATAAACTCTCTATTTAGAACATTATATAAACTGAGCCTGGTGTTTTTATTTATTGCAAAGAAACAACTTTTGAGGCCATTACAAGAATTAAATAAGTAGTATCATATATGACATTATTGAGTAGAATGACTAATCCACTAGTGATAAACCAGTCTTTTAAACCCTAGGCCCAGGAGTCTCAGGTTGGGTGTAGCTACTCAGCCCCACATGCCAAATAAAGAGACATAGTGAAAGGATGAGAAAGGAGATTCATTACATGGCAGTCACCTACTTCAGTAAGTCTGCCATCTTCTGAGGTACAGGCATTAACTTCAAGTTAAATAGGGAGAATTGGGGGTAAGAGATGAGGACAGTGTGCATAGTTAAAGTAGTAAATCACAGATATAATTTGGAACTTGACAAATATCTCCATCTTTGTTGTTAGAGGAGTTTTAGCAAATTGCTATCACTTTACTATTGGGACAAGTTGCCTGGCAGGTGATCTCCTGAGTTTTTGGCAGTTTCCTTTTGGTCAGTTTCCTTTCTTCACAATATACTTATCAGTGGACCCTCTCTTTCCTAGAATCCAAGGTAAGTGCAAAGGGACTTGAACAGAGAGTAGATCAGATCAAAGGGCATGGATATGAAGTTGGGGGGCTTTTAGTTCAAGGACCCCTTAAAAGCACCTTTTAGCCTGCCTCTTACAGTGATATTTTATACATTCTTGTTTTTTTCTACTTAAAGAACTGAAAATTTAGCTAAGAAAGAGTAGCAGATAACAAATCATCTAAGAGTGGGGCTTATCATGGAGGGGACTGGTATTAGATGGAGTAGTAAGCAAGGTTTTTGTGAAACTTTGAGTAGACATTTGAAATAGGTATAATTCCATGCCTGAAGAGAGAAGAAATGAAGCAGAGACAATCTGAGGCGGCAAAGCATGGCTGGTGGGTGGAGACGGGTGTTGTACAACCAATGTTGCATAAAATGGAGCTAAAGGCAAGGAGAGCTGTCAGTGGAAAGCCAATCCTATTTTATAGTAATTTCCTATTTTACAGTAAAATACTTTTGACCGTAATCAAATCAAAGCTCTGTGTATGTTTTTTTTTCAAGGAAGAGCTACCTGATGAGTATGATGCCTGGATATTCATTGGTAAAAATCTTCCCACACTCATTGAGAATGGTCACCTTCGAGCAGAGGTTGAGAAGGTTTGCTATAATTATTTTGTCTTCCTGTTAAATTTCTTAACTTTTTTTTAATCTTTGCTTTTGAAACCTGAAGCACCACCCAAACTGATTTCCATGAAATCTTGCTTCATTTGTTCTTAGCTACCAATGCTCAGTGTGGATGGTCTACAAGGACACAAGTTGCAGCGCCTGGCACATCTGGTTCTTGGCTGCATCACCATGGGATATGTGTGGGGTAAAGGGGACGGAGATATCAAAAAGGTTTGAACATTTCTTGATGTTGGTCTCACAGTGGGTTCTCATTTCTGTTAGAATGATATTCAGTATAGAGGTAACATAAACAATTTATGTGGGGCTAGTATAGCTCAGTGGCAGAGTTCTTGCTTAGCATGTAGAAGGCCCTGGATTTATCTTCAGCACTATGAAGAAAGGCTTAAACATTTTCAGTACTGTAACTTCAATCTTAAAGCTTGAGCAAAAGAATAGACAGGGAAAGAATACAAGCATTTACTGACTTAGCATGCCACTGCTATCATTATTTTATTTTAGTCTTCTACTTGGATTATTCCTATCCTGTGACTTTAACTTAAACCTATCATGAAATTTTTTGTTGTTACTAGGCAATCATCCTAGTCATTTGAAATAGCTGTATCCTTTTTCATTAAATTTCTGAACTTTAGTTTAATTACTGTCTCTTTTACTGATAAATGTTTTGTGTCATAATATTTCTCATAATATTTCTTTAGTTTAATTACTGTATCTTCTACTGATAAATATTTTGTGTCATAATATTTCTACAGTGATACCTTTGAATAGCTCTTTTAGTTTATGCTCAAGCATTTGCATCTATCAACACAGAGGAATAGATGGCTTCATGTTTTACAGAATCAAATAATTAATTTCAAAACATATGTTTATATGAATATACATATTAGTCATGCTCTTGTTTTCTATAAAAGTAGTAGTTATGAGAACATAACCATTACAAATCAGCCTTAATAGCAATTTAACTGTAAATCTAAGCAAATGATGTTCCCAGTGACTCTTCTAAGGGTTTAGTGCAGGACAAATGAAGATAAGGAAGAAAAAGAGAGAAAATGAGAGGCAGAAGAATTAAAATAAAAGATATAGTTGCCAACATCTGCTCATTATCTATCCAGCATTACAATGGAAGTCCTGTCTTACTCAAATTGATTCTGCCAGTGCAAATACAGGCAATTTGACCCTCAGATAAACATTTTTAGTACACATATGACATGATAAAATTTATTGGCTTTCTACATCTTACTGACAACCATAATCACATGAAACCAAAGCAGTTTCAAATCACGAAGGAATAAAGCACATTATAGCAGCACCTTCTACCATTTAATAAAATCTTCCTTTTGGAGAAAGGCAATTTGCATGCTTTTCGTAGTTGCTTATCTTTTCACACCCTGCTTAAAGACAAATACAACATAATCCACCAGTAAGATAAGTTATAGAGAAAAGAGGAAGAAACTAAGAGGAAAAACTCCTGTCTTATAATATGAATGTATTCATTACCTTTCATTTCTTTATAGACTATTTGTAATCACCAAACTGCCACATTTGTTCTACTGTTACAATCTAGCTTAAATGTTACTTAACTACACTATCTCACTAGACTTGCTAGAAATGTGTTTTACCAAATTGTGCATATACTGGGGGTCAGGGGTGGTAGATCGAAACTGGAGGCTCTCTGAGCAGTGTTTCTGGGGACTTCAATGGTAGTGAGTGTTATCACAAAATGTAGAGGCAATGTGGACCAGAAAAGAGGGAAAACAGAAGCACTTGTCATGGAGGCTATACTATACACAGCATTGCTAAAAATAATAGATTTGTCAGACTAGATGCCACAATTGTGAAAGAAAGGATGAAATTTGTTTTTTTTAATTGATTGTGTTTTTGTATACTACGTCATTCTGTAGGAGGTGGCAATGAAAAATACAAGAGGAATTTAAAGGGAGGAATTTACACCAGGCACATTTTGTTTGAGAAAGGACAACAAATTAGCCATTGTGTTTCATAGCAGGAATGCCTAGAACAAAGATGTATTAGAACATTTCCTGTCCTTTTTCCAAGTCAGAATTACTCAATGGTGTGAAACTGCAGCTCCACCACCTACCACTGAAATTAGCCATCACCTCCCTCTTCTTCCCTTGCTTAGATGTATTTCAGCTACAGGCTCCTGGTGATGGTGTGTGATTACACCAACCACTACAAGGGCCCAATGAGGTCAAAGTCAAGTGATGGTTAATTGGTGAAGTCAAACACATGGAGAATAAAATGTTAGCTGTGTAACCCATGGAGCTGTTTGTTGAACATGCTCTTTCATAGTATGAAACTAACAGGCTGGAAGAGCTGTGAATCAGACTCTTTTCCTACTGTATCAGTTAGCTTTCTCATCTCTGTGACAAGACATCTGAGGGAGACCACATAAGAAAGGAAGGACTTATCTGGCTCATGGTTTCAAAGGCTTCAATCCACGAACATCGTCTCACATGCTTAGGCAGAACATCATGGCAGCAGGCAAAGATGGTGGAGGAGATCTTCAACCTCATTACAGCCAGGAAGGTGAGAGAAGGCCTACACTAGAGGGCTTTGTCCCTCCCCTTTTCTTCCAACAGTCAAAGGGTTGGTGCTGCTGATACTCAGAGAGACTCTTTCCCTCTTAGCTAATCCTCTCTGGAAACACCTCACAGACATAGCCAGGAGTGAGTTTACTAACCTCCTATGTGCTGCCAAGTCCTATGAAGTTGACAATCAAGATTAACCACTACATTATCCAGTTAAAGGGAGTAGAAGACAGCTATAGGACTGTCTAGGAGGGGCACATCGTTTTTACTAAATGGCTGATGACAGAATTTTGCTAGAAATAGAAGCATTATGAGGAAGAAAGGGCTTATCTGTGATTTCAGTTCCAAACCCAATAGTTGGGAAATCTCCATATCTTCTCTGTGTAAAGGTGAATGAGCACAAGAGCTGAGAAAGCTAAGAATGCCATTCCACAACATGCATTTCCACACTGAAATCCCCAGTGAGGGAAAAAGTCTCCCTCTTCCAGACACAGGCATGTCTTTGAGCTCAAGCATCGGTGTGGTTGTCAGGGAAGTTTCCCCATATACATATACACATCATCATCAGCTTCACTGAGCTTCAAGGATATCAATTTGTTTATACTTCCAGCGAAATCTCACATTTTTTTCTTTTGTGCTGCTTAGGGCCCAGGATCTCTCCCTTAGCTTTTTCACTCAACAATGGTGCTATACCATTTGAGCCACAGCTCCACTTTCAGCTTTTTGGTGTTTGAGATAAGAGTCTCATGAACTTTCCTGTCTAGCATGGCTTCAAGTGTCTTCCTCTAATCTCAACTTCTTGAGTAGCTAGGATTACAGATGTGAGCAACCAGTGTTGGGCAACACAGGTCTTAAATACAAAACCCAAAATCTATAGGCATCTTTGAGACAACCAAATTTTATCTTTTTTATTTGTCAGTGGATAATGTGGTGACTTCAATGGAGGAAGTTCCCTACAAATATTCCCAGGCTGAATGGAGGAAGGAGGGAAAATAGCTTACAAGGTCATTAGAAAGTGAAAAGAACAGGGTTGAGCTGGGAAAGTGGTAGAGCGCTTGCCTTACATGCATGAGGCCCCAGGTTCAATTCCTCAGCACCACATAAGCAAAAAGAAAAAAAGCTGGAAGTGGCGCTGTGGCTCAAGTGGTAGAGCGCTAGCCTTGAGCTGAAGAGCTGAGGGACAGCGCCCAGGCCCAGAGTTCAGGCCCCACAACCGGACCAAAAAAAAAAAAAAAAAAGAACAGGGTTTTATATTCTCTCTTGGGACAAATTGTGGCTATATCGATCTAAATCCAAAACATAAGCATTTGAAAATTTCCAGGGTTAATAATGGAAAGTAGAATGTGTTTGGAGTCCAAGCACCATCATATTAACTACGAATGTGAGCAGGAGAGGGAAGACAAGGTAAGGTGATGCAACGATTCAAAGTGAGCACTGTACTCCATAGGTCCTGCCAAGAAACATTGCTGTTCCATACTGCAAACTCTCTGAGAGTCTGGGGCTGCCACCCATTCTGGTTTATGCTGACTGTGTGCTGGCAAACTGGAAGAAAAAGGATCCCAGAGGGTAAGTTCAGTGTTAATAGAACAGGAGTTGGGATGTATATCATCAAAAGCTAGTTGTAAAATTGGGTTCTTTTAAAATTTTTATTTATTTTTTATTGTGAAAATACTGTACAGAGGGGTTACAATTACATGGGCAAGATAATGAGTACATTTCTTATCAAGCATTTGTGGCTCATGTCTGTAATCTTAGCTACTAAGGAATCTGGGATCTAGTGGATTACTGTTCAAACCAGCCTTCGAAGAAAAGACTCTACCTCGAATTAAATAGCAAAAAGACCAAGAAAGCATGGCCCAAATGGTAGAGTGCCAGCCCAGAAAGCAAGTTGAGCATGAGGCCCTGAGCTCACACTCTGAGATTAGCAAAACAAACAAACAAACAAATAAATAAATATAGTTTTATATTAACTTAATTTTTGCCAGCACAGCTTTGTGGGGGTTGGAAATTGTTTTTAGACTGTTATATCTGTATTTACAGATACATTGTACATGAGTGAGACAGTCATATAGTCAGCATACAGGATAAACAGAGATCCTGTGTATTCAGTATGCTTTTGAGGATTACATATATACCATATGAAAGAACCACCCTAGCAAGATATATATATATATATATATATATATATATATGTGTGTGTGTGTGTGTGTGTGTGTGTGTATGTATATATTCATTTATCTTTTCTAACCAATTCCCTTCTCTATACTATGCAAATATACCCTACTTTGACTTAACAAAATTAGCTGATTTTATATAAAAATTAGATATTGTTTTTAGACATGGTTTCACCATATAGACCAGGCTAATCTCCAACTTGCTATGCATTGCAGGCTGGTCTGAACCTTGTGATCTTACTGCCTTGGGCTCCTGAGTTTTAGCATTACAAGAATGTGCTATGATGCCCAGCTAGTTGATTTTGTTATTCAATTTCACATTAATAAAGCCAGAGAGCAGACATCCTTGTGTTTGACTTCATTTGACTAGCATGTTTTGTGAACTTTCACAAATTTGGTATTTAAGTGACCAGTTCCACTGAAGTGAGTACATCTTCAGCAGGATAGGCAGCAACATTTAGCTTTCAGAGCTACCAGCCCAAAATTTTTGTAGGGATGGGACCTGCTGCAGCATAGGTATGAGAGAGAGACTTACAGTGCCCAGTAGCCCCAAGGTGTACCTATAAGGGGTGTTCTTCACAGTAGCACCAAAAAGCGAAAGGATTTGACAAAGAAAGTGTCTTAATAGCAACAAGAGTCTGGAATATGTATCTTCTTCGCATAGTATTCCAAAGCAAACAGAAATATTTGAAAGCATTCTTTTCTGCTTTACCTACATTTTATTGCCGGTAGCTCATAGTAAGTAGTATTTAGTCTAATAACAATAATTTAAGCTAATCTGAAAATTGGTTTTCTTTTCTTTCTTTCTTCCAATTGCTCACCACTTCCTGGATGCTTTCATAAGGCCCATGACTTATGAGTAAGTATGTGCTTCTTCTTTTATTCTAAGATTTTTTTTGATATTCACAGTGAATATACATTGCATTTTTAAATGTTAGAATTCACATGAAAACTAATTTAGGTAATTATTTGAAGGAAAAATAATCCAAGCTCTTAATTTAGGACTAGCAAATGTCTTAATAACAATTAGTATGCCTGACTTGCATGTATTTGATAGTTATATACAAGTGAGATTTGCATGTTATGTATATAATTTACATGCTAAGTATGTAATCAATACACATACATACAAAACATTTTGTATATATGATATAGGACCTCTGTGCCAGAACTAGGCAACAATATAGCTGCTAGAAAAACTAAGTATGGCAGGTGTAATCCTGGCCAGGTGACAGTAGAATAAAAAAGAGGAAAGGAATACATGAAGATTAAGAAGAAGAGTAAAGTGCTAGGGACTCTAATCAAGTAAGAAGTTAAAGGCAAGAATCCCTGAGCAATTTATCAGAGTTGAGCCGCCAGAGAAGGAATTAGCTAGAAGATGAAAAATGCTGGGGCTGTTTACAGGAGAGAAAACAACAATTGTGATAGCTTTGGAGTAACAAAAGTTTTGGTGCATCATTAGTGCTGAAGTTGAGTTAGTGCCACTGAAAATGACAAATGATGATAATAGAAGGAGACAAGAATGAAGAAACGATTTATAAAAATGGTTGTATAGGGCCTTTTTGTCTATGATCAGGAATTAAAAAATCTTTGAGATTTTTCAGCATCAGGTTGGTGCCATCAGTCCTGAGTTAGAGACGAGAGAAAGAGCATGCAGGCAGTGCCACGTGACTGACCTTAGCTAGGGCCACACAGCGAAGACAAAACAGGAGTGGAAGATTTGGGGCTTCGGAACTCCAAATTTAACTATATACAAACTCCACAGTTTGATAGGTTCTGAGGCAATATTTGCATCCACGCCAGAACTTCAATGCAAAAGAATAATGGGGTCCAAACAGTTTTATAAATTTCCAAGTCAATTCCTTGGTAAAGCAGAGAAACCATTGAGAAAACAGGGTTGCAAATAAAGATAAAAATGTGAATAGATTTCTTTAAACAACCACAAAACTATCTCTTAAAACTACCTCAAATTTTCCTCTCTCAACGTGGAGTAAATGTCTATGATAATATACATGCTTGTGAAGAAGTTAATGAAATGATAGAAACAGACCTATTGGGGGGAATTTGCCAAGTTCATTAATACATTTCCAAGTTTACTGAATATGGTCTTAAACCATGGGCTAATATGACTGACTCTTAATATGCTCACATATGTAGAAGCAACAGTGACTAGCCATACCATTATTTCAAAATTATTATTTATTTATTTTTTTATTGTGAAAATACTGTACAGAGGGGTTTCAATTACATGGGCAAGATAATGAGTACATTTCTTATCAAGCATTGTAGCCTCCTCCTTTGTTTCCCCTTCCCATCCTCCCCCCACCCCCCACCCAATCTTCCCCGCTCCCCCCGCTCACCAAAGTTGTAAAGTTAGTTTTTGACATAACGACTTGTACATCTCATTGTTGCAATGGGTCCACCTGTATTCCTATTTAAACGATTTGTTTTTCCACTTCCCCTCAACAAATTATACTGACATCAAACACAGTGAAAACAGGGATTATACTGTGGGAGAGGGACATACAAAGAAATAATCTTATAAATGTGTTAGAAACAAATGCATGAAAGAAAAAAAACATTTGAATACATATCTTAGGGTTCATTTTCCTAACATCACCTTATCTGACCTTTTCTGCTTGACTCAGACATATACTAGATATTGCAAATAAGGGAAACCATGGGACCTATGTTTCTTTGGGTGTGGCTTACTTCACTTAATTATTTGAAAATAAGATAGTATAAACAAAATGCTTGAGGGTTCTTTACAAATAAATGATTTGCCAAGTGTTTTCCCTATTTGAATTTTCTTAGGAACATGGACATTTTGTTTGGATTTCCTGGTGGGGACTGCAGCAAAGGTTTCTTCCTGGTTTCTCTTCTGGTGGAAATAGCAGCTTCTCCTGCAATCAAAGTATGTCCACTCACTCTTGGATTTTTTCTGTGTATTCATATCAGCAGACCAATCTCTTAGCAACTAGCATGAATGGACTCTCTTTTTTTTTTTTTTTTTTTGGGTCCAGTCGTGGGGCCTGAACTCTGGGCCTGTGTGCTGTCCCTCAGCTCTTCAGCTCAAGGCTAGCGCTCTACCACTTGAGCCACAGCGCCACTTCCGGCTTTTTTCTTTTTGCTTATGTGGTGCTGAGGAATCGAACCCAGGGCCTCAGGCATGCAAGGCAAGCGCTCTACCACTGAGACACCTTCCCAGCCCCCTGAATGGACTCTCTTGATTAAATGAAAGCATGAGATTATTTATGTGGAGGTCATGGACCATTGAATGTAAACATTTTGTTTTATATGCATCTATTTGATTTGTTGTGTCACCTAAAATATAAATCTAGGAGCCAGACATTTTGAATCAAATTTTAAACTCCTATGAGAAACAAAAGCTTTGATGCAATTTGTCATTAATATATAGTGGCATAAACCAATGTCTTTTAGAAATGGAAAGGGAAACTTTTTTTTTACTTTTATGAAAGTTTATTGACATGTTCAGATTTTTTTCCACCTTAGTTTTACATTAGCAATATATTACATGTACCACAAGGGGGGTTCACTGTGAAAATTCCATGCATGCCTGCAATGTAATTTGAACAAGTTCACCTGTTCACTATATTCCCATATGCCCTTACCCAGCCTTTTGAAATCAGTGCTTGGTAGGTTTCATAATGCTCTGTGAATATACTTCTCCTCCTCCTCTTCCTCTTCCTCCTCCTCTTTATTCTCATCTCACTATCCTTTCCTTTTCCTCTCGCACTGATGACCCACAGATAAATTCCCCTCTACATTCAAGTCATCCCATTACCATCATTATTTTGGGTCTGGATTCCAAAAATTAGCAAAATCTTGCACTATGTGGATTTTTTTTTAACTTGACTGACCTCATTTAACATGATGGTCTCAACTTCCATCCCCTCTCTGAGAGTTTCATTTTGCATTATAGCTACGTAACAATTTATTGTACATACACACACACATAATCCATTAACTCTATGTGTGTACATAGTACAAAAAATTAAACCATGGCACTATAGAATAATTTGAAGTTTAATATTATGGTATCTCTAGTGTTGCAATTTTATTCAGAATTATTAGGGTTACTTGGAGGGCCTTTTATGCTTCCATATGAACTTTAGGACCAAGTCTGTGGGGTTTTTGTTTTGTTTTGTTTTCTTTTACAAAGAATGACACTGGGTTTCGATGAGTATTGCACTGAATCTGTTCTTGGCAGTATGGTCATTTTCATGATGTTAATCTTCATTCTCATGATATTGATTCTACCAATCCATGAACATAGGAAATGTTTCCATCTTATTATGTCTTCTTCAGCTTCTTTCTTCAAGGTTTTCTAGTTTGCATTGTACAGGTCTTTCACCTCATTGGCTAAGTTTTTACAATTATTTTCTTTTGAGCCTGTTCTGAATAGAATGGGATTGTTTTCCAGATTTCTTTCTTAACCTGTTCATGGATACTGTAAAGAAAACCTACTGAGTTTTGTATGTTAACTTCATATCTTGCTATGTTGCTAGGATATGAGATATTGTAGATCAGAAAAGACTTTTTATAATCCTTAGGATGTTTTAAGAATAAAATAATATCATCAACAAACAGTAATGATTTCATTTCTTCCTTCCCTGTATGACTTCCTTTTATTTCATTTTTTTGTCTGATTACTTTGTCTAGAAACTCTAGTACTATATCGAATACGAATAGGAAAGTAGATACCTTTACTTATTCCTAATGATACTGGATACAGGCTTCTTATATATAGGTCTTATTATGTTAAGATTCATTCCTTTTATTGCTGGTTTCTTCATTGCTTTAATAATGAGAGATTGCTGGATATTGTCAAAGGCCTTTTCTGCATCAATTATCTGCACCATGATCTTTTTTGTCCTATATTCTGTTTATATGCTGTATTACATTTATGATTTACATATGTTGAACTATCCTTCCCTGGAATGAAACCAATTTGATTATCATGTATGATGTTTTCTTAATTATATATTTTTATTGTTAAGTAGTTGTACAAAGGAGCTACCATTGTTGCTAGTTATAAATTTGTTTAAACAATATATATACTTTGGGTTCAGTTTTTGTAAGCCAAATGAATCTAGAAATATATCAAGTAATGGAAACATAAATTTAATTTGCCAATCTGCAAAGATGATAAAAGTTTAAATTGTGTCAATGTTTGGTGCTTGAAGTTCGTATGCATTTGGCTTTGGTTTTTTTCCTTTTTCAGGAAATTCCCAAGATAATCAAGGCTGTGATATGTGAGGACCAGGAGACCTCAAAAATGGCACTGCTACATATATGTTCCTGTCTGAAAGAAGCCCGCAAAGTATTTGAGGAAATCCGCAGTAAGTATCTTCTGAAGAATATTCTAGGCTAATTGTTAACATTTCTAGTTGACTGAGGTGAAGGGTTGTGGAGAAAAAGAGAAGCAACAAGTAGCTATCACTGAGTACAGATGTTTCTACTTGGTCTGTTTTATCTATTTTATTTTTGTTATCTATTTATTTTTGTTTTATCTATCTGAGATTTGTAGATTGGGACGTCAGTCAGTGAGATGAAGTAAAATGACTTCTTAAGGCTTTCTAGGTAGTGAACAGCAAAGACAGGATTACAAGGAGACCTATGTAACTCTAAAGAGTTTCCTACCTGCTATTATAAATCAAGTAGAGACCTTCAAAACATGAAAGCAGTGTTAAGTGCTGAAAAACAGCTCCTGTTTGAAGAGCTTCCAGTAAGCCCTGCTTTTTCACTATCTCACTAATAAACAGAGAAAACCAACTGAGCTTAAAAATCAGCAAAATCAGAAGCTTGAAAGTATAAAATCTGAAAACACCAGATAAACAGTGATTTGCAAAACAAAATTTGCCCTATTGGACAGACAATAAATAGGTTATAGGTGTGTTCAGTATGATTAAGGACTGGACCATGGCAGAGACAGATCTTCAAATCAAATGATAGTGGGCTGTGGCTCTAGGCAGTTTTTCACAGTTTCTTGAACTCCCTAGGTAACTCTGCTATCATTCAATTAATCATTTATATTTTTGCAGAATATGTGGATGCCAATCAATTTTTCAATGTTCTACGCATATATTTGTCTGGGTATGTACTTTTATGCTTGAATTTTTTTCTTTTATCTAACAGTAGGAACACACCAAAGTTCCATTGGTGCCTGCCACAATATTAATCTTGCGTGTCACCTTCTGTTACCTTTACTGAAAGATTTTATATCTGATTTTTCTTCTTTTCTGGTCCAGCTGGCAAGGCAATCCCAAGCTGTCAGATGGTCTGCTGTATGAAGGGGTTTGGGACACCCCCAAAAAGTTTGCAGGGGGAAGTGCAGCCCAAAGCAGCATCTTTCAGAGTCTTGATGTCCTTCTGGGAGTAGAGCAGAGTGCCAGTGGAGGTAGGTGTGAAATGACAAATATTAATCATCTATCACACAAATATGACTCTGTGTGTGTGTGTGTGTGTGTGTGTGTGTGTGTGTGTGTGTGTGTGTGTGTGTGTGTGTGTGTGTGTGTGTGTGTGTGCTGGTCCTGGGGCTTAAATTTAGAGCCTAGCACAGTTTCTGAGCTTTTTTGCTCAAGGAAGGCTAGGACTCTACCACTTGAGATACAGTTTCTAACTCTGCATTTTTGGTAGTTAATTGGAGATGAGAGTCTCATGGACTTTCCTGCCCAGGCTAGCTTCGAACCAGGATCCTCAAACCTCAGTCTCCTGAGTAACTAGGATTACAAGTATGAACTACTGATGCTTAGCCATGACAGACTCTTAGGATTTCATTGGTACTCATTTCTGGTTGTCAGTCAAGTAGGGACTACATAGCTCTCATTCATAAAAAGAGGGTGGGAAACTCCTTGTTAATCAACTAGAAAAGCAAAATCCCAAACCTGAGTTCATTACCCTCTTGAACTTGAGACTTTGCTAAGTAGCAAGATGTTCTGGGAAAGGCATCTTATGTTATGAGCATGTAGAGTCAGGCATAGAAAGTTGCCTGTAGATGAAACACAACCATGGACAGAAGTCTGAGGCAGAGACCTCAGAAACAGCCACCCAGCTAGCCCAGTGGCACAGGGTCATTGAGACACACAACAGAGGGGAAGATGAACCATGCTTCTTATATGCTTTCTAGAGGCTTCAGTGATGAAGAAAAAGAATGTTTTTTCTTTACGTTTTAAGTTTCTATTGAACAAACCAAGAGGAAAGCCCTTGGCTAGGAGAAAACATTTTTTCTTTCTTTTTTTTTTTTTGGAGAAAACATTTTTTTCTTAATCTGGGCACAGTTCAAAGCAATTCTGGTTACTCAGGAGGCTGAGATCATTGGAGTCTTATCTCCAATTAAAAAGTTGGAAGTGGAGCTGTGGCTCAAGTGACAGAATGCTAACCTTGGGCAAAAAGCTCAGTGACAATGCCCAGGCCCTAAGTTCAAGCCCTAGGATTAGTGTGCATATGTGCACAAATGTGAGCACGCACACATACATACAGACATACACATGTGATCCTTTAAGTTTTCTTAAGCTTAGTGTCATCATCATCTGCCAATCCTGTCTGTACTTTGATCTCTTGGCAGAAGTCAATACGAAAGATAATAAGAAAAACAGCACAAGCCAAGATTCTTATGATTAAAAATGAGTTTTCTGGGAAAGAGTGAGAGAAGGGGTGACATTGTCCTAAAAGAAATGTATCTGACTTTTGGACCTATCTTATGTAGCTGTAACCCCTCTGTGTATCACCTTCACAATCAAAATTAAAATTGTTTAAATGAGTTTTGTTCATTCTACTTTCAAGAATAACAGTAGATTTTAATAACTGCCATTGCTAGTAGAAGACAAATAGCTATTTAGTCTTCATGTATGGTGATTTTACCCTCAGAGCTTCTGTTATGGATGGGGGATAATGATTCCCCAAGGAAGCCAGGGCTGCTCTGTTTCTCACCTTTGTCTTGTTGCCTTAGAATCTGCTGATAAGTTTCTCCAGGAAATGAGAACATATATGCCACCAGCTCACCAGGCCTTCCTGCACAACTTAGAGAATTGCCCATCACTCCGGAAGTTCGTCATCTCAAGCCACAATGCTGACTTGCAAGAAGCATATAATAGCTGTGTGCAAGCTCTGGTCTCCCTGAGGAGTTATCATCTGACCATAGTTGAGAAGTACATTCTAACTCCTGCACGTGATCAGGCCAAGAAAGGCAATGCATCCAAGGAGTCACCAGACTCAGAAAACAAAGGGACAGGAGGCACTGACCTCAAGAATTTCCTAATGGCTGTGAGAAATACAACCCAGAAAGCCTTACTGAAGGAAGATTAATGTAATCCTAGCATGAGTACATTTAGGAGTGAGATGTGGCTCAAGAGGTAGAGCACCAAGAAAACATGAGTGCAAATCCCCAAAATCAAAACAAAGTTTGCTCATTGCACAGAATTCTTTTCATTGATCATTGGAGCAGACAAATGAATGATCAGTTGCTAACTTCTCACTTCATGTAAGAAAATAATAAAATTTATATTTATGAACAGATTGAAAATTAATATAAAAATATAATGATAAAATTCAGTAAATAAAAATTAATATAAGATTAAATAAATCTTGCTTAATTTTTGTTTCAATTTCAACTACATTAAATAGTTTTGCAGGTGAGATCTAAAGTGTTACCTGTTCCACGGGTCAGCAGATTTCTGTACTTTTAAATGTTAATACTAGTTTTTGTTCATAATGACCTATTAACATATATTATCATTACATAGTACACTTTAGGATGCTAGAGACACTCTGTAATCTTTAACCTTCCATTCTAGTTATAGTTGATAGTTCTCAGGTATCTGCTAGTTATACTGGCCTTTGGCTGTTATCTCAGGTTTTGGGATTGAAATAAGAGGATCTGCAAGTTCCAGGCCAGCCTGAGATAGACACCATCTCAAAATGAGAAACAAAGATAAAGCAAACAAAAAATAAATATCAATTGAATGTATAAAAGAATGCATGAGGGGCTGGGAAGGTGGCTCAGTGGTAGAGCGCTTGCCTTGTATGCATGAGGTCCTGGGTTCGATTCCCCAGCACCACATAAGCAAAAAGAAAAAAAGTCGGAAGTGGCGCTGTGGGTCAAGTGGTAGAGTGCTAGCCTTGAGCTGAAGAGCTGAGGGACAGCGCTCAGGCCCAGAGTTCAGGCCCCATGACTGGACCATCCCCCCGCAAAAAAAGAATGCATGAGAATATGAATACTTCAATCAGGACTAAGAAGCAGAGGTCACCTTTGAAATATAATTTCTCCCAAAATAGCAAGTTCACTGGGCACTCATACTCTTAGCATAAATTTATTTAATAATGAAATCATGGAATTTCAGGGTCTAAGGAAAGCTTAACAATCACTTGAGCTAAACATTTTATTTCAGAAATGACAACGCTGGGGCTCATAAGAGTGCAGTAAGTGTAATGAATCATACAATGACAGAGGGGAGGAAAAATGAGTTTTTAGACAACAAATATTTTT
The DNA here is from genome assembly GCF_024711535.1 of Dipodomys merriami. Lineage (NCBI taxonomy): Eukaryota > Metazoa > Chordata > Mammalia > Rodentia > Heteromyidae > Dipodomys > Dipodomys merriami. The sequence goes on along the minus strand of NW_027202493.1, from coordinate 4,023,528 downwards.
CACTTTACTTGAAACAGACTAGACTACAGGGAAAGCAATTTGGAAAGGGAGGCAGGAAATGAAATAATTTGGCAGGAACCCATCAGGAAGCACATGGTTACCCAGAAATCAGGTATAAGAAAGACTAAAAACACACAGTGGAATTAGAAAGCACTTTGAATTTATGAAACCTTTAATAATGGGTCCCTTTAGTAATGAGCTTTGTGAGTGGCATTTAAGATAACACTGGCCAGGCATGGTGGCACACACCTGTAAATTCCAGCACTCAGTAATCTAGAGTTCCTCTCCATTCTGGGTTTCATTGTGAGACTGTATCTTAAAAAGCAAAGCAAAACAAAGATAACACTGGGCAAGCCAAGAAGAAGGAAGAGGTTTACTTTGGCTCACAGAGCTGGTCCACTGACTCTGGCAGAGTCTTGAGAGGTCATCTTGAAGGGCATATGTGAGTGCTGCTGGTCTCATTCCCTCTTCCTTTAAAACCACAAGATTTGGGGCTGGGAAGGTGGCTCAGTGGTAGAGCGCTTGCCTTGCATGCCTGAGGCCCTGGGTTCGATTCCTCAGCACCACATAAGCAAAAAGAAAAAAGCCAGAAGTGGCACTGTGGCTCAGTGGTAGAGCGCTTGCCTTGCATGCATGAGGCCCTAGGTTCAATTCCTAAGCACCATATAAGGAAAAAGAAAAACCTGGAAGTGGTGCTGTGGCTCAAGTAGTAGAGCTGAGGGACAGCGTCCAGACCCAGAGTTCAGGCCACATGACCAGACCCAAAAAATAATTAAAAAAAATAAAACCACAAGATTTAATTATTGGCTCTACCTTGATGACCTGTCTAATCTTTGCCTTCCCAAATGGTTTCTTGTTTAGACACCATTGTTAGATTAAACCTCAAAACTGGGATTGAATTTAAGCATGAAGTTTTGCAAAGGACAAACTACAATCAAACTGCCATGCCATTTTAATGGAATTAATGATAATTGTATCCCAATATGTTTTAATAAAATCAGAAATCCATATTAGTATATTCTTCTACATGTTTTCTTTGCTTTTCTTTTTATTTTTTTTGGGTCTGGTCATGGGGCCTGAACTCTGGGCCTGGGCACTGCCCCTCAGCTCTTCAGCTCAAGGCTAGCGCTCTACCATTTGAGCCACAGCGCCACTTCTGGCTTTTTTCTTTTTGCTTATGTGGTGCTGAGGAATTGAACCCTGGGCCTCATGCATGCAAGGCAAGCGCTCTATCACTGAGCCACCTTCCCAGCCCTACATATTTTCTTTAAGTAAGCAGATTTTGGGTAAAAATATGTGCCTCTTTCAAATCAAGCATTCAGAAATTTAAGTATTCTTTAGTTCTTACTTTCTGTAAAACTTTTGTACATTTTTAAGTTTCTTGTTTTTGCTTTTCCTTACTAGAGTTTGAATTGAGAGCTGGCTTGCTTGCTCTTGGCTGGCTGTCTATCACTTGAGCCACATCTCTAGTCCTGCTTCTTATTGGTTATATTGGAGATGAAGTCTTGAGGATTTCTCTGTTCACTCTACCCTTAAACCACAATCCTCCAGATCTCAGTTTCCCTAGTAGTTAGGATGACAGACATGAGTCACTGGCACCCTGCTCATTTATATTATTTTGTGTACTATTATTTTTTCAATCTACTATATAAAAGTGAGAAAAATGTTGCTCAATTAATACTCACTCCACACTCCTCATATCCTTTATAAAAGAGCTAGTATATAATCTTACAATTATTTTGATAATCTATTAGCTGGAAATAGAGATTTATTCACTGCCGTAGAATTATTTTACAAGACAATAAGGAATTAAAAAGTTAAAGAAGTTCAGACAGACCAAAAATGGGCTAATCAACCTACTCTTAAAGGTTTCTAAAACTAATGCCAACTTTAAGACAAAATAGCTCACAGAAGGTGTATACCCCACTTCTAAAACTTTTCATAATGTAGGAGCTTTTTTATTTAGAGTAGACTGCAATTACCACTCATATACATTAACCCATTTAACTGTCAAAACAGATTTTTTTCCTCATTTTACAGATGAGTACATTGAGATGGCCAAGAGATCATGCCATTTTTTCAACAATAAAAAAATGGGGCAAAAGTAGGGTTTATGCTCAGCTAGTTTGGCTCCGAAGATTGAGCTATGCACCACTGTAAGATATAGGAGGAAATTTTCCCCTTTCTGTGGGAATGATTATAAAGAAGGAAGTTTCATTAACACATAGCCAGTAATTTTTACTTAGGCACTCTTATAGTCACTAAATATTTTATTTTACTTTCATCTCATTTCATTTATCTTATTTTAGAAAAAACAGGCTTTAGTTATCTAGGCTATTCTAGCCTCAAGTGTATTCTCTTACCTTAGCCTCCTGAGTTCTGGGATTCATAAATAGTCTAAAATTAATGAAATGCTTTTTTCTAATCACAACCAGATCATAGATATTAACATTATAGTGTGTTCCTACTGGTTCATTACCTTTCTAATTTTCAGACCAATCAGTGTGTAAGAGAAGCTCAGAATAGGAGATGGTTTAGTTTGGTTGGAAAGCTGAAGACAAGTTTTGCAGGAATTAGGGTGTTAACTTCTTCAAAGTTGAATTAAATGTTGCAAACCAAAAGGACATTTTCTTCTGAGTTTCTACTACAAAATAAAGCAAGCTTTGTTGGTGTAACTAGTGGCATTGTGTAGCCATGCTACAATTCAGGAGGCATAAAAATATGGATTCTTCAGTGGGGCTGGGGAGGTGGCTCAGTGGTAGAGTGCTTGCCTTGCATGCATGAGGCCCTGGGTTCGATTCCTCAGCACCACATAAGCAGAAAAAGCCAGAAGTGGCGCTGTGGCTCAAGTGGTAGAGCGCTAGTCTTGAGCTGAAGAGCTGAGGAACAGCACCCAGACCCAGAGTTCAGGCCCCATGACTGGCAAAAAAAAAAAAAAAATATATGGATTCTTCAGAATTATGGACATACTTAATTCTTTTGCTATTACTATTCTAAAAGTTTAAGATGTATTAATTTATTTGGCCATCACAATGGGCCTTTGATATTAGTTTTATTAGTAGTTAATTTTTCCTGTAAGGAAATTGAAGAGTTAGTCCTCTTCAAATGTCAAACAACTTCGAAAAACAACAGATGTAAATCAGGCAGTCTGACTCCAAAATAGTTGAAAACACCACATGGTACCATATCTTGAAAATGTGTGTTTGTTTTATATTTTGCCTACTGTTTTATATTTCTGAGAAAGTATTTCTACCAATGCCCTTTCAAAAATACAATAAGCCTCTTTATCCTTGATGTATTCCATTAAATAATTATTTCAAATAATTTCCTAAAATGCATATTTTTGCGATTGCTGTGGACATAAAATCGAGAGAGGTAGCCCAGTAGTAAATCTAGATAATCTGGGGTTTAACAACGAAGTAAGCACAAATCCAAAGGCACAATCCTTCAAGGAAATAACTAATACAGTCAACATCATTTCAGAAGAGGAAAAAGAAGTCTAAGTAATTTCTTCTTTAGGGTAATTTCAGGAAGATAATCTGGCACTATTAGTGTGCTTAAGACCTTAGTACTTCCTCCTTCTGTGATGAGACTTCTTAGTGATAGATGCAACAAAAAGAAGCACTATGATAAGCAGCAATGTTTCTCCAGAAAAAAAGAATCCACTCCTAATCCATTGCTATGTGATAGAGAATTGGGATGTCCAGCAACCACCATGGGATAACAGACTTTTCTGAAATCTGCCCAGTTTTTGACATCTATTTTTGTGAAAAATGTTGGTAAAATTACACAGCAAACTAACTAGTAGATCTGTGTGGCCACAACTGAACTATGGTTACCTGTTTATCCTCTACACAGGAACAACTCCTATCAATTGTGAATCACACCAAAATAATACAAAGTAAATAAATAGCCAACCTCCAGATTATATACAACAGAAATTGCAGTCTTTCTTCCATCCCCTCCACTTTCTTTAATCCAAATCCTGGCTTTCCTTGATTAGAACAAGTAACTTGATTTAACAAGTAACTTTGTGTTGTCTTAAAGGAAAGTAATTATTTCACATAATATTGCCTTTTATTTCAGGAAATTTTTCTAAAAAGGGAATTCTAAACTATGCCAAAATATCTGTATTTAATGAATTTAAGGAAAATTCAGAAGATGTTTTGACTTAAAAAATGAAATAACTGAGCAAAATGACTTAGCTATTAAAACATGCCTACAAAATAATTATATTCCTATATTTATAAAATGAACAGTTTCATAAAAGTCAAAATATGACATGAGTATAATGGAATAAAGTTACTTGAATATGTGAATATTTAAACAACCTTTTGTTTCCCTTTCTTGGTGTTCATTTCTATAAGCATCATTATATGATCATATGCACATAGTATTGAGCCATTGTGATCCTCTCCTAAGAATATTCTCCTTTAGCCTCACTGTTTGAATATTTAAAGTCCCGTTTAATTAATCATGTCCCAGTGTAATTTTTTGTCTTTTACTATCCATTACTATATAAATTTATATATCATAAATATATAAATATATATAAATGTATATAATATCATATAAATATATAAATATTTACATAGTATTAATATATAGTATAAATAAATATCTATATAGGGGTTTAACCTGTGTTTCTTTGGGTAGGTCTAGCTTACTTCCGTTAGTATAATTTTTTCCAAGTGTTTCTTTCTATTTCCTTATGAATGGGGTAATGTCATTTTTTCTGACTGAAACATAGAATTCCATTGTGTATACATACCACATTTACTTGATCCATTGGTCTAATGAGGGGCATCTGGGTTGATTATATATCTTGGCTATGGTAAACAATGCTGCAATCAATGAAGATGGTTGTGCTGGTGGCTTTAGTGCAACCTGGTTTATGGTCATTTTGGGTAAATGCCCAGGATCGATGTTTAGTCTTTTAAGGAACCTCTATACAGCTTTCCAGAGTGGTTGAATAAGTTGGCATTCCCACCAACAGTGTAGTAGTGTTCCCTTTGGCAACATTCTTGCCAGCATCTGTTATTGTTAGTGTTCTTGATAATGGCTATTCTAACTGGGGTGAAGTGGAATCTCAATGTTGTTTTGAATTGCATTTCTTTTGTGGTCAGAGATGTTGAACATCTCTTCATGTGTTTACTGGGCATTCTTACTTCTTCTGAAAAGTCTCTCTTTAGGTCTTTGGTCCACTTATTAATTGGGTTGTTTCTTTGAGGATTTGTTTTTGGGGAGGTTAATTTTTAGAGCTCTAAGTATATTTTAGATATGAGGCCTTTTCTGATGTATAGCTAGTAAAGATATTCTCCCAATCTGTAGACTTTCTATTTATCTTGCTACCTATGTGCTTTGCCATGCACAAACTCTTCAGTTTGATGCAATCCCACCGATCCAGTCTTTCTTTGATTTGTTGTGATTCTGGATCTTTACTTGGGAAGTTTTGACCTGTGTCAAGGTGCCTTGTTGTTTCCCCCCTTTCTTCCTGTAGTATTTTCAGGGTATCTGATCTTATGCTGAGGTCTTTAATCCATTTGTAATTGATTCTGGGCAGAATGATATATAAGGATCTAGCTTTATTTTTCTGCATGTGACTAGTCAATTCTGTTAGCACCATTTGTCGAAGAGTCTTTTTCTTCCATCCTGTGTTTTTGGCCCCCTTATGAAAGATTAGGTGGCCATAGGTCTGTGGGTTCATTTCTGGATCTTCAATTCCATTCTATTGGTGCTCAGGCCTGTTCATGTGCCATTATCAAGCTTCTTTATAACTATGGCTTTATAGTAGAGTTGAAAGTTTGTTCTTCCTGCTAAGGAATGTTTTTGCTATTTGGAGTCTTCTATTATTCCATATAACTTTTTGGATTGCTTCCTCTGTATCATTGAAAAATGTTGTTGGGATTCTGATTACATTGAATTTGTAGATAGTTTTGGGCATTATTGCCATTTTCACAGTATTAATCCTCTGATCCAGAAGCATGGAAGTTTGTCCTATTTCCTTAAATATGCTTTAATTTCCTTTTTCAAGTTTTTAAAGTTTTCATCACAGAGGTCCTTCACATCTTTGGTTAATTCCTAGGTTTTTGGTTGTTGTTGTTGTTGTTGTTTTGAAGCTATTACAAATGGAGTTGCTTTCCTGATTTCAGTCTCACTCCTCTCATTGTTGGCATACAGAAAAGCTACTGATTTTTGTGGGTTAATTTTCTATCATGCCACTTTGCAAAAGTTTTGGATCAGCTCAAGTAACTTGGGAGAGCCATCTATAGGGTTCTTTAAATACAGGATTATTTCATCTGCAAAAAGGAATAATTTTACTTCTTCTTTCCCTTTAGGTTTATCTCTTGCCTTATTGGTCTTGCTAGGAATTCTAGTACTATATTGAAGAGGAATGTCTTTTTCTTGACTTTATAGGAAAAGGTTTTAACTTGTCACCATTAAGTACAATGCTGGCTGTAGGTTTGTGATACACAGCCTTTATTATATTGAGGAATGTTCCATGATTCCTAGCTTCTCCAGAGCATTTATCATGAAAGGGTGTTAAATCTTGTTGAGTACCTTTTCTGTATCTATTGAGATGATGTAATTCTTGTCCTTGCTTATGTTATTTTGTTGAATTATATTAATTGACTTGAAGATGCAATTTTCTAAGTAATCAAAAATTGACAAGATGAATATACACAATTACTTTGATAAATCATATTTTGCTCAAGCAAGTTGTTTATACATATTACTAAGAAGAAAACAATATCCTTGTTATAGTCATAGAGAATTGGCTGCTAGTTTTATATCAGTATATTAATCTTCAGGGAAATCTTTAGATAAAATTTTAAATTACAGTTAACCTAATCAAAACATTTTGTATGATTCATATATTGTAAGAGAATTGAATCCCGAATAAAATAGAACTCAAGAACCTCTCTGCCATTTGAGTTTAAAATAGCCCCCTTTATCCTTTCACTTGAGTCAGAGTTAAATTTTGAATGTCTGTATTTTGGTTTGACCTGATTGGGACAAAACAACTATATTTTAAGAGTGATAATAACTTTTATTTGTGAAAAATAGCAAGCCATCCTGAAAATGTTTATATACACATTCATTGACTAGTACAAAATTAGTTTTATATTAGGTATTTTATTTTATTTTTTTGGGGTCCGATCATGGGGCCTGAACTCGGCCTGAGCACTGTCCCTCAGCTCTTCAGCTCAAGGCTAGAGCTCTACCACTTGAGCCACAGCGCCATTTCCGGCTTTTTTTCTTTTTGCTTATGTGGTGCTGAGGAATCAAACCCAGGGCCTTGAGCATGCAAGTCAAGCGCTCTACCACTGAGCCACCTTCCCAGCCCCATATATTGCCTATCATTATTCTTTTTTTTTTTTTTTTTTTTTTTTTTTTTTTTTGTCGGTCATGGGGCTTGAACTCTGGGCCTGGGCACTGTTGTGCATAAAAAGTTGAATGAAAAATGAAAACTGGCCATAATGATTTTTTTTTTGTTGTGGGTCATGGGGCTTAAATTCTGGGCCTGAGCGCTCTCAGCTCTTTAGCTCAAGGTGAGTGCTCTACCACTTGAGCTACAGTGCCTCTTTCAGTTTTCTGGTGCTTAATTGGAGATAAGAGTCTCATGGACTTTCCTGTCCAGGCACTTTGAACCTCGATCCTCAGATCTTAGCCTCCTGAGTAGCTAATAGTCATGAGACACTGGTACTCAGCTAATTAGTTAATTTTTTATTTTGAATTTCAGTGGTAATTGAGGTCTTTGGCCAATGTTTGATAGATCAGTGTACAAGAACATAACCTGTGCATTAATTCAGTCTTCTTTAGATAGGTTCTTTTGGTCATAGGTTAATTACTAATTTCCCTAAAGGGGAGCTAACAAGATAGGCAGACCCCCATGTCTGGTATTTTACCATCACTCTGGCAATGATAGCCACTGTGGAGTTAGCCACTTTAGGAAGCATGGTATCTCTGCCATGGTAGAAGCATTTTTGTGTGTATACCTTTTCCAGTGAGTCCCTGATCACAGGTTGTTTTTCAAGACTTCTATATGGACTACATAAGGCATGTTATAGCATATAAACACACAAAAAACTGGAATACACAAACTGGAAATTTATATATTGTTTTTGGCCACTTAGGATAGAATCGAGAGATTCTCCCCAACTAGAAAGAACTTGTTTTTTGATAAACAAGATAAAACAGGTATGTCTGGACTTTAGTCAAAAGCACGAAGGTGAGTGAAAGCCATCACTCCCCTCCCCAGGGAATAGCATAGACCTGTAAAGTCTGTCCAGAGAATTAGATTGGTAAAACAAGGAGAGGAGGTTAATCTCTCAGAAACAAGAGGACTTAATGAATGGCCTTTGTGGAATCACTCAGAACAAGAGAGGATTTAATGCACAGCCTTTGTGGAATTTTAAACATGTAGACCAGACAATCTCTATAGAAACAGAACATAAGCCACTTTTTAAAAAATAATTAGTCCTCTAAAATGAATGATAGAAACAACATGGCTGGTGCTAGAGGCAAAAGGCCAAAAGACTGTATATAGTGGCAGTTTGGGACAGAAGAAAGCTGTACACCATCTTGAATATCTTAAATAGGGTAGATACATACATATGGTAACTCTTCTTTGGGTCCAGATCTTGTAAGAGAGACATAAAGAACTGAACACAGGTGACTTCAGATTTTAAAAAATCAGGTAAAAGTACTCTCTTGAGGTCAGACTTTTAAATCTGGAAGTTTGTCAGATCTACAAAAACAAATCCCATTAGAGAATACTGTTGAAGGGCTGGGAAGGTGGCTCAGTGGTAGAGCGCTTGCCTTGCATGCCTGAGGCCCTGGGTTCGATTCCTCAGCACGATATAAGCAGAAAAAAAGCCAGAAGTGGCGCTGTGGCTCAAGTGGTAGAGCGCTAGCCTTGAGCTGAAGAGCTGAGGGACAGCGCCCAGGCCCAGAGTTCAGGCCCATGACCTGACCCCCCCCCCTCAAAAAAAAAAGAAAAAAAGAGAATACTGTTGAAGTTTACCTTCTCAGGTGGTTACCTTTTCTGAGTCTTGAGCAGATGTATAGGATATGTACAGATGCAGAATAGCATCACTCTGTCTCTCTCTTTCTTCTCTCTCTCAGACATTTGTGAATGTAATTGCTACCAATTCTAGAGAATGCATTCCAGTAAAGTATAAGTGATAGATGTAATAAAGGAAGTAACCTCATATACATGAAGAAGAGAACCCTGTCTGAGCATCCCCAAATGTCCTTCCTTCTGTAGGGGGTTAGACAGGATGTCTCCTCTCCTAGCCTATCCCTGTTACTGAAGTGGCACTCCAAGTGAGAAAGGCCTGTTTAAATTGTAGACAGCTTCTCCCAGTTTGACCTGACACTGCTCTTCTACTTTACCAGTCTTCACCAGAGTTCTCAATTGTTATTTTCTGACCCAAAAAGTACTAATGTGTTTTTGTCTTTTTTTTTTATTGTACTTCTAAAAAGACCATTTGTGGCCACAGGAGCAATACAAAACTGTAAGGAGGGTAGAAGAGGATTTTTTCTTGCTATATAGAGGCCTGCCCATGTTAACACAAAGGGAAACCTTTCAAAAGACTAGGCAGTAAGGAAGCAACAAAGAAAATGTCATGTTGGAGGTCTGAAGGAAGAAGCCCAGGCATATTCAGAAGACTGAAAAGTAGGAGCTGAGAGGTCTAGTAAAAGGAGAAAAAAGCCAGAAAGTCCACATCTGGGGAATATTTGAAGCATCATTTGAATAAGAGACAAAAATCAACTCTAATGAGTTCTAAGGCAGATCAGAGTAAATAGACCTGTCCTCCATACAAACAGAGGAAGATGGTTCTTAGCTTTTCCATAAGAACACTTGTGTGAGTCACACAATGGAAGGTATCCAAGTCAGGAACTGTCATCTTTGGTCCAAATCACTTACAAGAAAGGATCTGAGCCAAGAACAAGAAAATATCTAAGTTTCATACAAGCGCTGAGCCAGAAAAAAATACATATTTAATTTAAGTCCTAACATCAAATACAAAATGGAGTGTTTTAGTGAAAATTTCAAAAGTTTTTAAGAGTAAATCCATCAGGACAACATTGAGTTTTTAATCACCTATTTTTGGGCAAAGATATTTACCTAAATTGTATTTACCCCAAAATATTTACCTTATTTACTTAAAAATACTTTCTTTTCCAAGAATACTTTCTTTATAACCTCTTTTACCTCTTCTCATGTTCTAGTTACTGTTTTCTTTTTTAATGAATCTTGCCACATACCTTCTGCAGCTGATGTATCCTCAGTTTTGTTCACATATGCTATACAAACTTAGATGCCACTCGCATTTTTAAAAGAGTGCCTTACACATTTTTTTTGCTTTTACCTGAGTCTGGGAACCTATTATTCTATGAGGACTATGGAAGATAGCAGCTTAAACAGAATACAGTAAGTAGAAGACAGTGTTTGTGCTTTAACTGTGTAATTTCATTTTTGCACACAGAAACATGCATTTAAAAGTCTATGTCTAGTAAGAAATTCTGATGCTAAAATATTTTCTAATATCTTCAGTAAAAGTTTTTATCTCCATATAGATTTGGCAGAGGTCAAGATTTGGCATAAATATCAGTCAGGAAAACACTAAGGCTTGATAGAGGGTCAGAAAGAACTAGTGTATAATGATTTTTTGGGGGGTCCGGTTGTGGGCCTGAACTCTAAGCCTGGGCACTGCCCCTCAGCTCCTCAGCTCAAGGCTAGCGCTCTACCACTTGAGACACAACGCCACTTCCGGCATTTTTTTGCTTATGGGTGCTGAGGAATCGAACCCAGGGCCTCAAGCATGCAAGGCAAGCTCTTTACCACTGAACCACCTTCCCAGCCCCAAGTGTATAATGATTTTATCTCATGCCCACAGAATATGTTGATTTTTTAAAAATCTCAGGACAGGGAGAAGTTGGAGAAAAGCTATAACAGATTTAGCTCACAGAGGGAAGACACAGGAGATTGAACATAAAAAAGAGTTGCTCATCTCATGCTCTGGAGATTCGTGGATCACCTCTGGCCCAGAAACCCTGGATTGGACTGAATATTTTCTTTCTGAATTTTGACTGCATCAAGGAAGGCTCTACCACTGGGATTAAGCAATACTGTTTAAAAAAGGAGTAGACTTCAGGATGTTGGGATCTCAGGAATCCATTGTCTGACAGATATTATTTTCATTAGAGGTGCCCCAGACAGTTCTCTATCCATTCCTTGAAATTTTCATAGTCAATGTTTCCTTCCTAAAAGAGCACATTTGATTTAGGTTATAGAGGGGGTAGGGATTGGACAAGCAAGCCTGTCACCCATGTCTTTAAGACTAGTAGTCACACTATTTACACTCAACTGAATCAAGTCCTTTGTGTCTATGGCCTCAAAGACTGAATTCACAGACAGCAAGTGAAAAAATATCAAAGATTCATTGAAGAAGATCAGCAAAGTTCCTGCTAGATGAGAGAGGTGCCAAGAGAAAGCACAACCTGGGGGATACTGTGTAGGGGTTAATAGGTGAGAGCTATGTGACTCTCTAGATCTTTGTACAGCCTGTGTGCAGTATCAGTCCCTAGACCCAATCAACCCACATGAGCTCTCCATGAATGCTTTAGCCCTTGTGACTAGGTGCCCACTTCACAGCACACTTTTGAGGTCCATCAGTCCATTATTCACTTGCAAGTCTTCCCAAGGCCATGGGCCATGAAGTGATACCCAGAGGCCCACATGTACAACTGCCCAAAGCTTTGGTGAGGGAGTGGAGAACTTTTGTGGGACCTGATTGTCTGGTCAGGCTATTTTTCTGCTGTCAATATCATATCCCAACAGTGAATGGCAAAAGATATAAAGCATAATGGAAGATTGGCTGGCTCTTTGAAGCAGAAGTTTTGCTTTACACTCTTCTGTGCCTTAAAATTCTTATAATGTTGCAGAAGGGTGCTTACATTTTATATTTTTATTTTTTACTGGTACAATCATGATCAAGCTCCTCATATGATATTCCTAGTTTCGTTTGGTTTGATTGACCATGGTGCCTCTATCTTGAAGCCCAAGACAAGTATTTTGTTTAAAATAGACCACTTACCCCCAATCCTCCTTCCAGCTGTTACCCAAATAGGACACTATCTGGCTCCACAACTAACAGAAGTAGTTTCTGCACCCTAATACCTCTCCTGGTACTTCCTACTAACCCACTGGAAACGTCATCAGTTTATAAGTGGGACTGGAGCTCCAGTTTCTGCTGAAGACTTCTTTCTACAGATTTGTTCCTGAAAATCTGTGCTGGTGTTGAGTCATGTCTTAGCCTAATTTCCTTTGAATCTAATAGTTCTGAGAGATATCAGTCACTACTAGATAGAATAAAAGGAAAATGAGGTTTATTCTTGCTTTGTGAGTAAGTGATTGTGAGTTTAGATCTCTCAGTAGGCCATGGGCCTTCTGCTCAAGACTTTCAACTAGCCATAGCTACTAAATGTAGATTGAATGTATTTGCCCTGCCTTACTGGAAGGCACCTAGTAAATGTTTTATGTGCTAAGATATTGTATATACAACTTCTACAGAACATCCAAATGAAGATACCAAGCAGAGGGCAGGTCTGGCATTCAGAATGAAGTAAGAAGACTGGGTCTAAGTAATATGACTTGTCAATATAGCCCTTCTGGTACCTTATTGGGTGAAGAGGGCTTTCCACTTAGCTCTGAAAAGCCTAGAGGTAAGAAAAGCCATTCACTGAATTGCAGATGTCATGCTGTTTAGCTGTAGGAAATCTTTGCTATAGAGAATGTGCTGATTCTGCCTTGATTATCTCCCTAAATGGTTTTGAGGTATATACCCCTTATGGAAAGTTTAAGCTGATATTTGAGATACTTCCTTAGATGGAAAGTTCTGCTTGCACATGAGTATTCCCATATAAAGTTTGTTTTTGGTAAGGCTTGGTCTCCACCCCGAGCATGTGTTTTTTGTCTTTAAAAGCTTTGTTCAAACTCAATTCTGGGCTCCAGGTCTTTGAGACAGGAGTCCACCTCCAGTTGCTGGCTCTCCAATAAAGATTCCCAATTCAACCTCTCAAAATGTGGCTTCTCTGTTTTCTTACAACGGAATTCCCATACAACAAGAAAATACCTGACATTGTCAGTTACCGGCCAAGAGAAGGCTGCCGTCTTTGGATGGGACCATCCAGGCAGAGGGAACATCAGGAGAAAAGAGAAGAATATAAGATGGCCAATAAAAAAAAACTAAAACTAGAAAAGTAGAGAATAACCAAGAAAGGAAAGCCTTGTCTCTACTCCAGTGGTTGAGAATGATAGTATTAAATAAGGTTTTGTGCATTGCAATAAGCTTTTATGACTTATAAGCAACATGATAATGACATTTGGCTTTAATGTTGTTGTTCTGAGTTGCAGGGTCATTGCCTGAATTACTGGAATAACAGAGTGCACGCAGGCCTATGGTGAATGAAAACTGTGGTCCTCCGAACATAGTAGGTACTTACTTAGGGCTCAACAGAAGAAACTCAGTTGTTGTTAGCTATAATTCTCACCACTGCAATTATTTTTGCAACTCAAAAATTTCCTGTTATACTTTTCATGAGTATAGATTTTATTATCTTTAATTTTATTATCATTATATCATATCGTTATCTTTATATCATTTTCTCTTTATATCTTCTTATGTTGCATTATCTTTAAATAGTTGTACAAACTGCTATTTTTAAGTGCACTAAAATGAGGGGCAATAAATGTCAAGGATAATGTTAAGGAGAGGTTAAGAAAACAAAACAGAAACAGAACCATAGGCAGATGTCTAAATAGCAGATCAAGGAGAGATAAGGAAGTCTCCATTACCAAAGGAACAAAGATGCAATTAAGAAGATGGCAAGAACTCTCAGTACTGTTTGGCTGTTGGCTTTTGGCCATTTAAATTTAATAATCATCAATTTAGAAACTGAAACCATACATATTTGATGTTATCAGCAAACATATGAATAATGTCCTAAAATTTCTAATTGTCTTCATTTTGTAAATACTCAGTCCATTTGCAAAAAGTCAAGATAGTCAGTCTAAAAGAATGAAACCCTTGTGTACTGGCACTACTCTGATTCATGGGAAAGCTGATTATGGAAAGCCAGGACTGAAACTCCCAGTCCTGAGGTCAGGAGGGAAGTGTGTGATTATAGCTATTCAACTCAGTTTCTCTTGGTAAACAAGAAGTGTTCTAGCCACAGGGTGTGGTCCTATGTTCCCCACTGCAGGGTAATTTTCTGGGGCTGTTCTACAAAAGTATATCATAGTCTATTACAAAGTTCTACCTAATATCAAGACTCTAATTATAAAAACATAAGTTTCACACTATGACTGAGACATAGTTCATTCAACAAGTATTTCTTGGGCTTGAGGCTGAAGCAAAATATAAACCTTGATAGATATAGTTCTTCCTTTAAAGAATTTCTGATCTGAAGGAATAAATGAAGTGAAAACAGTAATAACTAAACTAGATAGAATTGACATAGGACATGAAAAAGAAACAACTGGCTATAGAATTTTGCAATAATTTGGCAAAATGTTCACAAAAGTATTATTTGAAAGGTTATTATCTTGAAAGGTTAGTGGCATTCAGAGATGGAGATAGAAAGTTTTGGGGAACCAGGAGATACTGTGAGTAATGAGACAGAGGTGGGCAGCCAAGAACTGTTTATTTCAGGGAAAGCAAATGCATTTTGACAGTATAACACTTAGATCTGTGCACAGCTAGAATGGTATTAGGGAGAAAGAAACTGTGTATTGGAGTATCCTTGAATACTAGGTCTAGAAATTTTGAAGGTATTTCACGAAGGTATCTCTGGCCATGAGATAGTCATAGACCTCCAAGTAACACTGGTTTGGATTTTGGGAGAAGGTCAAGACTAAACGTGTGGGAGGAAAGAAGAGGATATTTTTTATGGAAATGTATAAGAACACTAAGGTAGAGAAAGGTTTATAAAGATGCAAATATTGGGCTGGGAAGGTGGCTCAGTGGAAAAGTGCTTGCCTTGCATGCATGAGGCCCTGGGTTCGATTCCTCAGCACACCATAAGCAGAAAAAGCCAGAAGTGGCACTGTGGCTCTAGTGATAGAGTGCTAGCCTTGAGCTGAAGAGCTGAGGGACAGTTCCCAGGCCCAGAGTTCAGGCCCCATGACCAACCAAAAAAAAAAAAAAGATGCAAATATCTTTATGTTCAGAATCCAAATACAAAAGTCAATTAATAACTAAGACAGCACAATAAGGGAGAAACCAGAAATAATACAATATTATTAATATTTACAGTACAAACTATGAGCAGTATAACATTGACTATTTTCTGTTAGGACTTTCATATATGGTTTCTCATTTATTCATAACCCAATGTCTCTGGGATAAACATTGCTATTTGTCTATATGTAAACACAAAGGTTTACAATCATACGGCACTTTTTAAAATGCAACACAGACAAAAGCCAGGACAGAGGTGACTGCTCAGACATTTTGCCTGACCATAGGAAGATCGTAAGTCATAAGGCAGCAAGCCAGGAATATACTAAATTCTGATGTCAGCAACCTGGATGACAGTTGATAAATCAGGTAAATGCCCCTTATATTATCATGTCCTTTATATTTTTCATATTTTATGAATTTATTGTTTTATAGTAAATTCTTGACGGGTATAAACAGAATGATGAAGATAACATGACTGGCATAAAAAGATAATGGGATTATCTTTTCTTTTCTGTTTTTTTTTTTTTTTTTTTTGGCCGTGGCACTTGAACTCTGGGATTGGGCGTTGTCCTTGAGCTCTTCAGCTCTCCCAGAGGTTCACAGAGGTGTGTTCTGACATTCTTGTGCTGGAATTCCAAAACTCGTTATTGAGAAATAGTTACCTTGTCTATGTGCTGTCATGTATGTGTGTGTGTGTGTGTGTGTGTGTGTGAGAGAGAGAGAGAGAGAGAGAGAGAGAGAGAGAGAGAGAGAGAGAGAGAGAGAGAGAGAGAGAGAGAGAGAGAGAGAGAGAGAGAGAGAGAGAGAGAGAGAGAGAGAGAGAGAGAGAGAGAGAGGAAAGAGGGGAGCAGGGATAGAGAGACAGAGAGGAGAGAGAGAGTATGTACACAGGTGGAATTATCTTTTCATCTGAGATCAAAGGGGAAATCAAGAGGATAACTAAGATGACTGAGAAAGGAAGATTGAGAAACTGCATTTAGAAGGCCTGAGAAACTGAACTTGGAAGTGGCTTGGGTATTCGATTGAGGGTTGCTGGATAGTTGAGAAAGGCTCACAATGAGACATAAATATCTCAGACTGCTTCTGGTGCACAGCCTCCAGGACAGAAATCTCCATGGGCATTATTAAATACATTATCATAGCACTCTCTTCTTAGATTCCATTTCAATTTAGAGAAAAGGAAGACGAGAGAGGTGAGTGGGTAAATTAGCTTCCAAAGTTTATAAGTTAAGAGTCAATTTGTCCTGGGGAAATAAGGTGAAGGTCAATCTTTCAGGAAGTACATGAAGTAATATCTCCTGTATTTGCTTTCAGCTTACCATTCCTCATTTTTCCCTAGTCTATCCAGCTTCAAAAGGAGTAGCCCTGAGCAACCAAAAAAAGGATAACTTGCTCTGGCCCCCTTCCCATTCTTCTAGACACTTTTCTTTCACTTTGTAATAAACTTCTCTTTTGTTTAAGTTGTTTTTTAATTTTATGTTATTGTAAAGATACTGTACAGAAGGGTTACAGTTATGTAAGTAAGGTAAGGAGTAAATTTCTTGTTGAGCATTGTTATCCCCTCGTTTGTTTTTCTCCTACTATCATTTCCCTCCCCCAAGTTTTTTTTTTTTTAGTTGCTGATTCTGGCCTTATTTCTATCCTGTCCAGAGACCAAGAGCCCATCATACTCGTGTATCATGACCACTCTTTACGTACCACCAGAGTAACTTCTACTTTTAAGTTTTTGCTTATTTTGAGCTGGGTGTGGCACATGCTTGTAATCCTAGCATTTCAGAAGCGACACAGGAGAGTGTCAAGTTCAAAGACAGCCTGGGCTGAACAATAAGCTCTGTCACTTTTATACCTGTCATGTTATTTTTTCCATTCTCTCCATATCCACTCAAGAATGTTACTGCAACACTGTCAAACCATAAAATTTTAAAAATTATGAAATTATAAAATTAAATTTAAAAAGACAGTGGCAGAATATTTATGAGCAAGACTTCTAGTCCCATCCCTAGTACTAAAAAATTACATTTACTCCTTTGTAGTAATTTTGATCCAGTTGTCCAAATTTATCATGGACCAGATTTCTGCCATATGGGTTTGAACAGCTAGAAGCAAAAACTTGGTTCTCTTTTCCCTTTTCTAAAGCTGTGCATACTTGTCTTTGAGTTTAAAACCCACACTTAGAAAACTGCATGAGTGAGAGAAGAAAGGAGGTATTTTCTTGGAGTGGATTGTGTTTGCCTGTTTGTTTTAACCAGCTGTGCTCAACTGTTTACTCAGCCTTGTCTCCAATAAGTTTGGAGCAGTGTGGAATTCAACCACAGGGCAAGGGTCTCTTCTGCCTCTGAGATACCTTGCAACCAAACAAATTGAAATTCCCATAACCAGGATCTTCAGTTCCTGTGGAATCAAATTATGGAGCCTCAAAGACAGAATCTAAAGACCACGCTACAATTTTCTTTAGGAAGATACCACATTTCTGAAGAATATGGCTTTCTTCTTCCAAATCCGCTGGTAAGGATAGAACCTTGGGCTAGGTCAAAAGTGGCATGTTGAGGTTCTGGTTTGTGGCTTTGTTCTGTAGATTTATGTGGTTAATGAGAGAGCTATAATACAAATAAACAGTCATCAGCCAGATGAAGATGTTACTAAAAACATAATGAGATCACAAACAAGGAATGTCAGCTTCAGCAGAGAGTGGTTCCAATAGAATAAACATCCATGCTGCTGTTTTGTTAAGCATGCCGAAGTAAATCTGGGAAATTATAAGCAAGTCTGTAGTCGGCAAGAAAAAGGCCAAGATAAACATATGGCACTCAGGAATAAGGTACCTTCTACCATCTGATGCAAGGTTTCCAGGAACAGAGAATAAATGGAATTTCTACACTACACATTTGCTCACTGGATGTGTGTGTGTGTGTGTGTGTGTGTGTGTGTGTGTGTGTGTGTGTGTGTGTGTGTGTGTGTGTGTGTGTGTGTGTGTGTGTGTTAGTAAGCCTTTCTGGGAGAGCTTATTCCTAAACAGCTCCTGGTCACTACTGCTGACATGTTAAGGGAAACTGGTTTAACTTACTTGTTAGAGGAAGCAAAAGAGAACAAGAGGGACTTTAGGTGCTTTTGGGGCTGGTTAAAGAGATTAATTTGATGGCTTTGGGAACTTTTGAGAAAAAGAAGGGACTTTTGGAAACAAACAGCATCTGTTTCACAATTCCATTTAGCAAGCGACCTGCAATGCAATTCTGTTTTTCCCACTGAGCTCGTGTTAGACTGTAGTTCTTATTACATGTGGTCAGATTCATAAAATACTAAACTTAGGGGTCCCTAAAAACCACCCTAAACTAAATCTAGGGATCCCTAGAAACTACCCATTTCCAACCTCTTTTTTTCTGCTGTGGCTGGCTGAAGAACAGAGAATGTGACAACAAAAGTCTTACTGGTGGCAAACTAATGTTTAAGACTCTTGACATCCCTTTGTTATGACATCATAAACACCAAAGCCACTCAGTTAAAAATGTAGGCATCTGACATTGCAGATGCCTACTTTTTTTTTTTTGTTGGTCATGGGTCTTGAACTCGGGGCCTGGGTGCTAGTTGTCCCTGAGCAATTTTTACTCAAGTCCATGAGATGCTTATCTTCAATTAACCACCAGAAATCTGGCACTGTGGTTCAAAGAGGTAGAGTTCTAGCCTTGAGTAAAAAGAGCTCATGATCTTCAGATTTCAGCCTCCTTAATAGATAGTATTACAAGCATGAGCCACCAGTACCCAGTTCATTGTAATTATTTATTAGAACAAATACCCCACCCCAGCCTAATTTGCCACCTGATTAAGAAATGAATTGAATACCTATGCTGGCTTTTATTTTGTTATGGTTAGATGGGTCTCTTGCTATATATCTCTTGCTGACCCAGAACTTATTACTTAGCACAGGCTAGCAATGAATTCATGATCTTCCTGCCTCAGCCTCCTGAGGAAGGAAGGACTTAATTGAAGATAAGAATTATGTTCTCGGGGCTGGGAAGGTGACTCAGTGGTAGAGTGCTTGCCCTGGGTTCTATTCCTCAGCACCACGTAAACAGAAAAAGCAGGAAATGTCACTGTGGCTCAAGTGGTAGAGCATTAGCCTTGAGTTGAAGAGCTGAGGGACAGTGCCCAGATCCAAAGTTCAAGCCCTATGACCTCCACCACCACGCCTACCAACAACAACAAAAGAATTGGGTTTTCTGTAGAGCCCTCAGCTGTGAGAACAGCTTACAGATCTGTCAATTGCTTTGCTATTGGCAAAAGTGGTGTAGGGAGGTTGTGAGGTAGAGTGGGGATATGGTCCTATGTCTTGGACCATATCTTCTGTCACTGGATGACCAATGTTGCCAATTGCGATGTGCTGACCTAAGAGCAGCACTTTCGGTGCATCCAGATGAATGAGAGGAACCAGCCATCCTGATGGCACTTGGCAGCTCCTGTGACCTTGAGTGAGCCACCAACAGAGCCTTACCCTCAATTTTCACATCAATAGATGAAGGTGTGGTGCCTTGTCTACAGTTGCTATGAATATAGAGGTGAATGCCTGATAAGAAGGCAAAACCAGTCTTCTTGACCCTTAATCCAGTGCTCAATTAGAAATTCTATTCTGGAGACTGTAAAAAGTCTTTCTCTTATTTCTGCTGATGTTTTCACCACTCTGTTATTAAGATGATTATTACATCTAACAGTTATCTCCAGTAGATATTTTTTCTAGATATGAACTTACATGTTTTAATACAAGATCTGGATGTGATAACTGCTCTCCTTGGCCTGTTCTTTATGACTTTCACTTTCTAGAGTCACAGGTGAGAATGACAATCGCACATGCTTAGCTGGTCCACAACTTTTCCGTGCACCCCTGCCAGTCTTAAACATCTAGTCTGAAGTTCATGGGACCCCCTGAACTCTTTCTCTGTCTACCAAGTTCTAAGGATGTGATACTTGGCATGCCAACCAGTTTCCTCACAGCTCATATCATGGCGGTGCCGGGAGACTCCGAGTAAACACTAGGACAATTGAATTCCAGTAGGCTTGGTCAGGAGGAGTCTTTCATCTGTTTGGGGAGTGACAGGTATAGCTGGCTTCCTTCTGCCCAGAGTGCAGCACAATGCTGAAACCAAGGATCTTCTGGCTTGTTTGTAAAAGTCACTCAGGAAACTGATCCCCTCAGAGTGCCCCTTCATTCCAGTGTCACTGCAGATCTGCAGATCATGGAGCTAAAAGGATTACTAGGGTGTCCCTGGCCCCCTGCCCATTGTCTGCACAAACTGACACTGAATGAGTAACTTGACCCCACAGATATAACCCACTGCTGAGCTTGTTCACATTTAAAACTGGCAGTTCCCATGAAGGGGTCTTATTGTTTACTCGGCCTTTTGCTTCATTAGCACGTTGGAAGAAAAAATCTGAGACGATTCTGGACCAAAAAGGTGAGGTTGTCTAAAAAGAAATCCAGGGTCCTGATACCTCAATGAGATCCACAACGATAAACACAGATTAAGACAACACTCCCAGCTGCCCAATATGTTTTGTGAACTTGAAGTTCTGGGGTTTTTTACATGAATTTTTTATTGTTAATATAAGGATGGTATACAGAGGGGTTACAGTTACACAAGTCAGATAATGAGTACATTTCTCTTGGACAATGTCACTCTACCTTGCAGGCTACATCCCCTACCCCACTGTAGCCAATTTTTTAAGAGACAGGAGAGCTCATTACCTTTTCTGGCCAGATGGCCTTGAATTAGAATTTTCCTAATCTCAGCCTCCCAAGTGCTAGGATTACAGAAGTGAGCCACTGACACCCACCTGGGAAAATTGTTTTGATTAATTAATTAATTTATTTATTTATTTTGCCGGTCGTGGGGCCTGAACTCTGGGCCTGGGCACTGTCCCTCAGCTCTTCAGCTCAAGACTATTGCTCTACCACTTGAGCCACAGCGCCACTTCAAGTTTTTTCTACTTATGTGGTGCTGAGGAATCAAACCCAGGACCTCATGCATGCAAGGCAAGCACTGTACCACTGAGCCACCTTCCTAGCCCTGATTAAATTTTCATAGAATGTTTTTGGTCCTTTAAGCATAATTATTTTAACTGGCATGGAGAAACTATAGTTCCATATTTAGTCCAAAACACAATGGTTGATAAGAAATGTACTCATTACCTCAGTCATGTAACTGTAACCCCTCCTCTGTACAGCATTTTCACAATAAAAAAAACTTATTTTTAAAAAAGTAAAAAAAAAAAAAAAAGAAAAAAAGAAATTCTATTCTGGGAGTGTTAAAAGAATAAGCAGTTGAGAGCCAGCGACTCACACCTGCAATCCTACTCAGGGGGTAGAAATCTGAAGATCACAGTTTGGAGCCAGTCTGGGAAGGAAAGTCTATGAGACTCTTATCTTCAATTAACCTCTAAAAATCTGGAAGTGGAACTGTGGCTCAAATGGTGGGATACCTTAAAGCTAAGGGACAGTGCCCAGGCCCTGAGTTCAAGCTCCAGTACTGTCATAAAAGCCAACTACCCCTACTCCATAACTTGGCTCAGGAGTCTTCCATCTTCTCTAGTTCACAGGGAAGAAATGACAAGGAAGCCATGCTCTTATTGACATTAGACATGTACACTGAATAGAGGAAAAGCAATATTATGAAGTAAATAAATATTGGGCTGGGTCACAATTATGGAGTATCCTTTGTTTCCTTTTTTAAAAAAATGAAGCAGAAGTAGATAAGACAGAGTAACATCAGGTTCTGGTGGCATTTCAGGCCAGAAGAATGGTTTGGTTGATGAATAGCTTGTAGAAGAAATTCCTAGTCCTGAGCTGATAAAAATCAATATAAACTCTGATTCACTTTATAGTCATATTTTCCAGATCTCATAAATATAATTCTTTCAGTTTCAATTTTCTTTCATGGATGTGAGGACTTTTACACATCTTTCTAGGAAGAGGAGAAAGAAGGAACTTATCATCAGAATGGTCCCCCAAATTCTCAACCAAATCAGGGAGACTCAGTCACCAGCCTTACAGACAACATTACAGGAACCCCTCTCTGAGCAAGAGACAACCACCAGCTCAGAGCCTCACCCGCAGGAGTACAGCCAGGCTTCGCTCTCCTTCAGCTCAAACACACATGTTAGGGGCTCTGTCCCTTCTGTTAACTGGCCTCAGAGGTAGTCTGTTATCACCTCTTCCAGATGGCCTTTGGGTTTCTTACTATAAACACTTCATAATCTTCCTGAAGAAAACATGATCAAGATAATGAATAAGACAATATTACAGTTTGGAGGCATGCTACTGGAGTGAAGGAAAAGAACTGATATAAATAGCCATGACAATGTTGGAGTTTTATTGTGTTTTAGCAACCGGTCAGGAAAAATAAACACATACATATTCTCCTGCAGAAAGGCAAAGCACTTGATAGAAACATTGGCATCTAGCTGTCTCGACTAAAGGGAAGAAATTAATTGCCACAGTAGGCTATAATTTTCAGATCAGAGATCCAGACAGGAAGACTTCAAGTCCTTCACTGAAGACCAATTGCACCTTCAGTATGGTTGATGGTATCTCTGATGGTGCTGGATGGGAAGAGAGACAATCATGGTACCATAGGAGAGACAGATCAAGAGGTCCGATTGCACAATAGTATAGATCAAACCTCCAAGTGCTTTTTGAGAGAATGTAATGGATGAAGTATGGCTTTTTTGGTGTCACTATTAAGGAACCAAAGTGTGCATAGAAAAGGCAAAGAGGCAGATAACATAAAAAAGTGGGTCAGGGCTGGCTAAGAAAATTCTCCAGAATTCTTAAACAATGAAGAAACTTAAACTTTTCTCACCTCATAAAATATCTAAGCTGGAGAGGCTAGAGACCAACAAGAGAAGGGGTGATCTGATTCTAGGAATCAGGATGAAGATGTCAGGCACAGGATAATATAATAAATGCCAGACTTACAGTATATATTGGTTTCTAGGGCAACTGTAGCTAATTACAACCATAATGACTTAAAAACAACAGAAACTTATTCTTGAAGAATTCTCGAGATCAGATGTCACAAATTAAGCTGACCCAGGAGCATAATTCCTGCAAAGACTCTAGAAGGGGGTCTTTTCTCACCTTCTTAGAGTCTGGCCACCTGAGTGGCTTCTTGGTGCGTGGCAGCTATCTTCCTTTCTTCCACTACCTCTATGGTCCCTTCTCTTCCTCTGCCTTTCTACCTCTCCTCTTGTCTGCCTCTCTTCTGTCTTTCTCCTTCTCTTGTCTCTCTTTCCTGTCTCGATTCCTGTCTTTCTCCTCTCCTTATTCTGTCTCTCCTCTCTCTTGTTTCTGTCCTGTATTTCTCTTGTCCTTCCTAGTCTATCTTCTGTCCTCTCCTTCCTCTCTCCATCTGTCTCTCCTTTTTCCTGTCTCTTTTCCTCATCTCTTCTCCTTTCCTGTCTGTAACATTTCTTCTCCTTTTTGTCTCTCTTCTCTCCTGTCTCTTCCACTTCTGTCTGTCTCTCTGTATCTCTTCCTTTCCTGTCTACATTTTTGTTTTTCAGGACATTACCGGATTTAAGACACAAACTAATCCAAGCCAACGTCATCCTTTTCTAAATAAGTTCTCATTACATTTTCTAAGTGGGTGTATCTTTTCTTATAAAGGGGAAGTGAGAGTTAGGCACCATTCCACTTGTTACAGGAAGTTGGGAGGGAAGTGAAAAGGTGAGAAGAATGGAGCAGCTTCATTAATAACCAAAAATACTTGTGCTGATTCCCAGACCTAACCTCACAGGCAGGAGAGAGAGGAAAAGACAATGAAAAGTGAGAATGCAAAGTATCAAGGTGGGGCTGAGTGTGTGTCTCAGTGGTAGAGCACTTGCCTAGCATGTGTGAAGCTTGGATTATAGGTGTGGACCACCAGTGCCCAGTTTGAGGACTGACTTTAAAATGGAAACCAACCCCTGACCTTCTGCTCTAAAGCTTTACAAATGGAAATGCTTTATTGCCCCTCCTGCTGCTTTCTCTCTCTTCCTAAGAGCCTGGCTCTTTCATCCAGTACTTTGCTAGGGTGCCAGGCCATGCCCTCTCGACTACCCAGGTTTCCTGTTTGAACTTTGTGTGGTTTGTTTTCGCTTAGACTTATTTTTAACCTTCCCTATGCTGTTCTTAGCTTGAGTTTTAGGCAAGCTAAGCAAATGTCAGTCTAGCACTTTACTGTTTCTTTAAGACACGTTAAACATTTATTATCTTTTAGATTATAAATCTGTTAAGAAAACTTCCCCCAAATAAAACAAAAGGATGGCTCTATATCTGTCACTGGATGCAGGTGAGGGGTTGTGACATTTTACTCTAAAAGTAAGGAAGTTTTACTTAGGATCATTGACTTTGAGTGCAGAATAAAAATTTCTGGACAATTCATAATGGAAAGAAAACTTGGCAAAACTTGATTGAGTAAGTAAACAGGCAGGCAAGCAAGACAGACAAAAAGTAGACAGACAACCAGAAAGGCAGAGGCACACTCAGACTCTGCATGCTCTCAAAGGGAGAAAGCAGAGCTGTTTGGCATCAGGGATATTTATTCGATAAAGGCAGAGTCTGACTTAAGTAATGCGAAGATATGTATCTTTGTTTTCAATCACTGTTGGTGTTGTTACACTTTCTAAGTTTCTGACTCTTGGTTACCATTCTGGTTATGTTTTGGGTCCACCATTTAATTGGGCAGGGGGCATTTCTCTCAGAAAGAGATGCATCTTGCCACTGAACAGATGCTACTTCTTGAGATAAGGAACTCATCGCATCCTGTTGTTTCTTTTAGAAGGAAAGATATCTTGCAGTTCATTTTGATTAGCATTGTTTTATATGTTCATATGTACATAGCTATTGAGCTATTGTGATCCTCTGCTAGGACTATCCTAGATATATACTAATTATTACAAATGAGGGAAACCAGGAAGCCTATGTTTCTTTGGGTCTGGCTTACTTCACTTAATACGATTTTTTCTGAGTCTCTTCAATGGGCACTATATCATTCTTTCTGATAGAAGCATCAGTGTACTGTATGCAGTTACTGTTTTTCCCCCCTTTGGTTTACCTCCTGTTCTCATTGCTTTCGATATTAGTACCTTTTGATTTGTATGTAAGTTCTCAAATTTGGGGAATGGAAGGGGAATCACAGAAATGGTGAGGCAAAGGAAAAGGATGAACAAATGCAACAACGATACTCACAAGACATTATGTTGGAAATGAACTTTACATCTGCGTGGGGAGTCGGGGAGAGGGAGAGTGGGAGGAAATGAGGGAGGGGTAACAATGTTCAACAAGAATTGTACTCATTCCCTTATGTGGCTGTAACCCCTCTGTACATCACCTTTACTATAAAAAAATAATTAAAAAAAAGAAAAATAGTGCTCCTATGCTTCTGAATACCTTGTTTCTGAGTTGCCTTCACCAGGCCTCATTTTCCCTAATTCATTCTATCTCATTTCCCCCTAAAATAACCTTGGTCCCTTAATCTTAAGGGAAGCTGGAAGCAGAAGGATAAATATTTGTATTTGTTTTAAGCTTGAGTTTTTAAATTTTTTATAATTCCTGGCAGCTGTTTACTGTGCTCGATTTTCACCCCTTCCCTTCACTTCCAGTTTTACCCTCCCGCCCCCACCAACATTTTGTAAAGTTAATTTTCTACATAGTGTCCACTGAGTATCACTGCTGCATTTGTTGTTGTTTTATTTTGAAATAAGAAAAGGAATGTTAGGCTGTTAGTAGTAGCATACAGTTTTTAGCCTAGCGTTGGGCAGGCAAGGCAAGATCACAAGTTCCAGGTCAGCCTGGGCTACATAGAAAACTGTCTCAGGGGGAAAAAGTGGGGGAGGGGAGTTATTTAATGCTTTTTAGGATTTCCTATCTTCTTGCAACAACCTTCTATGCTTCATCCCCAACCTGCTCTGGGTAGTTTCTGAAGAACTATTATATAGGGCACTAAACTTAGAGTCATAAGAGGCTTGACCTACCATGAACCGGAGTTATCTAAACTTGCTGGGCTTTAACTTCCTCTATTTCAATATGGAACCAATAAAACAGAATATCTTAAATTACAACATATAAAACTCAAAGGCAGATGGATTAAATATTTAAATATCAATAGTAAAATGGAAAAGGAACAGGGTTGGTATGAGATGAACTTTGTAAGCATGATTTAAAACCCAACAGAATGAATGAAACACTGGTTCATTTGACAATTCCATTAGAAATAGTCTCCATCCTTCCTTCCTTCCTTCCTTCCTTCCTTCCTTCCTTCCTTCCTTCCTTCCTTCCTCCCTTCCTTCCTTCCTTCCTCCCTTCCTTCCTTCCTTCCTTCCTTCCTTCCTTCCTCCCTCTCTCTCTCTCTTTCTTTCTTTCTTTTTTCTTTCTTTCTTTCCTTCCTTCCTTCCTTCCTTCCTTCTTCCTTCCTTCCTTCCTTCCTTCCTTCCTTCCTTCCTTCCTTCCTCCCTTCCTTCCTTCCTTCCTTCTTTCCTTCCTTCCTTCTATGCTGGTACTTGGGCTGTTCTCCACTCAGTTGTAAAGCTCAGTGTCTTGGTGAATATGTGTGGCTGGCATTTTCTCCTGAGGTGCTGACCCTACTGGACAGGGTACCACACCTGGAGAGTCCCTGGTTGTCATTTGTGTTGTTGGTTTACATAGGCATTCCCACATCAGACTTTGGACAGGGAGAGGATGAAAAGGAGGAGGAAGGCCCCTATCTTTTTAGGGATCCACTATGAAAGAAAAAGTAGATTTAGAGTACAGTCCGAATGTTTGACAGATGAATTAAGAATTACCATACAAGCCAGGATCCAGTGATCCAGACACTAAAGAGGAGAAAGTTAAATGATACTTTCTTTTTCTGGGGGAGTGCAGTCTTAATTCACAGTCTAGGCTGGCCTTGAACTCATTTGTCCAGCCTGCTCAGTGCTGGAATTACTAAACCTGACTGCTTCTTTTCTGAATTCTCACTTTGAGGGGCCTCCTGAATCCTAGGACTCTGTGCCTTTGACTTTGTGTTACTTTCGGATGCGCAACTCCATTGTCCCTGTCATTACCCTTAAGTTTTGTTTGTAAGCATATACATCAAAAAGATAAGCTGAAAATTAATTGGCCAGTTCAGTTAACATATCAAAAATATCCTTTTTTCATTGTTTTTCTCTTTTGGAGGAGTGCTACTGGCGATGGAATGCAGAGCCTCACCGGTGCTAGATGAGAACTCTACCACAAGCTACACCTCCAGCCTCTGCCTTTATGTTTGCTGGCACTCTCAGCTATACTACTCTGTAATTGGCCAAACCTGTATACAGTCAATAGCTTTCTCTGATTCTGTACCAACAGCTATGTTGAGTTTACCTAGGTCATTAATAATTAGGAGCTTAGACTCAGGGCTACTTTAGATTTGGAGGGATATAGATTCCCCCAACCAGTGATGCATGGGTAACTTGTAATCTCCTCCCCAAATGTCTAGTTTGAACTTTCCTGGCTCCTCAAGTCACCTCCTATATTACCACACTGATGGTTTATGTTTGTCTCCTGGTCCTCCTGACTCTCTCTCTCTGCAGTACTGGGGTTTGAACTCAGGATCATGTGCTTGCTTGCTCTGCTGGCTCTGTATCAGTTTAGCCATGTCTCCAGCCCTCTCCTTAATTTTTAACTTAATGCCTGCCCCTCTCCTCAAATCACACAACCAGATTTTCCTTTGGCTGTGCTGAAAAATTGAATCCACAGGAAGTGAACTTCAGACTCCATATTGTCCCCTTCTATAAGTCCAAGGCCAGCATTCTACTCAGGCTCTAGTTCTCTTTCTTTTCCTCTGTGACCTTCTACCTTTACTATATGACCCTCTCTGCTTTCCCTCCTATCTCTTCCCCTGGCAGACTATAAAATGCCCACCTATCTAACCTCCTTTTAGGAAGAAGCTCTCTCTTTTTTTTTTTTTATTGTGAGAATACTGTACAGAGGGGTTACAATTACATGCGCAAGATAACGAGTACATTTCTTATCAAGCATTGTTGCCTCCTCGTTGTTTCCCCTTCCCATCCTTTCCCACACTCCTCCCCTCCCCCACCCGATCCTCCCCCGACCCCCCACCAAAGTTGTTAAGTTCGTTTTTTGACATAAGGACTTGTACATCTCATTGTTGCAATGGGTCCACCTGTAGGAGCTCTCTCTTAAACACAGATTTCTCCTTTGCTGACATTTGTTCTACAAAAAAATAGCTGTATTTTCTCTATTCCTCACTTCATCACTACATTCACATTTGAGTCCTGACCTTGATTCCTACACCACATAAATGGAGAAACGAATAGGTGCTTCCTTGTTCTGTTTTATTTTTCATGGAGTACCAATCTTACTTGAACTTTCTAAGGACCCATTGGATCTATAATTATTGTGTACTTCTATAAGATCTTCTACCCTCTTGACTTCAATGTGGTCTGCCCCTTAATTAATGTCTAGAATATTCTTTCTGATTTGTATCAATGGATTCAGTTCCTCTTTTTGTCTTGTGTATATTCCCCAATGTGGTAACTAGACCATCTTCTCCTTTTCATTTGCAAAATCTCCAGTAAAACTTTGCATGCTTTTGTGGTTTTAACCACAACGTGAAGGGTTTATTGCAATTCTATTTCTAATATCACTTTTCTTCTGAATTTCAAACTTCTCAGGACAGTTCTGTCTTTTCCACAGATATTCTAAATTTAATAAATGTAAAATAGCCTGGTACTAGTGGCCCATACCTACAATCCTAGCTACTTAAGAGGCTTGAGATCTGAGAATTGCTGTTCAAGGCCAGCCTAGGCAGAAAAGTTTGTGAGACTCTTCTCTATAATTGACTACTAAAGAAAGCTGGAAATGGAGCTGTGGCTCAAGTTACAGTGCCAGCCTTGAACAAAACAGTTAAGGGACAGTTCTCATGCCCAAAATTTAAGTTCCAGGACTGGCACAAAAATAAAAATAAATATATTCCCTATTTTTATGCCCACTCTTTAATCACCTACATTTTTATATCAATGTGTGCCCCCCATCCCCATTCATATGGATGCTTGATTTACAGACACATAATTCACCTCCATTTGGCTTTATAGGATGTTGATTGAGGAGATTAGGGATTGGATACTTGCTCAGGGGCTAAATAATCTTTTAACACTACAAATCAGATTATTTTTCTTGTAATTATTTAACTCTCCTCTCCTCCACTCTTCTCAAAAGCAGCCATGAACAAGCCACAATAGTTGAGTTCTAACATGACACTATGGTTGGAAATGAACTTTATAATTTTGAGGAGGAGGAGGAAGTGAAGGAGGTAGGGGAGGGAAGGAATAGTTGGAGAAAACAAGGGAGGGAGTAACAATGCTTAATAAGAAATGTACTCATTGCCTTACTTATGTAGCTGTAGCCCCTCTGTACAGCATCTTTACAATAAAATAAAATTTTAAAAATTGATTCACAGAAAAGGTGTGGTGAACAGAGAACTGGTGGCTCACGCCTGTAATCCCAGCTACTCAGGAGGCTGAGATCAGATGATCCCAATCCGAAGCCAGCCCATGGCAGGAAAGTTTAAGGGACTCTTAACTCCAATTAACAACAACAAAAAGCTAGAAGCAGAAATATGATTCAAGTGGTAGAGCACCAGCCTTGATCAAAAAAGCTAAGGGAGTGTGCCGAAGCCCTGAGCTCAAGCCCTAGTACCAGAAAAAAAAAAAAAAAAAAAAGGGAAAAGGGAAAAAAAGTTAGCTATCTGCTGGGTTAGAGTTGGGGTCATGAAGTCCAGGCTCTGTTCTCCTTGGTAAAGCATGGTCTGAGTATCATGTCACGGTCACACGGTCATGGTGCATGGACATGGTGCCGTTGGGCTTGCAATCTTCTTGCCTTCAGCCTCTACTGTCCAAATGTAATCATAACATTACTTTAACTTTACTTTTCAAATATGTCTTGTAGACCTGTTCTTTGCTCTCTAGAGATAGTCCTTCCTTTCCAAATCCACTGCCATTGCTTAAGCAATGAAGAGTATTTCAAAGGCTTCCTAATCTAACTCCACATGATAAGAATCCTACAAACAAAACTGTCTTTCTAAAATTAAAACCAACTTGTAATATCCATTTGTATAAAGGACACACTCTTGTATTATCTACATATAACATACTAATCTAACTTTTTAGGTCATCTTCCATTAATCTTGTCTCTTTAACTTTGTACTTTAGCATTATTGAGTAGTTTGTGATCCCTCCAAGCACAGATATCTGTTTATCTGCTCTTCCTTCTGCCTTTATTAATTTCCTTTATTCAAATTTATACCTAGAAATGCCACCTACCTACACCCTCCAAAAACAGGCTCAACACTTATGTTTCTGTGAACAATTCTCTTTCATTCCCCCAAGCAGCTAACAGAATTAACTATGTCTACTTCCTTATAAATCCTTATGTGTAACTAAACATAGTATGCTGCATTTGAAACTGAGTTTATAGTTCCCAGGCCCAGAATTCACTAGACCCAACTTAGGTGCAGCTACTTACTCCTATATAAAAAGACATGGTGAAAGACAGAGAAAGAAGACTTATTACATGGCAGCCATGGGAAGACCACAGTACATCTTCAGCCCAGCCATCTTCCCATGTACAAACACTAGTTTCAAGTTCAACAGGGAGAGAGGATGAGAAAGGTCTACATAATTATAAACAGTCCCAAATCCTAAGTGTGGCCATGGTCAATGTTGGCTCAGCCTTTGTTCTGGGAGTTCTGGAGAATTGTTACTTTATTACTAAGAGGTGATCTCCTGAGTTTGCCTTCCTCTCAAGAGGATTATCAGTGAATCTTTTTGTTCTTAGGTCCCAAGGTGATTGCATAGGGACAATAGCAGAGAATAATTAAGGCAGAAGGCACAGATGCAAAATTAGTTAATTCACAGGGCCCTGCAAAAGCATTTTTTTTTTTTTTGGCCAGTCGTGGACCTGAACTCTGGGCCTAGGCGCTGTCTCTCAGCTCTTCAGCTCAAGGCAAGCACTCTACCGCTTGAGTCACAGGGCCACTTCTGGCTTTTTCTGTTTATGTGGTGCTGAGGAATCAAACCCAGGGCCTCATGCATGCAAGGCAAGCACTCTACCACTGAGCCACCTTCCCAGCCCTGCAAAAGCATTTTTAAAGTTGCCTCTTACACATTAGAAGCTCTTTGAGCACATTGTTTTCTCCCTGACTGGATCCTGTATGTATAAGAACTGCATTCCTATCACTTAGGGATCTGCACTAATGGAGGGTCTAATGTACTTGATTTCATTTCTCAGTGTTTGGTGAACTGAATTAATTGAATTCACTTGAAAACTGGAATATGAAAGGAATTACTTCCTCAGGTACTAAAATCCTGGGATGTTTCTCTAATGCAGAAAGAACTTCCAGATCATTACAGGCCTTGGATGGAAATTGCCAGCAACCTCCCTCATTTGATTCAGAGTCATCAGCTTCGCGCTCATGTGAACAAGGTATATCCTTTCTACTCTTTGGGATCTTCTCTTTGTTTATCACCATCTGGTTCTCATGTGACACTCCCATCATAGTTACGGGGCTTGTCAACACTTTTCTCTCATCCTTCCTAAAGGGAGAAATGACGCCTTCCTGATCCTGAAATCAGAGATTTTAGCCAAATGCTGCTGGCTCTTGCCCATAAGACTAGCTAGAGACTGGGATCTGAGAATCACATATGAAATCAGCCTAGGCAGGAAAGACTGTGAGACTCTTATCTCCAATTAACCACCAAAAAGCTACAAGTGGAGCTATGGCTCAAGTGGTAGAGCCCAGACTTTAGCACTAAAGCTTAGGGATAGAACTCAAACCCTAGTTCAAGCCCCAGGACTGGCATATACAGACAAAAATGGAGGGTTTGTTCAAATGGAGTTCCTTACTGTACAGCCTTGATATCAATAATTTATTTTTCATATCAATCTTTTAAAAGTTGAACTAGGTTCTAAAGGGTCTCCCTGGAGTCTATGTCCATGTAGAATTAACCAAATTTACTTTATTAGGAAACCAGTTGTTTGTAGATCTAATCAAGTTAAGATGAGGTCATGGTACTCTCTAAATCCGATTTGACTGGTGTCTTTATAAAATAGAGAAATGTGGACATAGTGCCATTTGTAACTAGGAGAAATGCTATGTGAACATAGAAGCAGACACTGGAGTAGTGCATCTCCATTCTAATATATACTGACAACCACCAGATGCTGGAATAGATGCTTGGGGGTGGGGTCTCCCTCTGTGCCAGAAGAAATTAGCTCATCTGATAGTCTATGTTTAGACTATTTTCTAAAACTGAGAAAGTCACTCATTAATAATACGTAACTTTCACTATCTCCTCACTTTACTTAGAAAATACCGAAATAAATAGTATTACTTATCTTTTTTTTGATGCCAGTAGTGGGGCTTGAACTCAGTGCTGTCCCTTAGCTTTTCCTTCTTTCTTGTTTTTTAAAAAAAAGATTTATGTGGCCAACAGGGACTTCAGAGGCCATGGTCTCCAGGAAATAAATAAGGACAAGTTAGTCCTTCTAAAATATTAGTTTCCATTATCTTGTGTTCACAAGTTGAGCAAAAGGTCATATGCAAAAGGAACTATTAGAAATCCAAAAAATAACACAAAACACTATAAGCCCAATAAATTCATATATGTAAAAATGTCATAACATACAAATCACAAAATCAAAGAAATAAAAACTATTAGGAAAGTAAATACAAAAAATTAGAAATAGAGATATTCTTGGTTCATGTAACAGAAATCCCACAAGAAAATTAACACAAGTGGAGGAAAAGTGAAATTTCTAACAGCTAAAAAAATGAAAATTTCAAGTCTTAAGAAACATTTG
The DNA here is from genome assembly GCF_024711535.1 of Dipodomys merriami. Lineage (NCBI taxonomy): Eukaryota > Metazoa > Chordata > Mammalia > Rodentia > Heteromyidae > Dipodomys > Dipodomys merriami. The sequence continues at coordinate 3,990,408 of NW_027202493.1, read as the reverse complement.
ATTTTTTTTTATTGTGAGAATACCTTACAGAGGAGTTACAATTACAATGGGCAGGATAATGAGTACATTTCTTATCAAGCATTGTTGCCTCCTCTTTGTTTCCCCTTCCCATCCCTTCCCATACTCCCACGCCCCCCAACCTGATCCTCCACCCCCACTGAAGTTCGTTTTCGACATAAGAACTTGTACATCTCATTGTTGCAATGGGTCCACCTGTATCCCCAGTTAAACGATTTGTTTTTTCCCTTCCCTCCACAAATTATACAAACATCAAATACGGTGAAAGCATGGGTTATATCGTGGGGGATGAACATACAAAGCAACATAGAAATCATCTCGTAAATAGGTTAGAAACAATTGCATGAAAGGAAAAAAATCATTTGAATACTTATCTTGGGGTTCATTCCCCTAACATCAACTTATCTGACCTTTTCTGGTTGACTTAGACATATACTAGTTATTGTAAATAAGGGAAACCATGGGACCTATGTTTCTTTGGGCCTGGCTTACTTCACTTAATATAATTTTTTCCAAGTGAAACATTTGATTCTTTTATATCATAGAGAAAATTTGGAAGTGGGTGAGAGATATATAATAATAAATTGGTGAAATTTCAAACCTCTTATCATAGTAAGAAAATGCTACAAATTATAGACAAGAAACAACAAAAATGAAAACTAATTTAGTAACTGAAAAACCACATAGGACTCTCTATATAATGCTAAATATCAAAGGAGAATTTAGTAGCTACTTGAATGGCTGTATATACCCTGAATCCCAGCACTCAGGAAACTGAGGCAGGAAAAGCATTAGTTCAAGGTCAGCCTTGTCTAAACAGTGAGATTCTGCGCCAAACAAAATAAAAGAGAAACAAAAACTTCTGGACAGGATATGTGACAATGGAAATTTTTATAGTCATAGCTGATAAGAATGTTAAGGGAAGATCAGGAGCTGTTGGCTCATGTCTGTAATCCAAGCTGAAAGACCCCAGACTCACTGGGACACTTTCTTCAACGGGAGGGCGCCCCAGGAACCAAGACTGGCGGGGAGTCTAATAGTAGTAAATCCGCCTGGTCATCAGGTAAAACCAAGGGAGATTGGGAAGAGGAACCCTTAGTTTTAAACTGAGACAACTCTTTTATGGGGTATAGGGAAGACTCTTTTATGGGGTATAGGGAAGACGCGGGAGGGGAAAGAGGAACAATGGGAGTAGAAGAAGGTAAGGGTACGGGTGGAGGGGAGGGGGCAGAGAAGAGAGGAACAAGGGGAGTAAAAGAAGGCAGAGGAGCAGGTAGAGGAACTGGTGTCTGAAAGAGGAAAGGCTTAATCCACTTTGGGGGATCCAGAGCAAGGTTTTCCCAAGTAGTTATGTAGGGAACCTGGTCAGGATGTCTGTGAGGGCCGGGCTGGAAGACTCGAGCCTTCACCTGTAAAATATCATCAAAGCTAAAGGAGCCCTCCTTAGGCCACCCCACATTGAAGGTGGGCCATTCGGAGGAACAAAAAGTTATCCACTTCTTCTTGATTTTCAATGACAAGTTGTGGGCCCGGGCCTAGACTTCTTTCCAGTGCTCTAGAGTCAGGCTTAAGGGGGTGGTTAGTTGTTGACCCATTTCTTTGAGTCACAAAACAGACACTAAAGACAATCAACGTTAGACAGACACAGACAAGACTAGACAAACGCCGCACGGTCCCCAAGTGAGCACAAATGAGGAGGGAAACTTCAGAAGGGAGAGGCCTGCCATGCCTTAACTCCCCTGAACACAGAGACACTCGGATCTCGTCCCCCCTCCACACGACCCTGGAGTAGGACTCCAGGGCGGGACTAGGGTAGTGGGCACGTCTGCTTTTTCCTCTAGTCCACCACGAATTCACGCACCCTGGGGTAGAACCCCTGGGCGGGACCAGGGTAGTGGGCACGTCTGCTTTTCCCTCTGGTCCACCACACACGTCCCGTACAGGCACTCTTTGGATCCCCAAAATATAAAACGAACACGACAAGCATGGAGAACACAGAAAATTAGAGCTCTGCCTTACCTCCAGCTGGTCCTGAAATCTTGGGTCTGGGGGGCGCCTTATCCCGGACGAGCCCCCACTGAAAGACCCCAGACTCACTGGGACACTTTCTTCAACGGGAGGGCGCCTCAGGAACCAAGACTCCAAACCAGCAGATGCAATAAGCAAGAGGAGTTTATTTTGCGTTTGCGCAAACGGCTCTCTGTCCCAAGCAGACAGGGAGCCCCGAGCAGCGGTTACAAGCATTTTTAAAGGCAAAAACCATAATTGGCTCATGGTTGGTCTATAATTGGTTGACATTTGACCCGGTTTATGGTCTGGCCAGGTGGTCATTGTTAAGGTTTGTCCCACGGATGGCTTAATTAATCTGGAACTAAAGAACATATACTATCTATAACCGCTGTCCTTGTCCTGGGTGGGCTGATATCCGGACATCTGGGCCGGCCAATATCCTTGAGTCACTGCCCAATTTTATTTCCCAGGAAAAAGGGGGTCTGAATGCAAGCATATTTACAGAAGCAAAGTCAGCAGTTAGCAAGTTAATAATGGTAATGGTGAAGTGAGGTTCCTAATTTTTAACCCTTCAAAGCTACTCAGGAGGCTGAGATCTGAGGATTATGGTTCAAAGCTAGCCCCGGCAGTACAGAAAAGTCTGTGAGTCTCCAATTAACCACTCAAAAATGTGAAGCGGGGCTATACCTGAAATTGGTAGAGCACTAGCTTGGAGCAAAAGAAGCTCAGGGACAGTGTCCAGGCCCTAAGATCAAGCTCTACTAACCTGCATAAAAGAAAAATAAAAAGAGGGCTGGGAAGTTGGCTCAGTGGCAGAGTGCTTGCCTTGCATGCATGACGCTCTGAGTTCGATTCCTCAGCACTGCATAAGCAGAAAAAAGCAGGAAGTGGTGTTGTGGCTCAAGTGGTAGGGTGCTAGCCTTGAGCTGAAGAGGTGAGGGACAGTGCCCAGGCACAGAATTCAGCCCCCACAACTGACTAAATAAATAAATAAATTTAAATAAAAGAATGCAAAGATAAGAGCCACTTAGGAAGATAGCTTGGCAAATTTTTGTGAAGTGAAACATAGTACAGTTCTATCACTTAGTGATAAAAATTCACACACACACACATATATGTATATATAAAAATACAAACACACACACATATATATATATCCAGGAAAATTAAAACTTTATGCTCACAGAAAATCCTATATGTGAACTTTATTAGAGCTTTATTTAGAAGCATACAAATGCAAAAGATCTGAAGCAACCAAGGTTTTTCTCAACAGAATGAATAAACTGAGTTAAAGTTATCTTGTATAATAGAATGTATAATGGAATATTATACAGTGGTAAAAGTAAATGAGTTATTTTCTGAGTTATGTAACAGAATGACTAAACATATATTTAGGATTTAAATGAAATATGCCAGATCCCCAATGCTATATACTGTATGATTCTACACATGACATTCTGGAAAAGACAAAAATACCAATAAGCACAGAAAACAGATTAGCAGTTGGCAAGATTGGCCAGGACAGGGAGTTTGCTACAAAGAGATTTAAAGAGATATATCAGGGCTGAAAACTCTGTGTGTGTGTGTGTGTTCCTCAGAGGGTCAGTATATGACTCTAATGAAAGCCTATAGAATTATATTTCATAAAGTATGAATTTTCATTTATGTAATTAAAAAATAACTGACAATTTGAGGAGATCCCTGGATGGAATGTGGACTGTGTCAAATGAGTCTCAGAGGATGAGAGATGGGTGGTAAATTCTCAGTGAAGACAGCAGGGAAATGGGAGTTGACCTTGGCCATTTTGGAAAATAGCATTTGACTGAAAAGCCAAAGGCAAAAGAAAAAATGAACTACATACCATTACTGTCCTCTAGTGGGCAGATTTTGTCTTTCATGAAGTACAGGCTAACAACTGTAAATTTGCTTTTCCTGTATACTTTGGGTGAAGAAATAGGTAAATGGATTGTGGATGGTGTTTCATCATAAGAGAGGGAAGTTACAGATTAACAAGGAGGGAAGGAAGCTGGAATTAACCTGTGGTACTGAATTAGTTAGTAGCCTGGGAATGAAGAATTGCCTAATACACATATAACTAGGGGTTTTAAAGTAAACTTGTTATCAGTAAAGTAGAACCTCTGTTTATTAAACTCAGATAAAAGAGCATGAAAAACAAACCAGGAATAGAAGATGTTATATATGTAAGTGAAAAAATATTATTTGTATCCTAGAAATCAACAAGAGAGACAATCAAGGCTGAGTGTTTAGCTCAGTGGTAGATACTTGTCCATACTGTGTAAGGTGTTGGGTTCTAGAAACACACACACACACACACACACACACACACACACACACACACACACACACACAGCAGTGTTCAATTAGCCATTAACAGAATTTGGGAGGATAGGAAACATAAATGACCAAAAGATATATGAAAGATACTTCTGAACTAGCCAAATGAAAATTAAATCTACTCAGGAGTAACATTTTGAAACCACACAATTAGGAAATGTTTGAAATTTTACCTTACTAGGCATTAGGGTAAAATAGGTACCTGACTATCTTATGCCTCACAAGTGGGTCCACTCCTTTCAGTAACTATTTTACTATTATCTAGAAATTCTGAAGATATATTTCCCTATTATCTAAGAATTCCCTCGTTTATGAGCATACCTTGAGAGATGTAACATATTATTAATCACAGTAAGAAAAAAAACTCCATGGAAGAACTGTGAAAATGTATGACTTGTAGCTGTATGCAATTATACAGAGGAATTTCAAAATCAAAATGTTGAATAAGAAGAGCAAATCATAGATTTTATTCAGTATGATTCTATTAAGTTCAAAGACATTCCAACTAGATGATCATATGTATTTTGTATAATATATGAGCAGCTAGGAAATAACAAGAATATTCAGCAGATAAGCATTCTTCATGAACACATAGGTCAATGCTACAAGTAAGAGGCAGGTAGAGGGTTGGGGTGGTGTCAGCCAAACTCTACTTCTTAAGCAGGGTTTAACTTACTTCTCTGTTTCAATTACTATAGTGATTATGTATTTTTAATTTACACGTATGTGATATAAATGATAATTTGGGGGAGGTGGATCTGACGCTTCAACTCAGGGCTTGTGCTTTCTCTTTGCTTTCATGGTCACAACTGATACTACCACTTGAGCCTTGCCTCAGGCCCAACTTTTCTCTAGTTAAGTGAAGATGGAGTCTTGTGGACTTTTGGTCCACAGGCTGGCTTTGAACCTCCATCTTCTAGGTGTCAGCCTCCTGAGTAGATAGGATTACAAGTGTGTGGCACTGGGTATGCATCATAAAATATTTCTATTATGGAAAAAACTATGAGATTCCCTTCAAAATGGTCAGTGGGAAGGTATGGTATAGCCAAGTTCCCCTGAGTTAAGGTGCAGATTCTAAGGAAATCTTTCCACTCCTCGCACAGTGTTTTAGCTCTATCAGGGAAAACTACATGTATTGGGGCAAGTTAAGATGCTGTCAGATTAATTTAGCATCAATCAAAGAAACTACTACTTTGATTGGTAGACCAATCAGTATTTCAGTTTTTAGTAGACTCTCATTTGCACTAATTAATCAGTTTTCAGTGCACTGTCACAGGGAAGAATAAATATGTGCTTATGTTCCCAGAGTTACGAATAATTCAGAACAAACTAGCTAAAGAATAAACAAAATAGGATTAATATTTTTATTCATCATGGAAAATAAGTGTTAGTAATAACACTATATCCAGTTGCAGGTGGCTCATGCCTATAATCCTAGCTTATCTCAGGAGGCTGAGATCTGAGAATCATGGCTTGAATACAGTCTAGGCAGACAAAAAAGACTCTTATCTCCAATTAGCCAACCATAAGCTGGAAGTGGAGGTGTGGCTCAAGTAGTAGAGCACTAGTTTTGAGCAAAAAAGACAAGCTTGAGACTCAGAGTTCAATCCCCTTAACTGGCACCTACACAAAAAATACATGTCTAAGGCACTGTTGTACAGAAGCTCAATGTAATTGAAGGGTCAGTTCTGCTCATGGAAAAGGCAAATAATAGTCCTCCCTAAATGCATTATGATTAGTGCCTAAAACAGAGCTGGTGAGTAAAAGAAGCAGTCAGGCACTGGTGGCGCACACCTGTAGTCTTAGCTACTCAGGAGGCTGGTATGTGAGGATCAGGATCCCAATTAGAAGGCACTCTGGGTGGAAAAGTCTGTGAGACTCTTAACTCCAACCACCATACAAGCAGAATGGAGGTGTGGTTCATGCAATAGCTTGCTAGCTGTGAGAGGAAAAAGCTACAGGTGTTAAAGAACAAGACCTAGAGGCGTCTCAGATCCCTTACTACCTTTCTGCCCTATTTCCTCAAACATGACAAACAACACAGCAGACACCACAAAAACAAGACAGAGACAACTGCAGACCCAGTGGCTCCCTCTCCTCAGCAGAAAATTAAGCCCAAGAACAAGCAAGATGTAATCCTGCTGGTGGGGCCTTGGGGGACTCTAACCCCCTTGGTCTCCTGATGGACTTGGGGACTCGAACCCCTTCCTGGCGACCTACAGATGGATGGATGGGACGTCTCCACATCCACTCCAGCCCTGGGGAGCAATACTGCGTCCAGTTTCTTCCCGGTGGGCCTCCCCTGGAGCTCCACAAACGCAGAAACAGTAGGGGGGACTCGAACCCCCTCCTACCTCCAGAGGTTTTTCTCAGAAATTCTGATGCTGGCTCAGTCCTCGTCGTTTGATACTGGATGAGCCCCCAAGATATTAGGGTGCCCCCTCCAATATTGGGGTCCGTGATCAAAGGATCGAGATTGAAACAAAGCGAAAGTCAGACGAAGCTATATTTTGTGCCAAGCATCTAGAAACAGACTGAGCGGTCAGCGCCGCCTGGGCAGAGAGCGAACCCGCCCAGCTGCCCAGGCTTTTCTAGGGAACAGGCCATGCAGTTTAACCAAAAGCGGTGCAACAGTAGCACAAAATTGTACGGTTAGGGGGAGCCACACCCAGGTGACCAAGGAGGTTACAACTCGTCCCTAAGCAGTTGCTTAAACTAGCCTTCCACTTTGGTCAGTTTTGGCGTGCGGGTTTGGGGTGCAAAAAGCAGGGTTTGCATTCCTTGGGGGGGGTTACATATGTGCTCTTTACTGATTGGACGTGTCCATCTCGCCTCTGGTCTTTTGTTCTCTAGGCTCTGTTATCAGAGACTTGTAAACCACATTTTTCCTAGATTTGTAAACAACAAAATGGCTGTTTAACCAGGGTGGAGTCACGTATGCTCACTGGGTCCTAACATTAAGATGGGGTCCCAACAACTGGTAATGCTCAGGCCTTGAGTTCCAGACCAGGTACTGGCACAAGCTCACCTTCTCCCCATTCTCCCTCCCTCCTCCCCCCCCACAAACACTAAATAAAGAAGCAGCTATCCATAAGCAAACGCTGGTCAAGGGGAGTAAAGCATGCTCTTGCTCCAGCCTTGCAGTAAAGGCCCTTCATCGGGCCTGCCTTCCGATCAGCATGGAGAGAATAAAACACACACTGACACAATCGAAACTACCTCAGCTCACTGCTGTGAGAAGAACAGAATGACAATTACGAGTGAAATCAAGCTAACCTATTTCTGGGAAGCACATAGTTTCCATTTATAATGAAATAAAAATATGATTCAAGTAAAAACCTTTGAATTCTCATTCTCTCCCAACCGCTTCCCCTTGTTTTTGTATGAGGGAACAAAAGGCTTCAATTTAGACATCCACTCCTCTTCCCCTGCCCTTCTCCCCCTCCTTCCCGCTCCTGCTGCTTCGCTCTCCTTCTTTCTTTCCTTCTCTCCTCCCTCTCCATCTCTCTTCTCTCCCTTAACACCTGCTTCATCTCTCTTTTTCTCTACTCCCCTCCCTTCTGACCTTATCCCTTTAACCTCCACCCTATCCCTATCTCTCTAGCTGTTATTGAATTTTATAATTGTGTATTTGTTTGTGGGGGCGGTCAGGGCTCTGGAATGTGCCCCATTTCCTTATAACAGCCAGAATAGACCACCTTGGATTTTATTCCTTCATCCTGGCTCCCTGGGGATAACTAAATCCTTGCTTGCTCAGCATTGGACACTTGGCTGGGGCAAAGTAAAGTACATCATAAAAATGAGTATCATTTCCTTCCTTCCTTCCTTTCTTCCTTCCTGCCTTCCTTCCTTCCTTTGTTCCTTCCCTCCCTCCCTCTCTCCATTCCCTCTCTCCCTTTCCTCCCTCCATTCCCTCCCTCCCTTCCCTTCCTTCCCTCCCTCTCATCCCTCTCTTCCCTCCCTCCCTTTTCTTTTCTCTTTTCTTTTCCTTCCTTTTTTTCTTTCTTTGAAAATATGACTCAAAAAAGCAGGACTCCTGACACAGAGCCCAACAAGACACTTTTCCTTAACCTCCAAAGAAACCCAAACCACCCCAGCCCCTTCTGTGGTGGGGCTCAGGACCGGGGCTCAGGACCCCCAAGGTCAGGCAGTGGTGTCTGGGGCCTGGGAAGGAAGGGCAGGGGAGCTCACCACAGGCACAGGACGCATGGTGGCATTTGTTTTGGCAGGGCTGTCACCAATGCCTAACTTCAGGACAGGATGCTGCTTTCAAAGCTGACACTACACGTTAGTATCACAGTGATGCCTTGAGGAAAGGGGAGGGCATGAAGATCCCGCTACAGTTTCTGGGCGTTTTCAAACAAGGACTGAAGAACCATTTGGCTCAGCATAGCTATTTCTCTGTGGCAAGTGCAGTCAGATTTCTAACTCCATTGGAACTGCATTCAAGGCTGATTTAGGGTTGGATGATACTAAGCAAGCAGAAAGCTTTGATAAATAGGGAGACTCTATGAAGTAAATTGTCTCCCTGGGAGCTAATTGATTCTCAACACTTTAACCCAACAGTAGTTTCTATGTTGGGGACAAGTGCTTGACAGGATTGTACTATGTCACCACAGTGCTCCAGGATCTGGGATGCATGACACATGCAGACTTGGCCCCTGCATTGAATTATAACCAGCTCAAAAGCTCCTTCAAGTCACACACCCTTGGTCGAGGTAGCATCCTTTGAGGTGCTAACATTGACGGTTCTCTTCTACAGATGCCCCTCCTAGATGTTCAGTTCCTAAAGGGCTACAAGGAACAACGCTTGGCCCACTTGGTTCTTAGTGCCATCACCATGGGGTATGTCTGGCAGGAAGGAGAGACTCAGCCCAAAGAGGTAAGGGGCACGGGACCTGTCCTGTAATCCCCCAGTTTGCTCTTTCTGGAACACCACACCCTGCTCAGTGCTAGGCTGTTGATAGGTGCTGCCTTGTTTTCCTTCCCATCTGTTAGTTGAAGGGGAGGTGAAAAGCTCACTGAAATGAAGGGATTCCCCCCACCCCCCACACACTAATTTTCTTTTAGACTGATGGCCATTTCACTCTTTGATCAGTTTTGAAACTATTGTATGTGCTCACATGAGTGTTCCAGCTATGTAATTTCCATGTATATTGCTGTGTGTTCCATGGACTGTTGTCCACAGAAAGCTATGTAAAGTGTATAGATTTGAGTGATTCATACTTATTCCCCAGGGTGGGTCTTTATCACAGCTGAAGTAATTTCCTGGGTCACGTCCAATCTCAAATATGCTAATCATCTGGATTCCTATGTAAAAGGTTCTGCCAAGAAATCTTGCCCTTCCATTTGTGGAAGTCTCCAGGACTTTGGGGCTGCCTCCTATCCTGGTCCATGCCGATTTAGTGCTGACGAACTGGACCAAAAGGAACTCAGAAGGGTAAGGAAGAGGGGAAATGCTTCAAATTTTAACAGATTGGAATTCAGTATGACAGTCTTGTGATCCTGGCTCTTCCAACCAGAGAAGTAATTAGGAAAGTTCATACGTATCACATGGCTTATGATTCTGCAGGAATGGTGAAGTAGATCATGCATCCAGCATTCTCGGTCGCAGAGTACCTTCTCCATCCATTCAGTGTACATGGGGTTGGATCACTGTTGCTTGCTGCTTCCTCATCCCATTGGATTCCTCCACTGAACCATCAAGCTCCACTGTAGTCATATCTCATTTATTCTTTCTCATCCATTCAAGTCCAGTTAGGACTCAGTGGATGGTTATGATTTGTGAGTGGGAGTTCAAGTATGCTGGATTGAGAATTTGACTATTTATGATCGCTCCCACTTGGCTTCCAGTACTTTTTGATAATGGTGCTGGTTGTAGAAGCATTGTCTATTGAAATGACATGGGATTGTTTTGTTTTCATGGGTTTTGTTGTTGTTTTGTTTTGTCTTATTTTGTAAGAATGTGGCTTGAGCTCAGGGCCTTGCAACTGCTTGGCTGATGCTCTACCACTTGAACCCAACTTTCTGCTGGTTATTTCAGAGATGGAGTTTCATCGACTTTTTTTTTCCCCAAACTGGCTTTGAACCTTGTTGATCCAGATCTTAGTCTCTTTGGTAGCTAGGGTTACAGATATGAGCCACTGGCACCTGGCTTAGCGTGAGGTATTTAAAAAAAAAGTAAATGTTTAGTTTAACTTTTTATCAAGTAGTTTTATGAGGGGATTTTGTTTTTAACAAGTCCAATTATGTGTACAGTACTTCTTGATTATAATCACACTTCTACCATGAGTTTTTAACCATCAAGAAATCCGGTCATCAGAATGATATGGAAGAATTGCAAGTATTACATTTTTTTGAACTTCATATTCACAGCAAAATTCCCAACTGTAGATATGGCATTTTTCTTTCAGCAATTAAAACATCATTGAGGTATTGAGGTTGGATTTGAAAGAGAGCATTCTCTGAGGAATGGCTGTGGGTAGCCAGGGGTTGCGGAGTAGATTATTGGAAACTATTACAAAGGAATTTCAAATAAGTATAGCTTAGCTTTTGGGGCTAACTTCTATACCTCTGGGAGAGAATGCAATATTGCATAAACCTTGGGATTTGATGAGTTCTATAGTTATTAATCATGCACTTTGACCAATTATGCTTCAATAAAAATATCAAATATTGACAGCTATTACATATGGCTTAGCATTTGGGTGGGATCAAATAATAGGTTTACATGCATGAATTTTTGTGGTCAGTGCATTGAATGTTGAATTTATAACTAACAGGAATAGGGAGAACGTGGGAAAGTTGGAGGGAAAGTGGCTGGGATGGGCAAGGAAAAGTTGGAAAATACAATAGCAATCCAGTGTTTTAAGACATGAGAGTTGAGAGTTTGCAGTCTAGGGCGCAGATTCAGTCCTGGGCCCCCAGTCCTTCTGGGTAGTCAGTTCTTGGAATCTGAAGATGCCTACCACTTTAGAGGAAGATAGCACTTCATAGCAGAAAAACAAAAGACCCTCATTACTCAAGAGGCTGAGATCTGAGGACCATGTTTCAAAGCCAGCCTGTTCTGGAAAGTCCTCGAGACTCTTATTTGCAATTAACCACCCAAAAAGCCAGAAATGGAGCTGTGGCTCAAATGGTAGAGCACTAACCTTGAACAAAAAAGCTCAGGAACAACACCCAGGCCCTGAGTTCATACCTCAAGACTGGCACAAGTAAAACAAAAAGAAAAGAAATGGAAGCAAAGCCCTCCCACCATGTTGAAATACTCACCCAAACATCAATGAGTAGAGAAAACAGTAGGTTCTTGGTAAATATTGAAGAATGAGAGGAACAAAATCACGTATACAGAGAGACCATGTGCTCTGGGCTGAGCAGTGAGTGGGATTTGCTCATTCTTTATCTCCCAGTGGCCCAGTCATACCCTGTGACCGCTAAGATGCGTGTGCATGTCTGTGTCCATATGTGCATTGCACAATAGTGTGCAAATGTGTGGCCCCAGAAGGTATATTTGTTTTACAAACCAAACTTCTCATTTTCTTCTCTTTGTGGCTGCCAATAACTGAACATTGAGAAGACCCATGGAAATCAGGTAAGTTACTAGAAATGAAATGTTTACTCTTTTTTAAAACCCATGCTAACTTTAAAAAGTTACAGAAAGACCAAAAGAAGGAGTACTAAGTTGCATGTATAGTATGTACCTACACAAATATAGTATGTACCTACACAAATATCATGAGAAAAAACAAGAAGGAAATGGGTTCCACATTAACAGGCTAATAGTTACCCTCCCTTGGGAGATGAGGGGCTATTTAAAATTTTCTTTACTGCATTTTCCAATCTGTATATAATGAAGCACAGTGTAATACAAGGACCCAACATGTTCCCTCGATGTCTGGGCTCTTTGAAACCTGATGGTGTGAAAAAGATTTCTAATTTCTCTGTAGTAGGCATGAAAGGGCAGGTTGTGTTTCAGACCCACAGCATGTTGTATTGATGTGGAAGGTGTAGGGTGCAGCGCTGGTCCAGGCATTCTTAGGCTCCACCTTCCTTGGACAGAAGGTGGCCTCTAAGTCACCATTGTTTTTCCTGACACCAAATCTCAGGCTGCACTGAAGGGGTCCAGTGTCAAAGCCAAGGCTCGGAAGTTGGGCAGGTAGAAGGGGAAAACTTCACTTCCCAGGCTAACTGACTTGTGTGGGAAGCAATGGAATCCATGACTTAGTTCTTGCCTTGTTCTCTTTGAGTTTGTTTTTCCATTTTTTCTTAGGCTTAAGAAGAGAAAAGAATCACCGGGTTCACTTTTTATGTTTGGTAGACTGGATCTGTATCTGAGATATTCAAATCCATTTAAAGAGCAGCAGGGCATTAAAAAAACATTGCCTTTCATAATAATCTTCCACTCTTTATAATAATCTTCTTGCACTCCATTAGACTGTATTTCATCTCAGAATAAATGGGGGAGGCAGGTGCTGATGGCTTACATCACTAATCCTAGCTGCTCAGCAGGCTGAAACATGGAGGATTGTGGGTTGAGGCCAAGCTGAGTAGAAAAGTCTGTGAAATTCCTTCCCTAAAATAATTAGCAGAAAGCTAGGCTTGGACCCCTGGTTCAAGTGGTAGTGAACTCACAAGCAAGCTGAGTAAGTGTGAGGCCTTGAATTTAAGCCTCAGTAGCAGAAGGAAAAAAGAAAGGAAGGAAAGAAAGAAAGAGAGGAAGAAAGGAAAGGAAAGGAAAGGAAAGGAAAGGAAAGGAAAGGAAAGGAAAGGAAAGGAAAGGAAAGGAAAGGAAAGGAAAGGGAAGGGAAGGGAAAGGAAAGAAAAGGGAAAGGAAAGAAAGGAAGCATTGGCTAGGTGTGGTGGTTCATATCTGCTATTCCAGCACTCAGTTGGCCGAGGTAGGAGAGTTCCAGACCAGCTAGGGCCTCAAACAGCTATGTGACCTCAAACAGACTGTTTAGCTGCTCTGAGCTATACTTCAATATCTTTGAAAGAAATACATTACTTAGGCTTCATTGCTCCAGCTCTGTGGCTTGTGACTCTGGACAAGAACGAAGGGATCTTGAAGAATCCACACTGCCTCTTGCTAACCATTGCCCACCATGTTTCAGGTGGTCCTCACCCCAGGGTGCTGCTGTAGGGCCTTCAGGGCTGAGCTAGACTCTCAGTCCTCAGCTCAGGTGAACTTGGACGTGAATCAGTGTATTCTCTCTGCTCCTAAGTGCTGCTGGAGGCCAGCCTCTGGACGTCTCCTGAGCAGGAAATTGCCCCTGACTGGACGTGCACTTGTTTAAACAGGCAGCTAAACAGCCTGTTTGAGGTCACACAGCTACTTAGTCACAGGACCAGCTCAGGAGTAGTTACCCAACTCCAGCCAATACTGCTTTGTATATTTTGTTTTGTTTAGAGACAGAGTCTGGTTATGTAGCCCTAGCTGGTCTGGAACTCTCTATCTTCTGCCTCAGCCCACTGAGTGCTGGATAACAGACATGAACCATCATACCTAGCCAATGGGCAGTGAGTGCTCACAGCCTAGTCTCTACACCTCTAACCATGTGACCTCCTCCTTCCCAAGTAATCTGGAGACAATCATCTCATTTCCGGGGGACCAGAGCCTGAAGGGCTTCGTCCTGGTGACGGTTTTGGTGGAGAAAGCTGCAGCGCCTGGAATTAAGGTCTCTTCTCACTCCATGACCTTCTTTTTCTCTTAAGTAAAATGTCATTATGACCTGCCTTCCCCTCCTTTTCCCTCTCCTCCCTTCCCCTCCTCTCCCTTCCCTGCTTCAGCATAGGTGAATGCAGGCCTGGTGCTACTTTGTTCAAATCTGAGGGAAAAACTCTGAATTCCAGCCCACAATGTTAAGCTCCATTTTTCTCAACTTGCTGTAAGACTAGGGGCAAACCCTGGCTTCATCAGCAACACAGGCACTGTTCTAGGAACAGAAATCAGTGTGCACAAGTCAGAAACAATCCCAGCCTTAGCAGCGCATGAGCAAATGCAGGAAGATGGATAAAGACAGGGAGAAAAGGAGGAACATCCAGGGGTTCATGAAAAGATAGACTTGAAGGGTCAGACAAAATGTCCCCAGGGAAATGACAACTCAGAGAAGAGATGAGCGAAGCACAGGAGGTGGGAAAGGAAAAGGCTTTAACTAGGAGAAGCATTAATGATGACCTGACCTGTTCCTGGGGTTTGCACACTTGAATTTTTTCAGGGGTCAGACAGGTACAGGAAAAGCTCCATGTGAGACACACAGAGCTGTTTTTGCATTGTCTGAATGTAAGGTTTAGTTAGATTTATCCCTTCTTGAAAACCTTCCCTGGTGAGCAGACATAGAAGGCCTGCCATGTTCTCAGCCGGGAGCAATCCTGGTGTCATTACTACAGCCCCTTGGTCCACTCTCAGAAGTCGGGGGAGGCCAGATGCTGGTGAAGGCCCAACTGTAGCTCATACCTGTAGTTTTAGCTATTCAGGAGGCTGTGATCTGATGGTTGTAGTTCAAAGCCAGTTTGGGCAGGAAAGTCCATAACATTCCATCTCCAATTAGTCAGTAAAGAAAGCTGGACAAGAAGTGTGTCTCAGATAGAGTACCATTTGTGAGCCACAATGAAGGAGGACTGTGTGAGGCCCCAAATACAAGCCCCAATATTGGCACACATGCACACATATCAGGAGGTACAGCTCTGAACTAGAGCACATGCTTAGCATGTGTATGGCTAAGGGTTAATTTCTAAGCAAGCAAACAACAAAACATGAAAAATGGTTAATCATGTTGCCACTTTAGTTCTCATTGGAAAATCAGAATTTTATCTTCCCCTTCTGCATAGTCTCATTGCTTCTTAAAGAACCAATGTAAGACAAGGCAGGTTTTGTGACAGAGATCTTGTGAAGCAGGGGCATCTTTAGGATCTATCTGATGCTGTGTGAGACAGAGCTTGGAGGATCTGGGCATGGCTCAGACATACAGTAAGAGCCAGGCTCTGGATTCTGATCACAGCACCAATAAAATGAGTTTGGGAACAAGTGAGTATACCATAGTTGAAGATGCAGAAATAGAAATTACAATGTACAATAACCTAGGAAAAGAAGGAAGAAAATTGAGAGCTCAGGCCCTTCAGAGGTAGAACAAGTAGCAGTCAATAAAAGGGTCCAGAAAACCTGGGCACCATGCTGTCTGGATAGCACCAGGAAGATGCAGGCCCTCAGAGAGATGTTAAGTTTCAGTTTATGGGTGCTTGGGGGCCTCAGCTCAGCAGTCAACTGGGAAAATGACTCTTGTTCCAGGCCCTTGCTCAGGCAGTGAATGCCCTTCTACAGTCCAACCAAGATGCCCTGATCCATGCCTTGCAGCAACTGAGACTATCCATTCTGGACATCACCCGAGCTTTGGGACAAATGCATGGTAAGAGGGAGGATGGCTGGAGTGAAAGTCAAGGACACACTGCATGAAGAAAAGAGCCTGGGGCTTGGGGAAAATCCTAAATGGATTATGATGCATTTCTGCATGTGTCCACAAGATGGTGATAATGTATTTTCTTGGTTTTCATGTAAAATTTGCTGTTTGAACCTTTAGAGAATATCTTTTTTCAGTTTGTAAAGCTTACATAATATATATATATATATATATATATATGTACCCATACAATATTTAACATATAATGTATTTTCAGTTTGTAGGTATTATATATATGTGAATGTATGTTACATACATTATATATGCATATATGTGTGTGTGTATATATATATATAAATTCCTTGTTTATTTTTTTTTCTTGAGATTGAGGCAGTGTTCTTGATTGAGGCAGTGTTCATTTTTCATGGGTTATATATGTCTCTGATATACTGAGGTCTTGTTGAAGTTTAGGAGGAGGGATCGGCCAACCCTGTGATAGTGGTCTCCACCCTGCTGGGTAAGGCTTCTGCCTGCTAGGCTGTGGTGGTAGAGTTTATCTTCTCCTTCCCTCACACCCCTTTTATTCTTTCTCTCTGACATGGATTTAGAGTTATGTGGCCAGTGCAGGCAGGAGTTGCCAAAGGCATGGTCCAGCTAAATGGCTCACCCTTCCTGGATGGGTTGGCATCTTGTTCTGGCCAATGTCTTGTTCAGTGTCCAATGTCTGGCAAGCTCTTCAAGTTCCACTAACAGAGAAATTAAAAATCCTGCCTGGTAAGTGTTTAAGAAAGGTTTAGAAGAGGTATGTGTCTGTCCTACTAGCAAGAGAAAAACAGAGTTATCAATTTCTTTGAATTCATCTATGTGCCAGTCTGTAATTTATTAACTACTCAGGAGGCTGAGATCAGGGCTAGAGGAGTGACTCAAAAAGTAGAGCACACACATAGGAAGCAAACCACACAAGCTCAAAGCCCTGAGTTTAAATCTCAGAACCAATAAAAGAAAAAGAAAGGAAGGCAGGAAGGCAGGAAGGAAGGAAGGAAGGAAGGAAGGAAGGAAGGAAGGAAGGGAGGGAGGAAGGGAGGGAGGGAGGAAGGAAGGAAGGACGGACCTGGGAAAATATGTGTTCACAGCATAGAATAGGGAGAAGAGCTTTGTCATCTTGTTATTGAATAAATCCCTGGATTATTCCACACTCTACAATTGCAGCGATCCACCTATAGTCATGGGATTCTGTATTATTTCCACTTAACTTTCTTGTTCTACACTGTGTACCTGCATTGAATTAAATTTAGCTAAGTTTTCTAGGCTCCTGCCAAACAAACTCCCCTAGCTAGTGAGATGCATTTTAGCTTCCCAAAGACTGACTCTCTGAGTTCATGACCATGACTTAGCAAAAGCCTATTAGAGAAACAGCACAGGTGTTTTCCTGTTCCACAGCATCACAGTGGCCTTTAGTTAGATCATGAGACATTTCTACCATGTCACATGCAGTGCTGGGTGCACTGAAGTGCATACCTGGTGTCTGGCTAACACAGGCTTTCCTGGTGCTAACTTTCAAAGTCACTCAATAAGCTTAGAACACCCCTCTGTATTGTCTTCATCTGTGATGGGGTCTGAAGATCTGAAAGTCCAAGGGATCCTCCCTTGCCTCCTCTAGAGGCAGATTTCCCATACAATTAGACATAGTTAATAGACTGTACTACTTAGCCCAACTCACCTATGTGGGGAGTTCTTATCTTGTCCCTGTTTGTGATAGGTTGGTAACCAATAGGATGCAGTAATGGGAACCTCACATGACTTGCAGAGCAAAGCTAGAAAGGTTGAGGAGGCCACCAACTGCAAGTGACAAAGGCCAGCCAACCAGGTTGGTGCTCAAGTTGGCATCTGGAAATGACCTCAGACCTCTAGGCTCCAATATCCAGTTACCTTCAGCATTTAGGTCCTCCTCCCTGAGGCCTAGAAACAGGAGCGTGGATTCCCTACCATTGAAATGGCTTACTTTGCTTAATATAATTTTTATTAAGTAAGTAAAGTAAGCCAGACACAAAGAAACATAGGTTGCATAGTTTGCCTCATTTGTGGTAGCTAGAATGTGCCTATAAATCTACAAGGAAACACACTGGACATGATAAATGATAAATGACATGATAAATGATACAGGTTTCTAGGCATTCACACAGAGTGAGACCAAAGGAAGATAGTCTTAGGAGTGGATCACAAAGGCACGATGCCTATGTGCCTTTGATCATATAAAATGATATTTATTGAAATAAACCCAGGAAATGGAAACAAGAGGTTTCTTTGCTTTGGTTTTTGTTCTCTTTTCCTTTTGTCTTGTTTGTTTATTTGTCTTTGGGAGGGCAAGGGGAGGTCACAGAAATAGTGGGACTAAGTGTAAACAAATGCATCAGTGGCACTCACTACACACTATGTTGAAAATGTACTATAGTACTTGTGGGTAAGGACAGGAGGGAAATGCTGGGAGAGAGCAAGGGAAGGGTGACATTGTTCAACAAGAATCTGACTTATATAACTGAAACCCCTCTGTACATCACCTTTATAGTAACAAAAATGCATGGAGAAATAAAAACATTATCAATTAACACTAAGAGAAAAATAAAAAGAAATGTAACAGCACTCTGGGTGCTGGTAGGACTCACTCCTGTAATCCTGGCTACTTAGGAGGCTGAGAGCTAGGGATTCCAGTTTGAAGCTAGGCCAGGTAGAAAAGTCTGTGAGACTCTTATCTCCAATTAACCACTGGAAGTGAAACTGTGATTTAAGTGATAGAGTGCTATTAGTCCTTGAGCACCCAGGCCTGAATTCAAGCTCCAGAACTGGCATAGAAAACAAAAACAAACAAACAAAAAAGAAGAAAAGAGAGAAAAAAAAAGTAATGGCACAAAGAAAGAGTGGTTGGTTATGCTACAAGAGTAAGCAGAAAACCGAAGCTCTAAAAGTAAAAATCAATACTAGAAGAAGCTGCGAGGTTAAGGAATCACAGAGAATTTCTAAGCATTGTCTCTGGCTTATAGTTGCTAACTTTTTTTCCTGCTTGATAAATGGAGCTTGGCAATTCCCAAAATAGATTTCAGCATGCGATTGCATCTAGCAGAGTCTGCCCTTGTAAACATGTGCCCTTCTACCTTCCTTCTCAAATACATCTTTCTCTAGCACATAACTCTGCTCACCCTCAATGCAGAGGGGAAATACCTTTGTGGACCTCAGTTGGCATGGCAGAGAACCACCAAGCTGCCCCAAAACTTCCTCGGCCTTCGCTCGACTCCACCCTGCCCAGCTTTCCACAGTTGTACACAGTGCTCTCTACCGGCTGCAGAAGAAACCCACGCCACTTTGTTTTCATAATCTGACTACCATAAATCTATTTTCAGCCTGTCGTTGTACTAAAAATATCAAACACATCCATCTTTGAATGTCATTGGTAGTGGAGTGTCAGCATGCCAGCTCTATCTTCAAAGTTTTCATCTAAAATTTTTTCCCCCCAAGTTGGTGATTTACTTCTCTCTCCATCAGGTCTGAGCCTTGTGATCCATTGGAAAACTAAAATACGCTCATATATTTAGAGACCTAATTTTAGCATGTTTATTGACCTAAGAGATAATTTTTTCCTTAAGAAGGTTAAGGTCTGTTTGTCTCTTTCAAAAAGCCAGGCAGGGTTCTGACTTTATTTCCTTCTGAGTCAACAGAACTTCTGGCTTCTACTTGACCCATTGGCAGCTTTTAGTCATTTTTCTTTTCGTAAGTGCAGAGGAGTCAAAAACGGTTCCTTCTAATAATTTGATATATTTGTTTAAATTAGATTTTCTAAGGAATACATTGGGGCTAGCCTGTTGTGTGAACTGCTGAAGCCATTCTCTTCTGAGTGATTCGCTTAATATTGTCAGAGGAATTTTCCATTTTAGCTTGTGACCTCATTCTATCTAAAGTCAATGGGAAAATAATTAATACTGAAACTCTTTTCTGTTAAAATCCATACAAGAATAAGGCCATGTTAATATTTCCGGTGTCTTCACACAAGAGTTAGTTACTACATCAAAGCCATCTGAACATGTCTCAGCCACTTAGCCACCATGTTAAATCTGATATCCACCTATCTTAAACCCAATGTTGTCATGTTTACCCATCACGTCTAAAAGCATTCACCTGCATGCACACACAAAGTCAAGTCTCTCAGCAATGAAGGTTTCTTGTAAATCTTCACTGAAGTCCTCTTAGGGACACAAGATGGACTTTAAATTACAAATCATAAATACAACAAAACTACCTAAAAATCATGATTCAGGTTTTAAGTGGTTGAGGTTTAACTTTTGATTTGCTTGTACACATACAACTTCCCTAAGTTCTTCACTCTTTTGTATGTCTTTCTTTTGCTTGGAATGCATCAGGATGTGTCTGGTAGTACATGTCTGTAGCAACATCTGTCATCTAAAATTTATCATATCATCCATGCACCATGGCTATAATCTTAGCTACTCAGGAGACTTGAGATTTGGATGATCACAATCCAAATCTATCCCAAGACTCCCTATCCAATTAGCCCACAAATGGAAGGCTGGAAGCATAGCTCAAGTGCTAGAGTGCCAACAAAGGAGGCAAGCTGAATGAGGGGATGAGGCGCTGAGATTCAGCTCTGTTAGTATCCAACGAATGAACGAAGTACCAGTATAAACAACGTCTAGAGGCATACCTCAAGTGGCAGTGTGCTTGCCTAGCAAGTGCAGTGCCTTGAGTTGAAACCCCAGCACTGCCCATGAAAAACAGAATACACTTGAGAATCATAGCATGTTTCTACTGAATAGTGTGAGTTCCCAGTAGTTTCCATCTTAATTTCACTTTATTTGCCACCCTGTTTCTCTTCTATCTTTCTTTCTGACTAGCTTTCAGTTCCTGTAAAGAACCTTATTTCTTCCACTGCAAGGCTTGTGTACTTGCTGCTCCCTCTGAGCTGTCATTCTTACCCTAGTTCTTTCCCACTTGTGTATTATCCCAAAATGTGTTCTCCCCTGGAAGAGCCACGGGACTGAGAGCAGCTTCAATTCGGCTACCGAACCTGGCACCAGGGAAAGAAATGAGACAGTGAGAAAGGTAGAGAAAAAGAGAACAGAGAATGGCTAGGGTTCAGATACGTGAGGTGGAGAGAGGGGGCATCCAGGGCACGTGTGTGAGTCAAAAGCAGGATAATGAAAAAACCTGACATTTTTGGCAAAGATCTATGTGAATGTGATAATGTATCTATGCAGGTATAATCAAGGGCATTTTTTTTTCAGATCAGGTCTTGAACTCTGGGCCTGTGCACTGTCCCTGAGCCTCTTTTGTGCTCAAGGCTAGTGCTTTACCACATGAGTCACTTCCAGATTTTTCGGAGTAGTTTATTGGAGAGAAGAGTCTCAGAGTTTTCTGCCCTGGCTGGCTTGGACCCGTGATCCTCAGGTCTCAGCCTCTTGAGTAGTTGGGATTACAGGCATGAGCCATGAGGGCCTGGCTAATTGGTTGTTTTTTTTTTTTTTAATTTAATTTTATTTTATTTGTGAACATACTGTACAGAGGAGTTACAATTACATAGACAGGATAATGCGTACATTTCTTACCAAGCATTGCAGCCTCCTCCTTTGTTTACCCTTCATATCCCTTCCCAGCCTCCCCCCTACCCCCCAATCCCAATCCCAATCCTTCTCCTTCCCCCCCCTTCGCCCCCCCCCCCCGCACCGACGTTGTAAAGCTCGTTTTGGACATGACAACTTGTACTTCTCATTGTTGCAACAGGTCCACCTGTATCCTTATAGAACTGGTTTTTCCCCATCTCCTCCACAAGTTATACTGACATCAAATATAGTGAAAGCAGGGGTTATACTGTGGGGGAGGGACATACAAAGCAACAAAGAGATAATCTTATAAATGAGTTAGAAACACATGCATAAAAGAAAAAACATTAAAATACATATCTAAGGGTTCATTTTCCTGACATCACATTATCTGACCTTTTCCACTTGACTCATACATCTACTAGATATTACAAATAAGGGAAACCATGGGACCTATGTTTCTTTGGGCCTGGCTTACTTCACTTAATATAATTTTTTCCAAGTTTTTCCATTTCCTAACAAATGGGGCAATGTCATTCTTTCTGATGGAGGCATAGAATTCCATTGTGTATATATACCACATTTTCTTGATCCATTCATCTACTGAGGGGCATCTGGGTTGGTTCCAGATCTTAGCTATGGTAAATAATGCTGCAATAAACATAGTTGTGCTGGTAGCTTTAGTGTGGTCTTGTTTGTAAACATTTGGGTAAATGCCCAAAAGTGGGATTGCTGGGTCATAGGGAAGTTCTATGTGAAGTCTTTTGAGGAACCTCCATAATTGGTTGGGTTTTTAAACAAAGCAAAAAGGGAATATAGAAAGAAGGATGCTAAATTTACTTGGAGACTTCTTGTACTTCACAAATGACAGATTTAAAACATTGGTTGCTCCTGGAGGCTACATGGCTTGATAAGAAATGTACTCATTATCTTGCCCATGTAATTGTAACCCCTCTGTACAGTGTTTTCACAATTAAAATAAATAAATAAATAAAACATTGGTTGCTGCTGATAGGATATTCATCCTTTTGACACTGAGTAAAACAGTAAAACAAGAGGAGTCAAAAATGTCAAAACCCAGCCAGATACGTGCCAATGGACTGATTGCTTCAGAAACTAAAGATGTTTTTCTACCTGAAGAGGTTGACAAGAGGTGAAGCAAATGTTAGCTCTGGAAGTTTAGTCTGGTGGAGACTTCCATACAAGATAGTCTACAGAGGAGGCCAGGCAAGTGGATGGAGGGAGCAGGTGTTTGAGAGCAGGAATAGGAAAGAAGCATAGCTTTCCTTATCAACCTTAGTATACTTCAGTTTTGTACAAAGTGCATGTAGAACAATCTCAGTTATTAAATAATTAATGCTGATGTTTAGGTAGTTGTTTGAAAGAGTTCCATAAGTCAAGTTAGACTATGAGTATATGAGTATATCAAGATATGTTATCATATCTTGATCAATGTTATCCCTTCCATTGTTCTGTCGAGTTCCCTGGTTCCATTTTCACACATGTACATTGAATATTATGACTCTATTCTGCTATCTTGCCTCTCTCGATTCATCTGCCCTCCCTCCCTTGATTTCCCCCAACTCCCAACAAACAGCATGTTTCAGCTTCCTGATCTTTATTTTTGTTAGTAGTTATTTGAAGGAGTTACATCAGTACAATCTTCCTCTGTGTATATAATATGTTAGTCAGTGTTTGTGCATTGCACACAACCCCGTGTATGTTTTCATACATGTTGATAATTTCAATCTAGCTTCCAGACATGAGAGAAAACAGGTATCCTTCATCCCTCTGAGCTTAGACTACTTCACTTAATATAATTTTTCCAGGTCTATCAATTTCCTTGCAAATGACATAACATTATTCTTCTTGAGGGATGACTAAAATTTCATTGTCAGTCAGTCAGTCGTCAGTCAGTCAGTCAGTCAGTCAGTCTGTCTGTCTGTTTGTCTGTCACATGTATTTTCTTGAGCCACTCATCCATTGTAGGGCATCTAGGCTATTCCTGTAATTTGGCTATAGTGAGTAGTGTCACAATAAACATAGGTATACAAATGCCTTTACTGTTTCCTGACTTGCAATCCAGTATTGCTGGATTATAAGGTTTAGATTTTTCAGCCATTTCCAAGCTGCCTTTCACAGTGGTTCACTAGTTTCATTCCTGCCAACAGTGGGTTTGCTGAGCCCCTGGAACTGTATTCAGGACATTTCTGCTTATGCCAATAAATTCCAATGTTTCTCCTACTCCTTTCTGTAGTAATTTCAAGCTTTCAGGGCTTATCTTAAGGTCTTTGATTTATTTTGAATAGATATTAGCAGAAAGTGACAGGTAGGGATCCAGTTTCAGTTGTCTGCATGTGGAAATCCAGTTTTCCAATACTATTTGTTGAAGAGGTTATCTTTTTTCCCAACGTATATTTTTGGCTTCCTTGCCAAATATCAAAAGGCTGTAGGCATATGGGTTCATTTCTGGGTCTTCTAGTCTGTGCCATTAATCTTCAGGTCTATTTATTGTGCCAGTATGTACGCAGGGGTGCCTACATAGTTCTTAGCTTTAACTAGCAGTGAGTTGGCAAAGAAATTATCTACTTGCTGTTTTTGGGTCAGTGATCTGAGTAGCTTCCAGATGAATTCTCTATAGTTTGCTTAACTATCTCCCAGACAACTCAATTGGAGGTAATGGAAGGAAAATCAGATTCAGAATTATCTCTCGACCTATAATATCCATATAACCATACTGCAATGGAATATAGATTCTCTTCTTTATAAATAAAATACTTAGGGCTGGGGATGTAGCTTACTATGGTCTAGCAGAATGTTCTAGGTTCCATTTACAGAACCACAAAAAATAAAACAATATAAAGAAAGATATGTAATATGTAAACAGTATAGCATAATCATAATCATAATCATAATCGAATAAACACCCCCAGGCTAGCTTCCAAATTAGGGAACAGATTATTACTAAAAGCTTTGAAGGCTCTTTTTCTGATATGTGAACAACTGCATGTATTGACTGACTGATTATAACATTGGTCAAGTCTTTGTTTCTTAATCTGAAAGTGGCTGTACAAGGTGGTTACAATTTAACATGTCCAATTTCTGTGCCCACTGCTTCTTAATCAGAATCATCACTTCCATTATTGTCTTCGTTTCCTCTTCCCCTTTCCCCTGGGTCGTATCAAGTTTTCCATTTCCTTTATCACATATTTACATTGAGTGTTATGACTGTATTTGTCCCTGTTCCCTGTTCTATTCATCTATCTCTTCCCACTAGATCCCCTTCCATTGTTCTTTCATTTTGTTTTTGCCAAAATATATTTTAAATTATCACCATTTTGATTGCTATATTAACTCCTTTAACTTTGGTAAACTGTTACTATTTAGCATACCATTTTTAACAATATTACTTTGTAATATCTACCTATATAGATCTATCTATTGATCTATCTATCAATCTATCTATTGATCTATCTATCTATATATCTGTCTGTCTGTCTATCTATCTATCTATCTAGAGTGGTGTGCCTGTACTGAACTTAGGGTCTGGGAGATGTCCTTGACCTTTTGTGCTTAAGGCTAGCACTCTACCATTTGAACCACAGCCCAACTACCTTTTTGCTGATTGATTGGAGATAAATGTCTCACAGACTTTCTTCCCCAGGCCGGCTTTGAACCGCCATCCTCAAAATCCCACCCTCCCGACTACCTAGAATAGCAGGCATGAACCACTAGCATCTGACTTGTTTTGTAAATTTTCGAACCTTACACAAAGAAAATTAAAAGGCTTCTTGTCAGTCTGCAAGCTGTCAATTTGACCAAGGATCTTCTATCCAGGTTTACAGCTACTGCATGTTTTTCATGGCATGAAGTATTTGTTTGTATTAATAGACTCTTACTTTATTTTCTTAATTTCTTTTTCCTTTTCTTTGGATCTTGATTTATTTTTCTGCAATGCCAGTATTATTATTTATGTTCATAATTCCTAATACCTATGCTTAAGAGTTTCTCTAGGATAGATGTTATATAATTGACTTGCTCAGTGCAAACGTGGGTTCAATTTCAGTTTACTGTCTAGCATGAAATCATACCCAAAGTGCACTAAGTCCGAATCTCACCTTACCAGTATTTAGTATCAACTTTACTCATTTATTAGTCCATTCATTCATTTATTCAATTACTTATCCATGTGCCAATTGCCAAGTCTGTGGGTGTGAAATACTGTTTCTTTCTGGTTTTACTTGTCATTTTCCCCATGTCTGATAATTTATATATGTCTGCTAAGAAAAGCTAGGTCTGATATGCTAACAATCTCTTTCTCTGTATACATGCATATGTGGAAGTGTGTATGTATGTGTGTGTGTATGAGTGTGTGTGTGTGTGTGAGTGAATGTATTTACACATATGCCCATCACTCTTGTCGGCTGCTGTTGTTTTGTTTGTTTTACAGAAGTGTATATTGAATTCAGAGTCATGTACTTAGGCTTTCTACCAGTTGACCCACTCCCCAACTCCTGTAATTTTAGCTTGTTTTTCATGGGGTATCATAGTAACGTTGCCTAGTTGGCCCAGAACTTGATCCTACTATCCCTACCTCTTGAATATTTGGAACTACAAATGTGCAATTACTATGCCCAGTTCTCCTCATTTTTGTATTTAGCATCTATCTTGCTGATTTCATTGTGTCTGGAGTGCTGAGATTACAGGTGTATTACCTCATACCTGGCATACATCCATATATGCATACATCTGTATAGATATAGATATAGATATACATATATATGTATGTATATTTGGGAGGTATTTTAATGCATGACAATCTTCATTTACAATGTCTTTGGTGAAAAAAGTAAAATCATTTAAGCTTTGCCCAATTTCTTTCAGTGAAAAGGACTTCTGCTTTATTCATAGTTATTTGTTACTTTTATTGTAATAAATATGATATCTTTGTATTTAACTGTTCATTTCTTATTTATAGACTGAAAATGGATTTGAATATTAACCTTTCAGCAGAAAGTTATATATAAGACTTAGCAATTTTGCTGGGAATGGATCCCAAATGGGGATGACCCAGAAGTAAGGACCAGAGAAAAATAGAGCACACAAGGCAGGATCACATAGAGAAAAAAGAAGGTGACACTTGGAATCTTTGATACTGACAGCATCTGGGAGTTACTTGGCCTAGAGAGCTTCAGAGGAGCTACAGAAAGGAAGAAGAGACAGTGTGGTGGTGGGAGAGAGACATTGGCCATAGAGAGTTGTTATTAATTAGGCTTCATTTGACAGATATTTCTCTTTCCAATAGAGAAGAATTTGATAAGCATAGAAACCTAGACAAGAATCTGGCTAAGTCAAACCTATACCAGGTCACAGAATTCAGAGGGTTCCCTATGAAAACCTTAAAAAGTTGATGAAAAGAAATGTAGTACAAATATAACCCTCTATCCAAGTTACTAAGTAGTGGAATAAGATTTCTGTAGGCATTGACTTTCAGAAGTAGTGGTATATATTAATGATCATAGCTAAGAGCTATCTAGAGCTGTTGTGGCCGTTTCTAAACAAGACACATCCACTCCTGGTCCTTGCTACCTACAGGTTTTTCACTTGAGCTTTGATGGACTTGGTTTTCCTCTCGGAGCAGCCATGAGGGGGCAATTCTCTCTGCTTCTCTTCTGTCCTTTTCCCACATTCTCTAACATTTTGTGTCTGTTTAAAATATTATTGTTTTTGAAAATGGCCTTGATCTCTTCTTTGTTGTTGTGATTAAGTACCAAGAAAGGAAGTATCATAAATAGAAAAGGCCAGCATATGGAATAGTTTAAGAGTTCTGTAAGGGCCAATGAGTGAGCAGCCACAGAAGGGAACATTCCAGCTGCCTCTTGCTGCTGCTTCTATTCTGATTCCCTGTAGATCAGATAGAGGAGAGCAGCAGGGGATGGCCATATGCAACCATTTGCTTTTTTCTTGCCTGTAGTAAAGTTCACATTTGATTGCTTTTCCAGATTATGTAGATCCAGACATATTTTATGCAGTCATCCGGATCTTTCTCTCTGGGTAAGTATAGTTCACTTGTTTTCCTCCATGTGGCTTCTGTAGTATTTCCCAGATGTAGGAGAAGACAAGCAGAACCTTTCTGAATAAGAAGCATACAAAGTAAGCCTTGCTGGCAGAACTCTCATTAGGATCCACTTTTGGATAAAAGAAGGGGCACCATCTGCATGACAAATGACATTAAGAGCTGGATATTTAAGTTCAGAGGGATTGTCATCAAAGCATTAAATTAGATCCATTTGTATGTGTTCTTAGAATCCTACCTTGACAGCTGGGGAGTAAGGATGGCATGCCACCCACAGAGCTCTATCTGGGCAGATGGAGGGGTAGGCAGCCGCTTACGTGTTTTAAAAGTTTTCAGAGAAGCCTGCATCTTTTTCAAAATCCTTATGTTAAAATTTTACCACCTAGGTGATAGTATTGGAAGGAGGAGCCCCTCCCTTGTGAAAGGTTTTGATGTTCTCATTAAAGGGCAGGAAAAGGCTGAGAATGGCTCAGAGGTAGAATGTGAGACTCTGGGTTGAAAAAAACCCAAAGCTGTCTGGAGATTGGGGTGGGGTGGGCCAGATGAATAGAAGGAGGAAAGGTTTACACTGTGTAAAAGTTCAAATACATAACTTGAGGACATGGCTAGGATTGGGAAAGATGGGGAAGAAAGATGGAAGAGGTAACATTGATCAAGATGCATTGTACTCATAATCTCTCTTGTGTAATTGAAACACCTTTGTATAACTATTTAAAAAAAACAAAACTAGAGAAAAATAGCTGTCCCTTCCCCTTTTAAATTTGTTCATTTGCCTTCTATCCACTGTGAGGACATGGCCTCAGGGATCCATCTGCAAGCAAAGACTGTGTTCTTCTCAGACTCAGCCTTTGATCTTGTTGCTC
This sequence comes from Dipodomys merriami, assembly GCF_024711535.1. Classification (NCBI taxonomy): domain Eukaryota; kingdom Metazoa; phylum Chordata; class Mammalia; order Rodentia; family Heteromyidae; genus Dipodomys; species Dipodomys merriami. Next base: position 3,962,087 of record NW_027202493.1, on the reverse strand, counting down.
ATAGACTCCAGAACCACAGGAGATAAGTATCTATAATTTGTAAACTATAGGGTTTAAGGTGTGTGGCCTTTTAGCAGTGGAATCAGACAGAGACAATATTCCAGACCATTTTTAAAATCATGTTTCTAAGTACTCTTCTTTTGTCGCATAGGTAGAAATTTCTTCAGAAACATTTCTGCTCTTAAATAACTTAGCCATCCCTATATAGATGTGTTTTAATCAGATTACCTTCCATCATTAACTGTGAGCATTAAGGGTTTTTGTTTTTTGGTTTTTGTTTTGCTGGTTATAGGACTTGAATTTGGGGCCTAGGCACTGTCCCTGAGCTTTTTTTGCTCAAGGTTAACACTCTACCACTTGAACCCCACCTCTATTGCCAGCTCTATGGTAATTAATTGGAGATAAGAATCTCTTTTGGACACAGGTGGGCTTCAAACTGTGATCCTCAGATCTCAGCCTCCTGAGTAGATACTATTACAGACTTGAGCCACTGACTCCTGCCCTATTCCTTCCTTTCACTCTTGAAATATGCAAAGTGAAAGGTGGTGGCAGTGAATGGATGAGGTGAAAAATGTGCAGTAAATGTCAGCTAGTGATGATATTGTGTTAACTTTGTTTTGTGCCGTGTTATTAGAGAGAGAATCTAGAGATCGCAAGGAAAATGCCAAGTCCCAAGAGTCTACTATCTACTTCAGTGGTATGAAAATGAGGCAAGAAATGTTTTCTCCAGATGGTGTGGGATGATACACAGGTTGAGGGAGTCCTGTTTGTGGGATAAACCTCACTGAAGGAACAGAGAGTAACCTGAGAGTGATGAACACCTGACATGGGCCAAGAGAGGGGATGCTAGGGTTTGGACCAAAGGCTACGTGTTGAAGGCCAGGCTGCCAGCCTGGACTATTGGGAAGTGGTGGGGCTTTTAGGAGATGGGGCCCAATGCAGGAAGTTAGGTCACTGGGAGTATGCCCTTGAGGTGAATATTGGTGCACTGGCCCCTCTGTTCTTTGCTTCCCAGCCACCATGAGGTGAGCAGCTCTACTTCATGTTCTCAACAAGGGTGATGGGTCCTAGTAGATATAGCCTAAAACATTTGAAACCATAGCCCAAAATAAGTCTTTTCTCCTTGTAAGTTGATTATCTCAGATATTTAGTCACAAAGGTGGAAAGCTGGCTAACACGGGGAGAAGAGTGTACAAATGGAACTAGGGGTATGTCCAGTTACTCTGTATAACATTTTGTAGAATTATGTATGAGAAAACATTAAGTTTATACAACTGTATAGCAAGCTTATATTACATGTAGAAGCAAACTGGGACTTAAAAAGCGAATGATCTTAGAAAGTCACTTTGTGCTTCACTTTGCCCTATAAATTTATGTTAGCTTTCCATGGCTACATAAGCAGCTAACACAGCCTTAACCAGCCTTAACCAATGTATTTATTATCTTCTGGTTCTGTAGAGTTGAGGCAAGCTCAGCTAGATTCTCTGCTTAGGGCTTCAAAATGCTAAGGCTAGTGTGTCTGCAGAGCTGAGTTTGTGTGTGTGTGTGTGTGTGTATGTGTGTGTGTGTGTGTGTGTGTGTGTGTGTGTGTGTGTGTGTGTGTGTGTGTGTGAATCTTTGCAAGAACATCCTTAGACACATCCCTAAATAATGTTTTATCAGCAGTCTAGACATCCATTATCTGAAATTATCTGACACTTAAGCATCATAGATAGTTTAAAAATACTATTTAAAATAATTTTAGTTTGCCAAGTCTAAGTTAGAGGTAACGATTGGGACTGGGCATGGTAGCTCACACCTATAATCCTAGCTCCTCTGAAGACTGAGACCTGGGGGTTGGGATGGGGAATCCATACTGCAAGACTTCATTTCCAACTAACCAGACAAAAGGTAGGCTGGAGGTGTGCCACAAATGGTAGAGTACCAGCTATGTGCAAGAAAACTGACCAAGAGGCCCTGAATTTAAGCCTTGGTTTGTCCAGATTGTTGGTGAAACATTTTGGGATGTACCCGAGGATGTTCTTGCATTAAAAACAAAACGGACCATTGGCTTAGGAAGAAAAAATTTAAAAAATGAAATAAAAAATCATAGCATAAAGAATTGGAGTCAGCATGGAAAAGTCAATAAAACCTATCCAGTGCATACACACACCTACACACAAAATGACAAAAGAGGTCGCAGAAAACTTAGAGTGGTATGGTCACCCAAAGGAGAGGGTGGGGACAGACGTCATGGGCACTGTTATTGAGAAGGCCTTCAGAGATCAGCAGGTACGAACTCCTAGTGCTTCGCCACCCTTGCTACCACGCTTCCCCTCGGTGCTCATTGCAACCCTGCTGGAAGAGGAGCATCCTTCCACTCCACCTTTCCTGCTCATTCCCTGGATACTGAACTCTGCTCATCCAAATCCCCCCTTTAACTGAAGCGTGGCTTGCCTTTGGGAGACGTCTTCTATAGCCTTTCATAGTTTATGTGAATGTTAGATCTCATAAAGTCCTTCTTTCAGATCTTTAAAACTCCCTTCCTCAAAGACCAAATCAAAGGTACAGAAAATAGATTTGTGGTTCAGTGACCAGGACTGCTGGTAGATGACCTAACTACAAGGAAAGCACAGGAATACTTTCAAAGACATGAAATTTGGGGGATATTTTTTCTCCGTTTTAAAATTATCTTTAGTTGTACAAAGGAGTTGCTATTTAACAAACCAGTTTATGAATATAATATATCTTAATCAATGTCACTCCTTTCAAATTCTTACCCTTCCCTCCCCTTCCCACTCCTTCCCTTACTCGTCTTGATTTTGTAAGATATACATTGGATTTTCGTCTGCATTTCCCCCCCCCTTCTCCTCTTCATTTGTCTACCCCTTTCCCCTTGACTTCACTCCATCCCTTTGAGTACCCACTTCCTGGTGTTTTTTATTTTTTATTTTTTTGGTGAACTTTTAACGTTGCCATTTTAAGGAATTATACTATATGAATTTTCCCTTGAATCTACTGTATATTAGTTAATACATTTGTATACACTTGCATACCACCCAATGTATTTACTTCTAAGTTTATAAACTACATCTAGCTTCAAGATATAAGTGACAACATGCATCTTTGTCAGTCTGGGCCTGACTTCATTTAACATAATTTTTATTTAATGAAAAGAAAGGTGATACAGGGTCTTGCTATGTGTACTAGGCTGGCCTGCAGTTTGAAGTTCTGTTGCTTTGGCATCCTGAGTCAGGAATTATAGGGATCACATTATACATTTGGTTGGGCTATTAACTGGAGATATGAGGGAAACTTTGCGTCCAAACTCATTTAGAATGCTGCCAGCATCCAGCTTGTGTGAGTGTGTTTCTAGAAATGAGATCTTTATAAGTGCAGCTTCCAGACAGGCGCTACTGTTAGCTTGCAGTGACCTCCTGTACTGCTTACATGGCTCTATAATTCCTCAGGAATTGCACTTCTAACCTTTCTAGTACAATACTGTGAATCTCCCCGATCTCCTTCACACCAGCCAGAGCAAACCATCTGCCTTGAAAGGTCTCACATAATTAGATTTGGCTCACCTGGATGACTCAGGGAAATTCCTTGCATGAAGTTCATATGGCCAGCAAGCTTAATCACAAAAATAATCCCTTTGCCTCAATATATGACATATTGTACCAACAGGAATCATAATACTAACAGTCACAGGAATTAGAATGGGAGTCTTGGGGAATCCTCTTTAGAATTCTTCCTACAACAGTGTTTTTCCAATGAATAAATAAATTCTACTTCTTTATGTCAGAGGCATCTGGTAAGAATGACTGACATATGGTATAATCTCTCTGATTAGATAGATCCAGAGGGTGACTTTGTTCTCATTAAAATAAGTTCAGAGTCAGTGAAGTATGTCATCTGTGATCTACACAAATGCCTTCCCAGTATTCCTAATCATCAAGGCTTGTCATCTGTGATCTATACAAATGCCTGCCCTGTGTTCCTAATCTTGAAGGCTTGTCTTCTGTAATCTATACAAATGCCTGCCCTATGTTTCTTTTATTTTTATTTCTTTTATTTATTTATTTTTTGCCTGTCATGGAGCTTGAACTCTGGGCCTGGGCACTGTCCTTCAGTTCTTCAACTCAAGGTTGGCACTCTACCACTTGAGCCACAGTGCCACTTCTGGCTTTTTCTGCTTATGTGGTGCTGAGGAATCGAACCTAGGGCCTCATGTATGCAAGGCAAGCCATCCTCCCAGCACCTACCCTATGTTTCTAATATTCAAAGTGTTCCCTATGAGGCCAAGTGGGAAGTGACATAACCTAAATGTGAGAATAATTAGATAGTCAGCACCTGTGGATTATTGAGAACTCCCAGGAGTTATCTTGAAAATTTTTTTCAGGGCTGGGAAGGTGGCTCAGCGGTAGAATACTTGCCTTGCATGCATGAGGTCCTGGGTTCGATTCCTCAGCACCACATAAGCAGAAAAAGCTGGAAGTGGCACTGTGGCTTAAGTGGTAGAGTGCTAGCCTTGAGTTGAAGAGCTGACGGTCAGTGTCCAGGCCCAGAGTTCAGCCCCCACATCCGGCAAAAAAAATAAAAAAGAAAAAAAAATTTCAAAACCTTTTTATCCCCTCTGTCTTTGACTTGTTTTGTGCTTGGTCTATCATTTCTTATTTATTACTTTATTATTATTATTATTATTGTTATTATTATTATTGTCAGTCATGGGGTTTGAACATTCAGGGCTTTTTACTGTCCCTGAGCTTTTCTACTCAAGGCTACTCTACCATTTTGAACCACTGTGCCACTTCCTGTTTTCTGGTGATTAATTGGAGATAAGAGTCTCACGGACTTTCCTGCCCTGGCTGGCTTTAAACTGTGATCCTTAGATCTCAGCCTTCTGAGTAGTTTGGACAATGGACGTAAGCCACCAGCTCCTGGCTTCATTTACTACTTTAAAAACATTTTCATATAAAGGAGAATCAAGAGTTTTTTTGTCCACGGATAAAACACATTCTCTTTAGTTCTTAATGCATGTTAAATTTCTCAGGAAAGTTATTAGCCCTTGAGGTAAGCAAATGCCATCTCATTATTTTTCTGATTAAATGTCTCCACTCCTTGGAGTGGCTAGAAATGTGCTATGGGAAAGGCTTAAAATCATATGACTACAGAGATTTGGAAAGAAAAGAGCACTTAGAGCATGGGAGGGCCTACATGTGGCTCTCAGGCTGCTGTGAGAAAGCCAGTTTTCATTTCTCAGCTCAGTTTTACCTGAGTAGCTGTATGGCTTATACCTTTTGGACTTCCATACTGGTGATTCTCCATTGCCTTCAGTGTGGCTCTGGCACTTCCCCTCCAGCTTGGATGCTGCAGGAATATGACTTGTTCATGTGTCTTGACCATCTCACATATCTGATGATAGTTAAGAGAGTTCCTTCAAACATGCCAGATCCCTTCAAAAATACATGTGGGTTTCTGAGACCATGGAGATAGAATACCAATTTCCAAAATACTATTTTTCATCAGCTATTGAAGAGAACTCTGAAGCAAAACATTGGAGCACGCATGTTAAAGATGGAGGATGGGTGATGAATATATAAATAAATGATCCTAATAAAAACAAGCTTGTCCAACGTGCATTACAACAACAGGGGATTATGGGAAGTGTAAAGTAGAACACAGGGCTCTTGGGCAGAGCATTGGTTGCCATAGCTGAAGGCTTTTGTCTATTCAGTGTAATCTGGGAAAGGTATGTCACAAGTCCATCTGGGAAGGTGCCTTAGGGTAGCAAGCCACCCAGCCTCCTCTTGTTCTAAGCTGAAGGAACATAGATCACAAAGAGCCAGAGGTGGGAGTGGTGTGTCATAATGGAAGCACAGCCAGGTTGGGGTATGGAGAAGAAGAAGAAAGACGGACATCTCAGTGGAGATCAGCTCCCATAGGGATGTGCTGGCTCCTTTCCAAATATGGGCAGGCTTTGACAGGAATAATGGCATGATTTGTCTTTAGTTCCAAATTGTCACTGTAACTGCACAGTGGAAAATGGCTGGGTTAAGAGCAAGGGTAAAAACAGGGAAGTATTTAAGAAACTATCATTTATCTAAGAGCCTGACATGTAGATTTCTATTTTCACTGAAAAGAATCTCTGGTCTCATGGCTAGGAACAAGTTACCTTCCCTGTGGTTATTGTGTAAGTTATACTTTGCTTTCTCTTATACTGCTAGAAGTTACAAAATAATGAAAGAAGAGGCAGAAATTCCAGTTCAGTAAGAATAATATGATAAAAAACAATATATTCTAGAAATATAATAATAAAAATATGCCTACTATTTATTGAATGCTTAACATGTCCCAGGCACTGAGCATGTGTTATTTTAATTAATTCTTTTTTTTAATTTTTTATTTATTTTTTATTGTGAAAATACTGTACAGAGGGGTTACAATTACATGGGCAAGGTAATGAGTACATTTCTTATCAAGCATTGTAGCCTCCTCCTTTGTTTCCCCTTCCCATCCCTTCTCATCCACTTCCCTCCCCACCCAATCCTCCCCGCCCCCTCCACCAAAGTTGTAAAGTTCATTTTCGACATAACGACTTGTACTTCTCATTGTTGCAATGGGTCCACCTGTATCCTTATTTAAACAACTTGTTTTTCCCTTCCCCTCCACAAATTATACCGACATCAAATACAGTGAAAGCAGGGGTTATACTGTGGGGGAGGGACATACAAAGCAACAAGGAAATAATCTTATAAATGCATTAGAAACAATCACATGAAAGAAAAAAAAATTTGAATACATGGCTTAGGGTTCATTTCCCTAACATCACCTTATCTGACCTTTTACATAATCTATTGATGACTAATATTACTAATATTAGATACTAATATTGCTCCATGAGGAAACTGAGGATCAGATAGGTTGTTAGCTAATCCAAAGGGCACAGTGTACGAACAGCAGTGCTTGGAAGAGACTCTTTACAACCTGTTCTGATCTTCCAGCGAAAACTTCTCCATGTAGAACCCTCTTTCAGGGCTTCATCTATTTCCAGAGGGATAGCACCCTTATTTTAAAGGCCAAGCTGCTGTTTCTTCAGGAAAATAAAAACAACCCTGAAACAGGTAACCTCAGACAGAGCCCTGAGAGAACAACACACTCCTTCCTCCTTAGAGCATTTCCAAATGCAGGCATCTTGGAGAAAAGTCATGAATGCAGGCAGACTAGCTTGGATGTGTTTGTGTGTGTTTATTGAAGTAAGGAGGTCAGGTCTGGCTGGTGCCATATTGGCCACATGCGGGATTGTAGCGTCTGGCATCTTGTCTTCATGCCAGGGGAGGAAACCCTGCCCATCCCCTGCCTCCTGGAGGAAGGGGCGGGCACGAGGCTGATAGCTTACTGAATCTGTCAGTCTAGTGCCCGGGACTGGGAATTTCCTGAGGATCTGACCCCTGTGCTGACCTATTTAGGCCAGACAGCCTAGCTGCTATTACACCATGTCACGTGTGTCTCAGTGATCCTGTCCTGTGTCCTGTCTCCTGACTCATCTCTAGTCATCATGGAGTCCCAATTCGGCTCTCCATTGAAGCTGAATTGGCTTGTTGGTATTGTTTTTGTTATTTCTTTCCTCTTTAGCATGTTTCCTACTTGTGTTATATGTATTTGGGGGCTGCAGGCCTCTGTAACATCTGGCTGCCTGCAGCCTGCTAACTGTATAATAAAGACTCCAATATTCTATATTGGCTTCTGGGATGATTCACCTTACAACATTATAATCCTTCTCTAGAGAGAAAAAAACATATTTTTAGAATTACAGGAAGATGACGCATCACCACTAGGAAGGTAGCTTGTTACTAAATCATGAAAGAATCAAATTCAAGTTTTGGTTCCAGGATTCTTTAACAATGTGACTGGAAATTTAACTTCTTCAAGTCTTCTGTGATCTATAAAGTGAGACAAAACAGCTCATCTGATCTCCAAAGAGGTTGAATGAGAAAGTGCATGAGCAGCTGCTCTATAGAAGGTAATGCTGGGAAGGAGCTAATAGAATGAGCTCCCATTATTACCGCTCTGTCTCATCTACACTTGTGAACCTTCAAGAGAAGTCAAGTGAACTAGATGAAGTCGGGAAGAGGAGGACCAGAAAATGAGTAAATAGCATGATGAAGGCAGAGGAAGACAGAGGAGACAAGAAAAGAGTGGAGAGGAGAGGGAGAAAGCAGGGAGGAGAGGAGAGCTACAAGAGGACAGGAAAGAGAGAGCAGAGAGGAAAGCTAGAGAGGAGAGGAGAAAAGAACTGCCTAGCTAGAATGTCATCACTCCTAGCCCCCACCTTCCAGGCTCCTGCCAGAGCCCCGAGGAAGCCGTAGGGAGTTATATTCTCTGCATTGTCCTCAACCACCCTCATTTTCACTACCTCATGCCTACAGAGCATTTGATAAAGGCATTTTTCACAAAGGCAGACAGTATCTAGGACCCAGAGTTTAGTGTGGTCATCATTAGTTACTGTCATCATTGCTGGGGGAAGAGCGATTTGTGTGTGTGTACATATTTGTGTATATATATGTACATTTGCAAAGCCATACCTGTGGAGAGTCAGGTATAAGATTGCTGGTGTTGAGATGAGCAGAAGTGAAGATTTATCCAGAGCCATTATATTGTCTTGTCGATCAGAACTGATGATGTCTTTATCACTGAGCAGTTTCGATGAGTATTTTGTAGGACAAACACCAGATTCCTCACTAATAGCCATACTCCTCACAGAACATCCTTCCCGTAGGGAAAGGAAGTGGTGAGCACACCACTGTGGAGATTCATAGACCCTTGGCTCAAACCCACTGCTGACAGCATGGACACTTTTTTTTTTGTCCTATTAGGTGGCAAGATAACCCAGCCATGCCCTCGGGACTCATATACGAAGGAATCTCCACCAAACCTCTGAAGTACTCTGGAGGGAGTGCAGCTCAGAGCTCGGTGCTCCATGCATTGGACGAATTCTTGGGCATTCGTCATAGCAAGGAAAGCGGTAATCCAGATGTTTTCTATTTTCCCTTTCATGCCTTTCTCAAGAAGAGAGCAAGCAAGAATAGGGAAATTTTTTTTTTAATCAATCGATCACTCCAAGCACAAAGTCAATTGTCAGGAAGTGTTGTGCACTTCCCTAAATCAACCAGGGAACCAACCGTGTACCTGCTTCATGTTATTGTGTCGTCAATTTATATCAGAAAAATCAAGTCGCTGGGAAGGTGGCTCAGTGGTAGAGTGCTTGCCTTGCATGCATGAGGCCCTGGGTTCAATTCCTCAGCACCACATAAGCAAAAAAGCCGGAAGTGGCGCTATGGCTCAAGTGGTAGAGCGCTAGCCTTGAGCTGAAGAGCTGAGGGACAGCACCCTGGCCCAGAGTTCAGGCCCCACGACCGGACCCCCCAAAAAAAAAAAGAAAAAAAAAAGAAAAATCAAGTCTCAGCAGGATTGTGAGCTGCATTTCCCCATTGGAAAGCATTGTCAGAATTCCAGCTGTTCCCTGTAATTTTAATTTGGATCCTTAGGCTGTAGCTTTCTGTTTCTACAACAGGAGGGAGATGGGGAATTTGAGGGTTATGGCATTCTGTGTCTGAGACTGGAGACATCAGGTAGCAGATGTGATCACCCCTACTAGAGCTCATACGATGCTACAATTTCTGGTCAAATCTCTGTGGCACCCCAGGTTGGGGAGAGTATTATTTTGGAAGCTTGAAATTGCCCTTTCCTTTACCTGTCAGCATTAGAATTGTGCTTCACTGTTTAAAAAGGGCACTTCATACTGTAAAGGTTTCCATTTGGATAGGTAAAAAAACAATTAGAACTTTGTGCCTTGGAATTTGGGTCCACTCGAATCATAGGTCTTCTAGACCTATGATTAATTTTGATGGATTTTTGCATTTGTTACTATTAAGCATTGATTTACTACACGTTGTATTAAACACATAATGAATTTCCAATAAACATTTATCGATTTGATTTTAAACAAATTTGCTTCAAGAAGCTTTTTCTAAGAGTGGCTCATTCTTTACGGTCCTATTTTGGTATATTCTATAACTTTTATCTTTTTCTGTATTCCCTTCAAAAATAAAAGGACATAGGAAACAAAATTCCTTTTCAGTTTAAGGATATGTGTCCTATTTTTGTTCATATCTCTCACAAAGTAGCTTCAGTTAGCAACTAAATGCTCTGTGGTACATGATATTTATACCTTAACCAGGAGATCCAATTCCACTTCAGTTATCTGGGGTGCACTGGTTTCTTTTCTCTCCCATCTGCCAACAGGCAGAAACACATGTGAAAATCTGGCTTGTATGAGCAGCACAGCCAGCAAGTAGGTTGATTTAGAGTACCATCAACTGTTTTTGTACCTTGGTGTGTGGAACAACAGGAAAACTGTTTTGCATTTCCGTACAGAGCTGAGATATCACTCTGGTTGTTTCTTTCAGCTGCCTTTCTGTATAGGATGAGGGACTACATGCCTCCTTCCCACAAGGCCTTCATAGAAAAAATCCACTCTGTCCCTTCCCTGAGGGAGCACGTCATGTCCTCCGGCCTTGATCAGTGTCTGACATCCTATAACCAGTGTCTGAAGGCCCTGGCAGAGCTGCGGAGCTACCACATTGCCATGGTGACCAAATACCTCATCATAGCTGCAAGCAAAGCAAGGAGCAAGAGGCCAGCCCACCTCCCAGGACCACCTCAGGCTTTAGAAGGCAGGGGCACAGGCGGCACTGCTGTCCTGAGCTTCCTGAAGAGTGTCAGGGATAAGACCTTGGAGGCCATGCTGCACCCAAGTGGTACAATGCAGAGTCCACCCTAGAGGGTGAGAGGGGGGATGGAGAAGAGGGCCAGAGCCCTGGCTAGAATAATACAAAAGAGACCACAGCCCTCTGTAGAGTTTTGCTCAAAAGAACTCTGAATTCTTCACTGTTGGAAAGCTGAGTTCCCATGCTGCCTTAGCGGCTCACTCACTGTCTCGCAGCAAACCACAGTGGACACTTCCTTCTTCAGATCCCCATTGGCTGTTCCAAGTAAGAGTGAGCAATGTAAATTTCAAAAACCAAATAAAAAATACCATTGCCATGGACAGATTATCTTACTCTTTTTTTCTTTTCCTGTATCACTAATGAGGCTTGAACTCAGGGGCTTGGGGCTCTTCCTTACTTTGTCACTTGTCACTCAGGCTTAGCAGTCTATCAGAGCTATAGCTCTGCTTTCCAGTGTTTTGCTGGTTAATTAAGAGGTCAGAGTCTCTAATAGTGGTCTGTTCAGGCTCACACTCCTTAGTAGATAGGATTACAAGTATGAGCCACTAGCTTGCTTGCTTGCTTGATTTCTTTCCTTCCTTCCTTCCTTCCTTCCTTCCTTCCTTCCTTCCTTCCTTCCTTCCTTCCTTCCTTCCTTCCTTCCTTCCTTTCTCCCTTCCCTTCCCTTCCTTCCTTCCTTCCTTCCTTCCTTCCTTCCTTCCTTCCTTCCTTCCTTCCTTCCTTCCTTCCTTCCTTCCTCCTTTACCTTTCTTCCTTCCTTCCTTCCTTCCTTCCTTCCTTCCTTTCTCTTTTCCCTTTCTTCCTTCCTTCCTTCCTTTCTCCCTTCCCTTCCTTCCTTCCTTCCCTTCCCTTTCTTTCCCCTTACCTTTTCCCTTTCCCTTTCCTTTCCCCTTTCCCCTTTCTCTTTCTCTTTCTTTCTCTTTCTCTGTCTTTCTCTTTCCCTTTCTTTTTCCCTCTTTTCTCTCTCCTTCTCTTCTTTCTTCTCGTTCATTTTGTCTCTTTCTCTCTTTCTGAGACTAGTGTCTCAGGCTAGCCTTAAACTTGAGATCCTCCTGTGTGCTGAGATTCAGGGTATATGTCACCACACCCAGCCTGTGGAGTCCTTTAAAAAATGAATTGACTTATTTCACTAAATTTCTACTACACTCTTGCTCAGGGATTAGACATTGGCTGGCCCTCCTTTCCTTGTATGTGATGAGGCTGGTGTCTGGAGGCTGGGTGCTCCAGTGGGATACATAAGCAAGAGGATGTTGATAAAAACTAGGAAGTCATTAGTGTGAAAATGAATAGTTAATGGCATGGGAACTGATGTTCCATATCTGTTCCACATGGTACATAGATTTATAAATTCTGTTTTGATTCTCTTCTTTATTTTTAGAAGATGTTTTTGGTTCTCTTGACACTTGAAGTCTTTACTTGTAAAATGAATTAAGTGACCCTTTGAACATAAAAAAGCCCAAGAGGAATAAATAGGAAGCCCAGATGTTGAGTGTTGGAATTAATGTAGCTGTTTATACTCTCTTAGTTTCTGTCTCAAAAAACTCATTCCACTTGATGGGAGAAAACCAGAAAGCTTTTCATTAATTTAAATTTGCTTCTACTTTTGTACATGTATGTGCACACACACACATACACACACCTACCTGAGATAGAATACACCATAGCTCTTAAACAACCCCTCCAGATGTTGACTTGATCTGTTCTAACTGGAAGTGTGTGCAATCTTGTCCTAAGTCTTAAAAGTCTGATTATGTCAACTCCTTCCCATGTTTTCTGGGAGTGTTTAGAGACTCCACAGCCAGCTCAGCATCCCCACCCAGCACCACAGCAACCAACTCCACTCTCCATTGCCTGGGGAAGTGTGTCTTGGGTTCTGTGGGCCTTGGACTGGATGGATAATAAGAAACAGATCTTGCACCAGTGTTCTGGAGAGCTCTTCCTGTCCCTTTTTCTCTGGCCTTGGTGTGGTGAAGATGTGAGAGTACGCTTGACAGTGCCAGAAGCTTGTCAGAGATGCTCAGCCATGCCCTCTACTACTGTTCCTTTTCTTCCTGGTTGTGTGGGCAAAGGAAACACTAGTCTAACACAATTCTTTTTGTCTATGGTACAGGTCAGAGCCTGAGCTCAAAGATTCAAAATCATGTTTCACTCCACACATTGTGCTTGTGTTTTTGAAAGATGTATTCTGAGCCTCAAAAGCATGAGCCTTTTTGATTTGCTGTGGAAGCAACAGGTCTAGACAGTGCCCCATGTTCCTGAGCCATGGAAGTGTCCTCGCCTCTGTGGAGAGACGGACAGAGATACAGAGTTTAGGAGCTACATGATGTTTCTACCTCTCTGTCATTCTCAAGTAGATCTGACCACAATTTGGATGCTGATTTTCCCATTTTTTAAAAAATCTGGTTTTTATTCAATTTCCAAAAGTCATTCATTCTCAGTTTTCCGTTTCTTATAAAATGAGGACAGCCTGTTCTCCCAGTGGATATGAATCACAGAAGAGGTAGCCTGGCACAAATATATTAATAAAAGATTCGTGGCTCACAGTGTGGTGTAGATATCAGTTTGAGCGGAAACACTATTCCTGTAGTGTCTGGGATCTACAAATTGGGTGGCAATAGGATGTCTCTTTATTGTTTAGGGGTGCTGGAAAACAGAACGTGACAAAGCATGGGCCAAAAGGCTGGAAAGCCATCTCTACCACCACATTTTACTCACAGACACACTGTTTAACTTCTCAGGGACGTTTATGCCATCCATGCTCATTCCAAATGTCATCTATTAGGCTATCAATGTCAACTAGAGGAGTTTCCCAATAGCTGTGTGCAGCTGAGACAGACTTCTTTTACTTCTGATAAGGTTATGATGGTAAATGCATGGTAAGTTGAAATATGCTGAATACGCCTAGCCTATAACACAGCCCAGTGTAGAAATAGTGCACTGTAGATTTGTTGTTGAGGGCTGACTTGGCTCTACAGTTCACCAGAGCTGACTGGCATGGGACAGAGGATTACATTACACATTGGTAGGTGAGGAGAAGAGCAATATTTGAAGTTTGTTTTCTGCTGAAGTTCTGCTGTTTTCCATACCATTATAAAAGTGGGAAAAAAACCCAAACCCCCAAAACCCATTGGGCACTGGTGGCTCATACCTGTAATCCTAGCTAGTAAGGTGGATTATAGTTTGAAGCCATCCTAGGCAGAAAAGTTCTGGAGACTCCAGCTCCAAGATAACCAGCAAAAAGCCAGCTGTGACAGTGGCTCAAGTATAGTGTAGAGGATCAGTTAAATCAACGAGCAAGCTGATTTCAAGTCCAAATATGTGCATAGAGCAAAAAAATCCCCTAGAGTTCAAAGCCCTGTGTTCAAGCCCAAGTTTAAGTAGGGAAGAAAACAGCAACTAATTCTAAGTTGGGAACCATTGCAGATGATAGAAATAGCTAAGATGTGATTATGGTGATGTAGCTTTCATCTGTGCTAGAGAGAACTTTGCTGCTCCCTAAGAGCCAGAGATAAGTAAGAAATGGGCAATAAATCTCTTACACAATGAAGAAAAGGAATAACATGACTTCAAAACAAGAAACAAGGGTCTGGGAAGGTGGCTCAGTGGTAGAGTGCTTGCCTTGCCTGCATGAGGCCCTGGGTTCAATTCCTTAGCACCACATAAGCAGAAAAGGCTGGAAGTGGCGCTGTGGTTCAAGTGGTAGAGCACTAGCCTTGAGCTAAAGAGCTGAGGGACAGTGCCCAGGCTCAGAGTTCATGCCCCATGTGTAACCAAAACCAAAAACAAACAAAAAAGAAACAAAGTGAATCAGAATCAGTATGTTTCTGGAGGTCATTATAATGAGCAGTGAGGGGGATCTTTGGCTGAGAAGGAATGTCAACTGTCATAGCCACTTCAGGCTCTCAGTCTTGGCCTTCAGTCTAGGCCTATCCAGCTCCACATGGTGATTAAGATGAACAAGAACCACTGTAGATAGGTAGCCGGTGGTAGGTCCAAGTCCAGTAAAAAGGCTACAGGGCTTGACATTGATGTTGAAATCTCTGAAAACTTGGATGGAGGAAATGGGGTGGGAAGAGGATATGCCAAATAGCATCTTTAAAGCTCTTGGAATTTTTTTTTGCTAACATTGATATGCAAGGATGAGACCAATGCAAGCACAGATCCTTATTTTCTTTGCTATTGAGGAGCAGAGGGTTGTGGATTGAGGTCATATGTCATGGGGATGGAATACCATTTTCAGCTTTATGATATAATAGTGCAAGAAAAGTTTCTAGTCTAGATGTAACCACACACATTTTCAAGACTTTTAGCAACAAAATGCAAATGCATCTGTGAAATGTGTCACCTAATGGTAGAAATGGCGGTGCCGATGAGGATGATGGTGGTGCTGATGCCGATGGAGCTGCTGGTGGGCATGAGCAGCTGATGGGCCTGCAGGTGTGAGGAAATGACCACGTGGGGATAGAAGCCCTAGCATGGCTAGTGTAGAGACTTTCCTACAGTACAATCTGTTTACTGGCTTAACATTGAGAGGGGCAAAAGGACAAAGATTGGGTAGAGGGAGAGATAGTGATGGCATGGAGATAATGTCTCCTTCTCGTCCAAGAGACTCTGGGAACCGAGACAGGCTATGGAGGTAACAGCTCCTCCTCTTCCAGAAGACCCTGGAAAACAGATAAATCCTTGCAAAAACAACACTCCTTACAACTCTGGAGTAGGTCTGCTCAGGGGACTAGGGACCTTTCCCTTGGGGAGAAGTGGAAAGGACCCAGCCATGTGTCAGAAGAGCTGAAACTCACCCCAAATGGCTATAAGAGAGGTACCCTACCAATTTCTTTTTTTGGGGGGGTGTCCAGTCATGGGGCCTGAACTCTGGGCCTGGGCAATGTCCCTCAGCTCTTCAGCTCAAGGCTAGCGCTCTACCACTTGAGCCACAGCGCCACTTCCGGCTTTTTTCTTATGTGGTGCTGAGGAATCGAACCCAGGGCTTCGAGCATGCAAGGCAAGTGCTCTACCACTGAGCCACCTTCCCAGCCCCTACCCTACCAATTTCTTGGCCCCACTTCTTACTCCCTTTCACCTAGAAATCTGTACTCGCCTTGTCCCCCTCCTCTCACCCAGGAAGCAGGTGGACACACACTCACATGGCACAGGCAGGAGAGGCTTTCCTTAGATTCCCCGGCACCTTATTCTCACTTTCACACCAACTTTTCCTCTACTTCCACCTCTGCTGCTTCAAAATTCTTTCTTTATGGCAAGAAAGGACCTAAGTAGTCCTAGATGGCATCCATAGTTCTGTCATAGTAATTATATATGCAAATGACGTTAACAGCGAACACAAATAAAGTTAAGGTATTTGTGAGCTAGATGGCACCTGAGTAAATGGGTGCTTCCATAATAATGAGAATGTGAGCTCTTGAATCCTCTGTTGATCTGGACAAGAAAACAAGTCCGGGGAAAAGAAGCAGCAAAGACAGTGGGAGGGCTGTGCTCTCTCCTTCCCATCCTAAGAGAACTGAGGAAACCGTGGGCAGGTCCAGGGGATCTGCCATCGAGGAATACTGCAGAAACCATTATTCTTATAGTTTGGTGTGCCTAAAGCTTGAGCAAGTTCAGTTGTTTTCCCTGCTTAGAGTCTCAAAAGGCTGAAGTTGGGATATCTGTAGGGTTGGATTTTTGTATGTTCGTGCATATATGCTCATGGATGTGTGTGTGTGTGTGTGTGTGTGTGTGTGTACATATGTGTAAGAAGTAGTATTCCCGCTGGGTGCTGATGGCCCATGCCTGTAATCCTAGTTACTCAAATGGCTGATAACTGAGGATCTCTGAAGCCAGCCTAGCAGACAAATCTGAAAGACTTTTATCTTCAATTAGCTAGCCAAAAACCAATAGTGGTAAGGTACCAACTTTGAATGGAAAAAAGCCAAGTGTGAGTGTGAAGCCCTGAATTCAAGCCCCGTATGCATACACACACGCACACACACACACACACACACACACACACACACACACACACACACACACACACACACGAAGAAGCAGAATTATGACACAGAACAAGTGATGGTCAATTCAGTCCCAGTTCAGACCCCAGGGCAGACATGATTTTGGAGAATTTTCAAGTTTTATCTCTGTGATAAGAAGGATGCCCTCATGAGATTTTACTTTTAAATCCATACAGATCTAATCAAAAGCCATGTCTAATTCAGCACAGTTTCTCTATAACTGCAGAATCAATCAATACTGAGACTGAGTGGAATGCACAGAAGGTCCAAAAATTCTTTTCTTCAGAAAATATTATCTTTACAATACCTGGTCTTATTTCTGGGGACTCATTGGAGATGAAAAGAATCATTTTTTTTTCTTCCTATTTTAGAGAACTTGTATCTTGGATTAGTTCAAAAGATTAGTCTGCAACTAGTTAGAATAGAAATTCCCTGTGTGTGGGGGCTAGGAAGGTGGCTCAGTGGTAGAGCGCTTGCCTTGCATGCTCGAGGCCCTGGGTTTGATTCCTCAGCACCACATAAGAAAAAAGCCGGAAGTGGTGCTGTGGCTCAAGTGGTAGAGCGCTAGCCTTGAGCTGAAGAGCTGAGGGACAGTGCCCAGGCCCCACAACCAACCAAAAAAAAAAAAAAAGAAATTCCCTGTGTGTGTGATTTGAAAGTTCACAAGTATATGCTCTGATAGAGATCTCATCTGCAATGGTCATGTGACTATTAAGATTTCTTAATTAGAGCCTTTTAACTGTATTAGTTAGGGGCTTTTAGAAACAATAGGATGGAGAAAGAGAGAAAGAGAGGGGGGAGTGGATCTTCAAGGTCACTGTCTGCAAGGTAGCCTGGAAAGCTGGAGACTAAGGAAAGAGCTGATGTTTCAGTTCGGTTTGAAGGCCTTCTGCTGGCAGAATTTCTAGTTCCTTCTTGCTTCCAGGAGGTCAGTCTTTGTCCTATTAAGACCTTCAACCAAATGGATGAAACTCTTCCACACCATTGAGGGCAATCTGCTTTATCTCAAGCCGATTAGTTTAAATGCCAATCCCATAAAAACAATAATCCACAAGCACAGACAATTACAGAGTAAAGTTGGACTAAATAGCTGACTGCTGTGGCCTAGCAAAATTAGCACAAAATCAAGAAGAACTGGAATCAGGATGAGTTAATATTCTGGTACCTGCTCTCCTTACAGTTCTTATTAGAGTTGAGTTCTCCTTACATGGTGATGGAAAGGCTGTATGACCTATGGGAAGAGGTAGCTACTCCCAAGAGATCCCAGGCTATGACCAGAGATTGGATGAAAACTTAGGAGGCAAAAAGAGAACATATCTAGGCAAATGTGACTTCATTCACTACCAAAGACATTCTAAGCCAGCCCAGGCAGGAAAGTTTGTGAGATTCTTATCTCCAACAAACCACCAGAAAACGTGGCACTGTGCATCAAGTGGTAGAGTGCTAGCCTTGAGCTGAATTGCTGAGGGATAGCACCTAGGCCCAGAGTTCAAGCCCCATGACCAACAAAAACAAGCACAAAAATCAATACGCACGAATAAAGAAAAGGGAGACAGAGAAGGAAGGAAAGAAGGAAGAAGGGAAGGAAGTAGAGAAGAAGGAAGGGAGGAGGGGAAGGAAGGAAGAAAGCAAAGAAGGAAGAAAAGAAGCCAGGATAATTACTTTCTTTTTCTCTTTTATTTTTTCTCTTCTTTTGTGACAGTTCTGGGACTTGAACTCAGGGTCCTGGGTGCTGTCCCTGAGCTTTTGTCCTCAAGACTAGTATTCTATCTCTTGAGTCACATCCCATTTCTGGTTTTTTGGAGGTTAATTGGATAGAAGAGTTTCAGACTTTCTTGTCCAAGCCAGCTTTTCAGATCTTAGCCTAGTGAATAGGTTGGATTATTATAGATATGAGCCATTTGTGTCTAGCTAGGCTAATTTAAGAAATTTCTTAAATATCATGTGATCCTACCTCATTTAAGATTTGGAATATAAAACTATCTTTACCTTTAAGTCAATTATTCCTCCTATGACAGTGATTTTCAGTCATCAAATTTTGCCTTGAATTTTCTCATGCACAGATGTTCTATTTGCTTTGCTAATGGAAGAAATCTTCTTTCTCTTTGCTCACTTAACACTAAACTTAATAAAGAAGTTGGATATTATTGCTTTCTGAGAGGCAATTGCTAGTTAATTTTTTGCAGTTTAGCATCTGCTTCCCAATTACATTAAAAACAGTTCTTGAACATAAACATCATCAAAAAATAAATAAATTTTCTTCTGCAAAGTCATTTTCTTTATAAACTCACAAATCTATGGAACCACATGCTTTGGTGGCAGCTGTATACTGATACCAAACCCAACTCTATTGTGCATTGACCTTTACTTGTCCTTCAAGAGCGTTGTTTTCTCTTAAAGGAACCACTCAGAGATCTTACCTGCACTGTGTGTGGGAAATGATTTGAAGTAGGCCCTGAGATGCAGTAGGCACTTCATTGGTCCACACAAGGAAAGAATTCTGGGAGTAATGAGAATTTCTCTTAGGAATATCAATATTTTAGAAAACCAATAGGAGACACAATCATACCAGGCAAAACTTAAAAATATTAGTAATAAAATTATGTGCATCCATGATGTTATTTTATCATTAAAGTATGTAAAATAGTATCTAAAATTGCATTACTTGTTCTGCATTTATTTTGTAATACAAAAAGGCTTTTACTTAAATTTAATAATTTGACTCTTAACTGTCAATCAGTAGTAATCAATGGTGGCACTATTTAAACAAATTGTATGTAATTGGTTTTTTTTATTGTGAAAATACTGTACAGAGGGGTTACAATTACATGGGCAAGATAATGAGTACATTTCTTATCAAGCATTGTAGCCTCCTCCTTTGTTTCCCCTTCCCATCCCTTCCCATCCTCTCCGCTCACCCCCATCCCCCACCCAATCCTCCGCCCCCCCACCAAAGTTGTTAAGTTCGTTTTAGACATAACGACTTGTACTTCTCATTGTTGCAATGGGTCTACCTGTATCCCTATTTAAACGATTTGTTTTCCCCTTCCCCTCCACAAATTATATGGACATCAAATATAGTGAAAGCAGGAGTTATACTGTGGAAGAGGGACATACCAAGCAACAAAGAAATAATTTTATAAATGTGTTAGAAACAATCGCATGAAAGAAAAAAAAACATTTGAATACATACCTTGGGGTTCATTTCCCTAACATCACCTTATCTGACCTTTTCTGCTTGACTCAGACATATACTAGATATTGCAAATAAGGGAAACCATGGGACCTATGTTTCTTTGGGCCTGGCTTACTTCACTTAATATAATTTTTTCCAAGCCTTTCCATTTCCTAACAAATGGGGCAATGTCATTCTTTCTGATGGAGGCATAGAATTCCATTGTGTATATATGCCACATTTTCTTGATCCATTCATCTACTGAGGGGCATCTGGGTTGGTTCCAGATCTTAGCTATGGTAAATAATGCTGCAATAAATATAGTCGTGCTGGTAGCTTTAGTGTGGTCTTGTTTGTGATTATTTGGGTAAATGCCCAAAAGTGGGATTGCTGGGTCATAGGGGAGCTCTATGTGGAGTCTTTTGAGGAACCTCCATACTGCTTTCCAAAGTGGTTGAACAAGTTTACATTCCCACCAACAATGCAGTAAGGTTCCCTTCTGTCCACATTCCCTCCAGCATCTGTTGTTATTAGAGTTCTTGATTTTAGCCATTCTAACTGGAGTGAGGTGGTATCTCAATGTTGTTTTGATTTGCATTTCTTTTATGGCTAGAAGGTGGAGCTTTTCTTCATGTGTCTATTGGCCATCCTTCTTTCCTCTTCAGAGAAGTTTCTCTTTAAGTCTTTAGTCGACTTGTTTATTGGTCAGTTGTTTCTTTGAGGATTTGTTGTTGGGGGATTTGATTTTTTGTGTTCCAGGTATATTTTAGATATGAGACCCTTGTCCGTTGTATGGCTAGTGAAGATCTTCTCCCAATCCGTGGGCTTTCTATTGATCCTGCTAGCTATGTCCCTTGCCATGCAGAAGCCCTGCAAATTGTATGTAATTGTAATCACTTAAAATTATTTAAACTTATGGAAAGAATTTGAAACTGATCACAGTTGGGTATGGGTGGCTCATGAGATCTGAAGATCTCAATTCAAAGCCAGCCTGATCAATAAAGTCCTTGAGAGTCTTATCTCCAATTAAGCAGCAAAAAGCTGTATGTGGAGCTGGGCTCAAATGGTAAAGTGGAGCCCTGTGCAAAAATGTGAAGAGACAGCATCCAGACACTGCATTCAAGTCTATTATCTGCATGAAAGGAAGGAAGGAGGGAAGGAGGGAAAGAAGGACAGAAGGAAGGAAGGAAGGAAGAGAGGGAGAGAGGGAGGGAGGAAGGAAGGAAGGGAGGAAGGAACAAAGGAAGGAAGGCAGGAAGAAAGAAAGAAAGAGAGAAAGAGAAAGAAATAAGGAAAGAAAAAAATAGAAAAAGAAGGAAAGGAAGAGAACATGATCATAATGTTTAAAATTAAATTTATGTCAATACAGATTAAGTTAATTCTCCAAAAAATCAAGGGCAGATCACTTCTGCTGGTGATTACCAGGTAAGTAAGTGACACATTTCAACCATGGTGCTGGGTAAACAGTGGTGGAGCATATTGGAAACCACAAAGCTGGCCTGCAATCAGAGGGTGAAAACAGAGACAGTGACCTCAGAATATGCTGCATTCACTTGGTGCTAGAAATGGTCACTTGTAGGCCCTATTTGTGGGGGCTGCCTTATAGAGTTTGCATTTTCTTTAATCTTTTGCTATAAGATTAAAAACTGGGGCTTCACACTCTGAGAAAGGCTCTCTGAGAGCATGTGATGTTTAGTGCTGAAACCAGCTAGACAAACGTTAAAGAACAAGCACCAGTCTCTATGTCTACCACCTTCATTCTGCTCTAGCTACCTACTACCTCAATTTGTATAGCAAGAGTGATCTCAAAAGTTTCTAGGCTTTCAGTTTTCCTCCGTGGGTTTGATGTTGCCCTTGTATTGTGAATATAGGAGGAATCAAAGCACCTCTTTGTGAGGCTTAAAGGATTTCAGCCTGGGACTACAGCATCTTCATCCAGAGCAGAGCAAAGCAGAGCAAAACAGAGCAAAACAGAGCAGTTCAGCAGTCCCTGGAACTACGCAGCAGGACAAAGTCTACGTGAAACTGAGCCACAACCAGCTTTCCTTGTGTCTCTGTACTGGATGAGGTTCTATAGAGTCTGAGAATTTTACTTATATATTTATTTTGTTGTTCTGGGGATCTGAACCCTGGGCCTCATGCAATTTAATAAGAACTTTAGTAGCTGAACTACAACCCCAGCCTATTGTCTGAGAATTTTTTTTTGTCGGTTGTGGGGCTTGAACTCTGGACTTGGGCACTGTCCCTGCGCTCTTCAGCTCAAGGCTAGTGCTCTACTGCTTGAGCGACAATGCCACTTCCGGGTTTCTAGTGGTTTATTGGAGGTAAGAGTCTCATGTACTTTCCTGCCCTGGTTTTGAACCATGATTCTCAGATCTCAGCCTCTTGAATAGCTAGGATTATAGGCATGAGCCACCGGCTCCTGGCTGTCTGAGAATTTATATTTGAATGTATGCTTTACAGGTTATGAGGTAAGTATATGTCATTGAGTAGTTTGTTAAAATTATCTGTAATAAACATATAAATATATGCTTATATATTTATATAATATAACCATATGTATATAAACACATATTTAAAGCAGGAGGCAATGTTAATTTGTACTTTGACCCCAGCACTCACAAATTTTAGGGAGTGAGTAATGTTTTTGTTTTTGTTCCAGTTTTATTTTTTGCTCACATCTAGTCTTCTCTTGTAGATCTGTTCAATGACCATCAGAGGGCAGTAGCAACCAGCAATCCTAAACACTGAGCTCCTAGAAAGCTATAGATTACTGACTCATCTCTCCAGACAGATAATCATATTTTAAAGAACTACATTTCTCCACAGGAATTCTGGGAAGATATTGTGAAGTCAATATACCTAGCTCCTGCTTTCACCGAGAACCATATTAAATTAGTTCAAATGGACCAGTGGGTCCAAAGGCAAATGATATTTGATTGATTTGGAAAGTTAATAGAACTACAGATCTATATATATATATATATATATATATATATATATATATATATACATATATACATATATATATATGCTATTTTCCTCATTAATAAAGAAATATAGTGGTTCTATTTTATTTATTGGAGAGGACTTATGCATTCTATCTCTAGGACCAGTGCTATTTGGGGATAAATGCTGCCAAACAAGCTCAAATGGAGACAAATTGTGAAGCCTAGTAACATTGAAAAGCCTAGAAGCATTGAAAAGACAGATCAGGTAAATAGTCAAAACAGGAAAAGCCAAATTATTGCCTTGTGCTTTGAGAGAGATGAGCTGGGTTTTGTTTACAAGAAAAGACAAATATTATCATTAAAATTAAATGTCTTTCTCCTCCTAGTCCCTACCTATCTTCAGCAGTGTCATACTGAGCAATATGTGACCTGCATGGAAAGCCAACTATGCAGGAGGCCAGGACGTACCAGCATGATCAGCAGACTATCATCTCACAGTGCTTATGTGCGTCAATCACTGCAGCCATTCATGAGCAGTGGATAAGCTCAGTGCTGTACAGACCAAGGCAGTAACACTCACTGACTCCACCAAACCCAACTTGTGTTTAACATACTCACAGGGATTTTATTTATCATATCTTTGGTCCATTCATATAAAACTAATGGGAACAGCAAATCCATATTATGCCATATTGACACAGGATAAAATTAAATTTATGTTGGTGCTTGCAATTCAGAGAATGAAGCCCAGAGCAGCCTTCCCTCCCAAGTCACTTGCTTGGGTACACATTCTAGTTCCTCCATTCAACACATTTGTAATATCTGAATGTCAGCTTCTTGGTAATAGGAAGTGACATTGCAGGGTGTTCTAACTACAGGAGTATCATTCAAGGCATCCAGATCTTTCCATGCTGTGTAAATGTTATGGAACCGGTTGCTGTTGTTACGGCTATTTTTAGATACTGGGATTGGTAAATACATTGTTGAGCAATGTGGAAGGAACATGTGTTTCTGAAATCCAAGGCATAATGTTGTCCAGGAATTGTATTCATGTTCATGCTCTCAGCCTTTCTTTGGAAGAACTTAAGAACTTTAGAGGAAGGTCTTGGGGATAAAAAGATTTTCAGTGTTCACTTTCAAATTTTATTTTTAGAAAAATGTTTCCCCAAATATTATTTGATTATTGTCATGGTAACTATAGAAAATCTTCTCCAATCCCACTTGAAATTCCAAACCATATAAATAATCTATGCCTAAAATCATGTCAGCTCTGCTATAGGCGTCTTTGGGAGAAGGACTGGGGGTGGGGCTCAGTGGTAGAGTACTTACCTAGGCTGAGACAGGTGCTGGGTTTTACCCTGAGCAGCTCCACCTAAACAAAACATCCTGGAGATATTATGGAATGCTGAACATCTACAGTAGGATCCCAGATCTAAACTCACAGGGTGAAGGTGTGTGATACAGATTGCTCATGAGGATGGACTTGGCTGTGAGGTATGGGAAATGGCTCTTCAAGCTCCCGTGTTCTTTCTCTGTGCTGCTGATCGCCCAATTCACTGACATCTAGTGTACCAGAACTATGTTCTATTTTGAATAATCAAAACAATATTAAGGGCCAAAGTCTGTTTTTCTTTCATATTTAAAAATATACACAGAGCCAGGCACTGGTGGCTCATGCCTATAATCCTAGCTATTCAAGAGGCTAAGATCTGAGGATGGCAGTTTGAAGCCAGCCCAGGCAGGAAAGTTTATGAGACTCTTATCTGCAATAAACTACTGAGAAAAAGCCAGTAGTAGAGCTTTGGCTCACATGGTAGAGGAGGAGTAGCTTTGAGCAAAAGAAGTTCAGGATAGCTGCCAGGCCCTGAGTTCAAGCCCCTGGACCAGCAAAAAAAAAAAGCATGATAGAGCCATGGCTAAATTGTGTTATTAGAGACTAAAGGTGTGTGTGTGTGTGTGTGTGTGTGTGTGTGTGTGTGTGTGTGTGTGTGTGTGTGTGTGTGTGTGTGTGTGTGTGTGTGCCCTGATAGCTTTAGGAGATTTCTACCACCTCATGATTTGTAAAGGTAACTGAAGCTCTAGCCTTTGCATTTCCTTTCTATCTTTAGGTTTCTATTGTTTATATTTTAGTTTTGCAAACTTTCTAATGACTGTGTGTGTGTGTGTGTGTGTGTGTGTGTGTGTGTGTGTATGTATAAATAACAGAACAGCCATGCACTAAGCACAGATTTTAGTTAAAGGAAAAAAGGTATGTGAATAAATGTTGAGGTACACAATGAAACTCATGTATGCATATTACATCTTTATGACAGTTCAATTCTCTTGGTACCCTTCATGTTTCTTAGAACACTTTCATAAGAAAGGCATCTAAATGCCACAGCATCATGTGGGAGGTTGATAAGGGATGAAAGCCTTTGCACTGCTCTGTGTCTGATTGCTCTCAGAAAGGAAGCAATCCTACCTGTTCTCACAGAGTCAGTAGTGAATTCTTTAAAAGGTCGCAGCCCATTCACAGTGGAGGGTCTCAGACTTTTCCATTGAGTCAGAATTTCCAGGAAAACTTGGTAGAACATAGATTGCTGTGGCTACTCTCAGTTTCTGATTTAGGAAGTTCTGAACTTGACATAAGATTCACTTGGCTACCAAGCTCCCAGGTGATGTCATTACAGGCTAAAGTCTGAGGATCACTGTTTTGTGTTTCCTTCTGTTTGAAAATAAGAGCACCAGGTCCATTACCCGTACTCCATGCACATCTAATGAAAGTGCTTGCCTTCTACGGGGAGAACAAAATGTCTTTATTTCTCAACTGAATGTGAATCATGAGCACTTTGATGGCCCCTACACACATTTCTACATCAAACCACACAGAGAAATGTCAGCATGTACATAGAAATATTCCATTTTGATTTTTCTCCTATATCATTATGTTTCAGCACTGTTTTTCAGATGTAGCTGGGTGCTGGTGGCAGTGGTTCACACCTATAATTCTGGCTACTCTGGAGGCTGAGATCTGAGGACCACCTTTTAAAACCAGCTAGGATAGAAATGTCCATAAAACTCTTATCTCCAATTAACTACCATAGAGCCAGAAGTAGAGATGTGGCTCAAGAGGTAGAGTGCCAGCCTTGAGTGAAAAAGCTAAAGGATAGCATCTGAGTTCAAGCCCCAGTACCAGTACAAAACAAAACAAACCCCCCAGATATGAAGAATGAATTCACAGGCTGGCGGTGTAGCTCCATGGTAGAGCATCTGCCCTGAGTGCTTGAGGCCCTGGATTTGAGGCCCAGCACCACAAAGCAAACAAAAGGAAAGGAAAACAAATGTAAGATTAGACAAAGGCAATTCTATTATTAAATGAGTATAGAAAAAATTGGGGCTAAAGCAGGAGGGAAAGGTGTTAGAATGAACTATGGTTTCTTCCCTTACCACATAATATCACAGCACCTTTTCAAGTGGCTTTTGCCATTTTTAATTATGCAATCATATTCTTTTATAATGTATAAGCATTAAGTCACTGTAATCTGCATAGGGAGAGTCTAGATGCCCTCCACTCCTGCCCTCTGCCTTCCTGCAAGATCACCTCCACCCCTGAGGTCTCTATCCACACATCAGGCCACAGGCTCCTCCTGCCCCTCCCCTCACATGCCACTGGACACCTTGGCTGCCATGATAGATGGCTGTATTTACCCCAATCACCTGTTTATAGAACTGCTTCCTCCACCCTGCTGCACATCCCTCGATGCCTGGCACAGATGTGCGTTCAGCTTTGAGGCGAGCTGAGGAGTGGGCTGTGGTGCATGGAAAGAGCTCTCCTGAGGTCCAGTCCACGATGTGAACACTGTTCCCAGCTTCTGTGGGTGAGGAGAGTCTACTTATCCATGGAGAATCTACAGCCTCAGGTAAAGATCTTTATAAGTCTTCTGCATATTTTTATACCTGTGACATCTTACATTAAGCACAGCTTTGAACATGGAGCCCTGAGCATTCTCCTAGGGATTGGGGCAGGTATAATAATAGCAGATGCATATAGCTGACAGAATGCTTTCCTCTAGAATGCCCTATCTAGATTTCAGCACAGCCTGGGAAGGTGAGTACCCTTCTTCTCTCAATATGACTGATGAAGGCGGTAGGAGAGGAGGGGACACAGAAGAGGAGAGGGACTGGGAAACCTGCTTAGCATCAAGAGCTTGGTGAGTGGCAGGACTGGAAAGGAGCCCAGATTGTTTGGCCCCAAATAAAATACCATGGCTCCTCTGTTGTCAAAGAGACATCATTCTGAAGTCTGGTGGGGAGAGGAGAGACACTCGTGGCAGGCAGGCCTGCCTGGGTGCCCCTCAATGCTTCTGAGGGATACGTAAGCTTTCCATACTGGCTTGTGGTAGTTCTCCCTTTGGCCCCCTTGGTTCACCTCAGAAGTTTTGGGCTGAGCTAGAAGTCAAAACCTAGAGACACAGGAAGCCAAAATGACGGTGCTAATGACTGAGACTCCCTCTGCAGTGAATCACCCTCCTATGGCCAGTGAGTCAGGATAATTAAGTCTAATCTTTAATTTGGATTTCATAAACAGTTCCATTGCCTTCAAAAAGTCTTTAATTTAAAAGCCAGGAGCAATGCAACAGCAATTGCAAGAAGCTGTCTCACAGAGAGAAAGCAGAGTGGAAAGCAGAAGTAGAAGTCCTACTTTGTCCTAAGTAAAAGCCACCCTGAATCATCACTTCCCCCTTTCTACAGGACTCAGCCTCCTTATTAATGGGAGAGCAGGGTGTCACGAGGGACTGGTAAAACCATCTGTCCTGTGTCTTTTGGGGATTAGCCTAGAGTTTTCTGTAGTGTTGCTAGAAGCACCCCACAGGTAAGGAAGGGTAAGGTTTCCTACAGCTCCCAAGATGCCTCCCAGGGTGGAGGAAGCAGATGGGGGCCTGGATTGCAGCTTCTTTACTGCCTATCTCTGAGACCCTAATGATGGCACTGACCTGAACACCTGGATTGTTCCTCTGGTCTAAGAGGAAAGGAGAGATTGCCTTTCTGATCACCCAAGGCACAAAGGAATAGATCCTATACTGAATTTGCCTGTTGTGTGTTTTACTTACAATTAAGAGCCATGTCAGTGCAGCATCTGAGCCCTTCCATGAAGCAGAGTCATTGACAAAACAATAGAGACCTATGCTGGTGGCTCACTCACACCTGTAAACCTAGCTACTTAGGAAGCTAAGATCTCAGGATTGTGGTTTGAAGTTAGCCTGGACAGGAAAGTCTATGAAATTCTAACCAGTAATAAACTACCAAAAGTGGAGTTGTGGCTCAAGTGGTAGAACACCAATTTTGAGAGGAAAAGCTAAGGGACAACATTCAGGACCTGAGTTCAAGTCCCAGTACAAGCAGGACCTATGTTGATGTGTGTGTATAAGTACATATGCACACACACATACACACACATCCATGGACCTATATTGATGTGTGTGCATGCGTACATATGCACACACACATATGTTCACACATACATATATTCATACACATTCACTTACACACATATAATCTGTACATATACAGCAGATGTAGCCTGATGACATGTTTTTCATGAGGTTATTTTTCAGGAGAAAATCAGACAGACAAACAATAAGCCTGTGCTATGTGTAGTGGGATTGATCTTCCCCAAGCAGGAGGTTAGGATAATGCCCTATATGGATCAATCTATGCCCCATCTGCTAGGTACAGACCATAAACCCCAGGCTGAAGTCATCATTCACTCTCTAAGTACCAAGTATTTAACTGGGTTTGTTACATGAGCAGTGTCTCTCATTGGACTTCACTCCTTGTGCTAAAGGTAGCCAAAAGTCATCCCAGGGTCCAGGAGTTTTCAGTTTCTTTACTAAATCCTGAGAATGAAGCACAAGCTGACCTCTCACAGTCCATTCTTCATCTCTTTCTGAGATGTAATACTTCTTACTCCACCCAAGGAAACCCTCGGGGCAACTGAGAAATCCAGAAACAGCATGCGTGGTCACAGGGAAATTTGGACCTCATGTTTTCCCTCCTTTGACCTTTTGTGCCATTTGCAGGCCAAGGTTGTTCCTTGTGTGGTCTCCTCCCACGTGCCCTTTATGACAAGATGCAGAAGTAAGTGGGATTGCCTGCAGGGCATCCTCCCTCTGTGGTTCTTTATGTGCAACCCTCTCGATAACATTCCAGTGCTTTTAACCCAATGCCCAACTCCCACAGGCCTGGTTCTGGCTCAGCTGCAAGGCCCCCACCCACTCCTTTCTGTATCTCATGATCAACATGAGGGTGGCTTTTTTTCCCTTCCATTTTATATATTAGCAGGAAAGGCCAAGCCAATTCTCCCATTCACAAATGTGGGCCGTCGGTCACATTTGAAGAAAGTCCTATATCACTCACACAGCATGGCAAGCATTCCAGAACCAGGCCCTTTCCTGATTCTAGCCATCTGGGTGTTCAGAGAAGTTCATGAAAATTCAGAGTTGAAGCTGACTATGGGAAGAATGAGCCTGGAAACAAATCAAGAAACTTGGAAGTTGGAGTGGAGAGAGTGTCAGAGGGCAGGGAGGGATGAGGGGCTGAGATGATGCTTTCAAAACCACTTAGGAGAGTCCCCTTGGGTTCACCAGTTCCCTAGGCCAATGGATGAAACATATAAAATAGCCAAGACACAATACACTGCTACCCAGACTTGTCATTGCTTTGCACCTGTCCTGGTGTCTGTACTTTGCTTCCTTATTTAACTCTGTCTGATGTGACCTCAGAGGTATTAGAACTTTCACACTGCTTCCTGGACTTTATAATCTCCCTGAGGTGAAGTAGATTTCTCAAGCCAGCCATGCCCATGGCTCCTTTTGCCTAATAAACAAGTGTGGGAATCTCATTCCTCATCTTCAGCTAGCCTAGTCCACTCTAGCCCACCCTCTGATTCTCTTTCTCTCTTCTCCCATTCCTATGCTATGTGCTGTTGCCATGTGGTCCGAAAACTCAGGGCCACTTACTAAGGTATGCAACAGAAAGCAAATAGCATTTAATGGTGTCAGGTAGCTCTTGAAAGGAAATATGCTCAGTAAAGGACTATATCCTTCTTAGTATTTGTGTGCTTTGAAACCAATGACATACTAACTGAAGAAGACTGTAGAGATTTCAAGCTGCCTGCCAAGTGCCAGGCCAGGGACATTTGAAATCTTTTCATCATTCTTAAAGCAAGACCATGACTAAAGTATTGATCACATTCTTTGCTAAGTGAACTTGCTCTATTGGTTGTCCTCAATGGGTAATGGACCATATTTTGTACTGAATGACTCAGTCCTGAAAGTAGAAAAAGCAGGCAGAGGTAGCTGAATTGTTCACTATTTGACTATGAACAAAGTCCACGAATAACCATCTTGGTTAAAAATATAGTTTGAGTTGGGCACCAGTAGATTATGTGTGCAAACTCAGGATTGCAGTTCTACGCCAGCTCAGGCAGGAAAATCCATGAGACGCTTATCTCCAATTAAGCCCATGCGTGCTCATGTGTATACACACACACACACACACACACACGGAGCCATAAGTGGAACTGTTGTTCAAGTGGTAAAGTGCTACCCTTGAGCAAGAAAGCTCAGGGACAGTGCCCAGGACAGGCACACACACAAAAATTATATATATATATATATATATATATATATATATATATATGATTATCTTTATTTTGAGTTTATTTTTCTTTTTTTGTGGTGCTGGGGATTCAATTCAGGACTGTGTGCATGCTAGGCAAATGTTTTACCACTGTGCCCCAACCCAGCACTATTTTGATTTTGAATCAAACTATTTTGAAGGCTTATTTTGTAAACCATGCTGATATTGAAAAAAAGTGTTTCATATGACTAAAGAAATACAAATGATATAATTTTTAGTTTTATGAATTCATTGCCTATATAGTAAAAAAACTGATCTTGGCATGTTGATATTGTATAATAAACTTGCAGAAGTCATGGCATTTATTAGTTCTAGTTCTTTTGTAGATTCATTGCAATTTCTATGTATAAATGTGCATGCATACATGGATAGTTTTGCAATTCCTTTTAAATCTGTATGCCTCGGGTCCATCTTCTGCTTTATTCTACAGGCCAGAACTTCCAGAATGGTGTTGATTTATAGAGGACATCCCTGCCTTGTTCTTCTTAGGGCCAAACATTTATTCACTGTATATTAGGTAGAGTTCTCCAGGAAAAGAACCAGTAGGAAATACAATAAAAAGAAGATTTGTGAGGAATGAGTTTGTAATTATGGAGCTTCACATCTGCCACCTTCAAGCTGATTCCCGAGAAAGCCAGTGGCTTGAGCCAGGGTAGAAAGGTCTGAGAATGAGGAGACCATGATGTGTGTGTGTGTGTGTGTGTGTGTGTGTGTGTGTGTGTGTGTGTGTGTGTGTGTGTGTATTTATGCTATGTTTGCTATTATTTGCTATTTACATCTACACACAAAAATATATTGTTCTATAATGTAGGGGTTTACTTGTTTGTTTTTGTTTTTGCTTTTTGTTACTAATCCTGTCTGGTTTTGAGTTTGGGTTAATGAAGTAACCTGAAAATAATGAAATATTTGGGTATTATTCTTTCATCTATTTTCTGCAACAGACAGTGAAGAACTTGATTGAATTCTTCAGTGTTCGGCAGAATTCTTTGGCTAAACCATCTGTGTTTAGAGATTTATGTTGAAAAGTTTCATTTTGTTAGGGGTAATAATTTGATTTTCTTAGTAATTAAATAAGTGAATATTCAATTATCTTTTATATTGAGTGAATTGTGGTAGTTTATGCTTTTCAAAAAATAGTTTATTGTATCTAAGCTGTAGAATTTATTTGTGCACACATTTTTTCAGCATTCTTGTTTTATCCCTTTGATATCTGAGAAGTCTGCAGTGGTAGCCCTCTTTATTTCTGTTATAGAAATTTATGTCTCCTTTCTTTTCTCCCAGAGTGACTAGTGATTGTTTTTAGATTTTATTGATTTTCTTCAGAAACAGTATTTAAATTTTTATTAGCATCTATTGATTTACAAAAGGGCATTATTGTTATGTTTCCACCCATCATACAATCACCCATCTAGTACTTTCTTATGCTCCCTCCTTTAACTTTTTTTTGGGGGGATCCGGTCGTGGGCCTGAACGCTGGGCCTGGGCGCTGTCCCTCAGCTCTTCAGCTCAAGGCTAGCACTCTACCACTTGAGCCACAGTTGCTGAGGAATTGATCCCAGGGCCTCATGCATGCAAGGCAAGTGCTCTACCACTGAGCCACATTCCCAGCCTCCTCCTTTAACTTTTAAAAATAAAATTTCACTGTTCTATTTTCATACTTTGAGCACATTCATCTCCACATTATCCTCCTTTCTTCCTTCCCACTCTCATTGCTTCTTTTCTCCAACCCCCTAAATCTGTTTTACACTCATGTTAGTTAAGGCCTAGATTCTGCATATAAGAAAGTATGCAATATTGATCTTTTGTGAATGCAGCTTCTTTTGATCTGCAGGACACTCTCCAGTTCCCTCAATTCGCTTGCATTTCGTTTTCCCTTATGGCTGAATAATACTCCATTGTACCATATGATGTATTCATTGATTGGTGACATCCAGGCTTGGTGTATAGCTGGGCTTGCACAGTACAATAAACATGGGTGTGCGGTAGTGTGTACTGAAGTATATTCCATTGTGTGTAGAGTGGTATAAGGTAGTTCTATTTTTAGGTTTTTGAGGAATCTCCATACTGATTTCCATAGTGGCTGTACTAATTTATATTCCCACCAACAGCGTTTAACGATACATTCCCAGAAACAGTGTATAAAAATACATTCCTACCAACAGTGTATGATAATATCATAGTCCCCACATCCATATCAACATTTCTTATTTTTTTGATAATAGAAGCAGGAACTTTTTATTCCATTTTATTATTATCTATTGATTTCTGCCTGTACCTTTATTATTTCCTTCTGCATATTTTGGGTAAACTGATTATAATCATTTTATTATGCATTGCAAAGATAGTTGTTTAGATTACTGATTTGTTTAGATACTGATGTGTGTGTGTGTGTGTGTGTGTGTGTGTGTGTGTGTGTGTGTGTGTGTGTGTGTGTGTGTTTGTGTGTGTGCTGGTACTGGGGCTTGAACTGAGGGCCTGGGTTCTGTTCCTGAGTACTCTACCACTTGAGCTACACCTCCACTTCTAGCTTTTGGGTGATTAATTGGGGATAAGAATCTCATGGACTTTCTTACCTAGCTGGATTTGAACTGTAATCCTCAGATGATCTGAGTGGCTAGGAGTACAGTCATGAGCCACTGATGCCTAATACAAGACTTTAGTGCTATAAATCACCTTCTAATTTTGCTTTAGCTGGTTTATGCACTTTTTATTTGGTCAGTCATGGGGCTGGAACTTTGGGCCTTAGTGCTGTCCCTCACATCTTCAGCTCAAGTCTAGAGCTCTACCACTTGAGCCACAGTGCCACTTCTAGTTTCCTGGAGTTTATTGGAGATAAAAGTCTCATGGACTTTCCTGCCTGGTCTGGCTTTGAACAATGATCCTCATATCTCAGCCTCCTGAGTAGCTAGGATTACAGGTGTGAGCCTCTGGAGCCTGGTGGTTTAGCACATTTTTATATGCTAGATTGGACATAAAATCAACATTTATTTAATTTCTCCAGACTTCTTCATTGACTCATTGATATTTTACAATGTGTGTATTTTTATAAATTTCTAAATATTTGAAGATTTTCCTCTTTCTGTTTTTTTTACTTCAATTTCATTTTGCTGAGAAATCACAACCCATATAATTTCAACTACTTAAAACTTTTAATTTCCTGAGGTTCATTTACAGGCCCAAGATGTACCTCAGAGCATATTTGAGGATGCTTAAAAATAAGTATATTGTGCTGTTGTTGGGTGACATGTCTTGAGCATATTGGCTGATGTTATTTAGTTAAGTGTCAATTAGACTGCATGAATTACATGCAGTTGAGTTCTATGTATCTGCTGGGTTTTTGTCTAATTAATTTCCAATACACTCGTAATTATGACTGAATATATTTCTCATTTTTGTTCTACCCATTTTCCTTCACCTAGTTTGTAAATGTACCAGTTAACATATATACAGTTCTCCTGGGTGAATTGAACCTATACTCCAGGACTATCTCTGTCTCTATTAATTTTCTTTGTGCTGAAATGGTATTTTATATAGCCACTATTACTTCTGCTTATTACTTTTCAATTACTTTTTATTAGTCAAGGACTTGTGTTTGGAATATATTTTTGTGTACAAGCTATAGTAAGGTTTACTACTTTTTGCTTTATAATTGGCATGCTTAGAAAATATGCACATAATGGGACTACTATTTATTTTTTGCTTTCTCTCCATCTTCATTTGCTCTTTTCTGTTCACTTTTGGTATTCTGTTTTATAGTGTGTGTGTGTGTGTGTGTGTGTGTGTGTGTGTGTGTGTGTGTGTGTGTGTGCTGCTACTATGACTTGAACTCAAGGCTTTGAGCTTATTTGTATTGTTTGCTCATAGCTGGTGTTCGACCTCTTAAGACATGTCTCCAGCCTTGCACTTTTTCCAATTAATTGGAAATAGTCTCATAGACTTTTCTCTATGAGCTAGCTTTTAAACATTATCCTTCAGGTTTCAGCCTCCTGAGTGGCTAAGATTATAGATGTGAACAATCAGCATTTGGCCTGCTTTTTTTTCTTCTTCTAATTTTGACAATACTAGGATTTGGGCTCAAGGCTTTGTGGTTGCTATGTAGACTTTCCATCACTTGAACCACACTTGCAACCCTTTCTTCTTTACTTTTACCTTTCCCTCCCTCCCTCCCTCCCTCCCTCCTCCCTCCCTCCCTCCTTCCTTCCTTCCTTCCTTCCTTCCCTCCTTCCTTTCTTCCTTCCCTCCCTCCCTCCCTCCCTCTCCCTCCTTCCTTCCTTTCTCCCTCCCTCCCTCCCTCCCTCCCTTCCTTCCTTGCTTCCTTGCTTCCTTGCTTCCTTGCTTCCTTCCTTCCTTCCTTCCTTCCTTCCTTCCTTCCTTCCTTCCTTCCTTCCTCTAGCCTCAAACTCTGTAATTCTCCTGTCAACAGTCACTTCACACCCAGCTTATTTATTGAGGTGGTAGTTTCACTAACTTCTCACCCAGAATGGCTTCAAACTATGATCCTCCTTACCTCTGCTTCTCAAATAGCTGGGATCACAAGTGTAAGCCACCATATTTGGTGTTAAACTTTTTCATATTTATTTATAGGTAATGATTTTATGTATCTCTTTGTATAGTACTTTTACTTTAAGTATTGTATGACTTATGTTCTACTTTACATAGTGACTAATATAAACATTATTATTCTACAAATAAAGTATGGAAATTTGAACTTGATTTTTAATTATTTTAACTCTACAATATTTATTTTTGTTTAAAATTTTTAATGTATTTTGGGGACTATTTCTGTCAGTGTTCTTTTTTTAAAGTCAGGGCCATGTTTGGCATTGAACTCAGGCTTCTCCTGCCTTAGTTTCCTGAGTGCTAGCTTAGTGTTGAAACTTTTGTTGCACAATGAGATGTACAAGTTGTTATGTCGAAAACGAACTTTACAACTTTTGTGCAGAGGTGGGGGGAGGAAGATTGGGTGGGTGGCGGGGGTGGGGTGGTGGGGAGCATGGGAAGGGATGGGAAGGGGAAACAAAGGAGGAGGCTACAATGCTTGATAAGAAATGTACTCATTATCTTGCCCATGTAATTGTAACTCCTCTGTACAGTATTTTCACAATAATAAAAAAAAACTTTTGTTGCAAATGTCAAACAATTTCACAAGCAGTAGTAGATGGAGATGGGAGTGGTGAATCACACCTGCAATCTCAACACTTTGGAGCCTGAGGCAGGGGAATTCGAGGTTCAAGGCCACATTGAACTAGCCATATATTGGAACCCTGTCCTCTTCCCATAAAAAAGAACAGATGGGAAGCCAATTGTGCTTATCTGTACTTTGGCTACACGCACTAAGGAATTATTTTATTGCTTTATCTTCCTTTCTGTTTTATCCTTTTCTTCTTGTGTAAAGTTTTAACTTAGACATATTTTTAGTGTAGGTCAGCTGCTGATAAAAATCTCATTTCCCTTCATGTCAGACTGTCTTTATTTTTCTTTTACTCCTAAAACAATTGTCAACAGTTTCTTCCTTTTAGCACTTGAAAAATCGTCCTCCACTTCTTTGTGACCTTAGATTCTAAAGACACATCTGCCTCTTCCTAATTGTTTTCTTCTGTGGGAAAATGTTACTTCCTGCTTTTTTCATGATTTTTCTGACTTGAATATTTAGACGTTTGTGATATGGATTGGGGACTTTCGTATCCTGGTAGTGGCTGGCTTGTGTTCTTGAGTCTGTAAGTTTGTGGTTATTGATAAATTTGGGATGTTTGCTGGTATTATTCTTTGTGTAGTTTCTCCCTGCCTCCTCTTTCCAGGATTCAAAAAAGGTAACACATATAAAATATTTTTGTTATTGACAGGCTCTGTTGTATAGTTTATAAAACTTTTCCTTTCCATTATTTATCTGCTTATTTATTTATTGGATTTAGTGATCTCATTGTTTTATTTTCAATTTCACTTAGTCTTTCTTCTCTATTCTGCTAATGAGCCCTTCCATTGAGTTTTAAAAATACTTGTTTATTTTATTTTTCATCTCTAACATTTATAGTAGGTTCTCTTTTATATCTTCTATTGATTTGTATCTTTCAATTTTTTTTTGTTGGTTGTGGGGCTTGAACTCTGGGCCTGGGTGCTGTTCCTCAGTTCTTCAGTTCAAGGCTAGCACTCTAATACTTGAGCCACAGCACCACTTCTGGTTTTCTGAGTGGTTTATTGGAGATAAGAGTTTCACGGACTTTCCTGCCCAGGCTGGCTTTGAACTACAATCCTCAGATCTCATCCTTCTTAGTAGCTAGGATTACAAGTGTGAGCCAACAGTGCCCAGCTATCTTTCAATTGTTTAAACTGTGTTTATATTGTTATTGAAGTATTATTATGAATGCTTAAGATCTTTGTCAGATAATTCTAATGTATCTGTCATCTTCTTATTTATACTTGTCATTTATTTTTATTCAAGTTGAGAATTTTCTGGTCCTAGTGAGACTTGTGATTGAATCTTGGACATTCTGGGCATGATATTACCAGCTCTAGATCTTATTTAGAAGTTCTAGCACAACAGGCCTTCTTTGAAACTGAAATATCAGAAAAGTAATAACTCCTATTACTGCTAGGTAGCAGTTAGAAATCCTACTTCTTTATTGGGCCAATTACCACCCGGTAAGATGGGTGCTTCTTATTTTTTCTGGTCACCTAATGTCTCCAATAGACCTCTATGGATACTAGCCTACTAGAAGAGCAGAGCCTTGTCACTGCTCCTCATAGTGATGAGGGTGAGGGGCCTCATCATCACTGCATGTTGATTCTCCACTAGGCCCTTTGGATGCATAAAGGTGAAGGGTCACCTCACTAATCCCAGGTGCTGGTGGAGATCCAGGTTGGCATACGCTTTCACTGACAGCATGTAGGATGAGGAGGTTTATTACTGCTCAATAGAAAGGAACATCTTAGGTCTTTCTGAAAACAGAGCTGGGGATTAGGAGCTTTATTATAGCATAGATTTTCTACCTGGTCATAGCTAGCAAGTCTAGAGATTAAAGCATTTTTCTTATGTTATTTTGTTGACATACAGTGGATAGCTTCTGAAAGTTTTCTGACTTACTGGCTATCTCATTGCTGAGCCTTTTACTAAAGACAATAGACATCTCTTGGAGCTTCTCTGTTGCACTCCCTGGCATATCTAGCCTCCTAACTTCTCAGGGATATATGAGGCAAAAAGAAAGACCAGTGAATGCATCATTGCTTAGTCTTAAGGTATACAGTTGGTCTTCAATGTTCATGGTCTTCTTGCATTTGTTTAGATAGAATATTAGTGCTTTGTAAGCAATATTTAACAAAAAGGATAGAGAAAATATTTATTTTCTACCTTTGTAGGATTGGAAGTGTCCACTTTTAAAAAGGCAAGAAGCAAAGCACCCTAGCAGAGAACTGATACTGATCCCACCCTAGCAGAGAACAATACTGATCTCAGGCCAAGTTGCTCCTGTTGTGATGAATAAGCTCCAAGTATTAAAATTCAAGACAAAGACAAAGGCATACAGATAGGGAAAGCAAATGTAAACTAGAAAGTGCCCTTGCCAGTAAGGGCAAATATCTCTCACCTTCATAATCGAAGGGGATGAGTATGAACAATGTGTTATTGTGACACTGGCAATCTGAAAGTTTAATGCATACTGGGGGCTTAACAATGGGGACTGCTGTAACAAAATGATATTTAAATGAAACTGTTATATGGAATTTCCAGAAATATTGCTTAAAAGAAAATAAACTTAGCTGAAAGCAATTCTCTTTTTTGGCTGGTCTCCTTTTTCTTTATTCTGATGCCTAACAGAGAGACTGTTTGGAATAATATCGGGCATGAAGTCACTAGCATAACTATGGAGCAGCTATTTTAGAGCCCAATCTTATGCAAGAACAAAACAGAATTGCACTGTGTCTTGCTTGGCTATTGTTCTGAAGTGCTTTCAGTTGTCCAAAGTGACAATTAGTTCCATATATGGTGGAATCTAATTTTCAAGATCCTGCTACATACTTCAACTCAAAATTCCTTTGTCACCAATCCTGTACTCATTAGGTTTCCTTCAAGAGGGAGAGTATTTAACTGAGACTCAAGGGATCTTACCTGAAACCATATGCCATTCACTTTTTGAAACTCAGTCCATGGAAGAATTTGCCTTAGCCATGGCTTCTGAACCACACCTGAATGAAATAATAGTGGTGTGGGAATCAATAGAATGATCTTGTAACAAGAATATTTGTTGGGAAAGAAATGAGATTACAAAACTTAACTATTACCTGCACTTCCTGCATCTGCCCCTCAAAATTCAAGTTCTGAGGCAAAAAGTATTCTAATTGTCCAAGTTAGATTATCTACCCACATTCTGTACACATGATTTGATAGAAAGTGAGTCTTATCCCTTTGTCCTCTTGAGTCAAAGATAGGAATATGGATGTCATCCCAACAACTCTATAAACATGAAGTAGAGATGACTGTCCCCATTGTCCATGCAAAGCTACGATATTTGTTAAAACAGTAAGTAGAAAATGCAAAATGTCCACTGCAGATTGCTTGGTGATTTCTGCCTAGTTAGCAAGTAGGATGTTATGCGTGTAATGTTCAACTTGTAGGGCTCAAGACAGCTGGTCCGAATTTTAGTCTACACCTGGTTGCTGATCATCTGTGGTGAACTGCATGATCTTGAAGAGCTTGAATTTTCCTATCTACATAAAGAG
The DNA here is from genome assembly GCF_024711535.1 of Dipodomys merriami. Lineage (NCBI taxonomy): Eukaryota > Metazoa > Chordata > Mammalia > Rodentia > Heteromyidae > Dipodomys > Dipodomys merriami. Next base: position 3,922,795 of record NW_027202493.1, on the reverse strand, counting down.
AAATAGCATGTAAATTATCAGACACCTGGTCTAAATACTAATGGAGATATTTTGTAAAGTATACATATCACAGCATCTAATGTTAGCTGCTATTATCCAAGTCTCATTTTCAAAATGGCAGTCCTAATTTTAACATTCTACAAGATACTTCTGCCTACATGGTAGTGAAGAAATTACCAGTAAAGGATTTTGAGCTGAATGGGCCAAGTTTTGTAACAATAAATCAAATTATATTAGCCAAATAACTTATCTTTGTAACTGTTTCTTATATGAAAACTATATAATAAAAGCTTCAAAATGTTTATTGAAAGAATGAATAATTTTGAATATAGAACTTTTGGTAGTGTCTCAAAAGTTGCTATCATTATCACTATTATTAAACATAGTCAATAGACGGGCACCAGTGGTGGCTCAAACCTGTAATTCCAGCTATTCCAGAGGCTGAGATCTGAGAATTTCAGTTTGAATCCAGCCTGCACAGAAAAGTTCATGAAGGCTCTTATTTCCAAATAGCCAGCACAAAGCTTGAAGTGAAAATGTGGTTCAAGTTGTAGAGCACCAGCATTGAGTGAAAAAAGCTAAGGGAGAGAATCCTGGGCCTGAGGTTCAAGCCCCAGGGTGGACAAACAAGTAAATAAACAAATAAAATAATTATAGAGATAAACTAAACTATTTGTACATCATTCAAGAAATATTGAATGCTACTTGAAAATACTAAACTGAAACCTACAATAAAATTATAAAGCAAAAATAAAACAAAGCAAAGAAGCTTTAAAAACCTATTAGTTGATGTAACATTCTGAGACTACTTTAAATGGGCAAAGAATGTAATGAAAGATAATAGCCATTACTTTGTATGGTCATATAAAATGTATTGTGTGCTGCTCATAGGGTACTATAGATAATGTAAGTACTATCTCCCCTGGGATCTCTGAAACCTAAATACAACTCTGATTCTTTCCTACAATCTAGATGTGATGCCTCAAAAATCCTAATAGAAAACAGGACATTGGAAACAAGCATATGCTGAAATGGAAATCCTGTCTAAAATAATGTCTTACCAATCTCAACAGTGTTGACAATCACGAAGCAACAATTGCTCACTGATACATGTGCAATTCTTCCAATTCTCTGGTTTGCAGCGTAGGGACACATCCATGGATCTCCATAGTGCTATTTTTTTTTTTTTTTTTTTTTGTCGGTCGTGGGGCTTGAACTCTGGGCCTGGGCGCTGTCCCTCAGCTCTTCAGCTCAAGGCGAGTGCTCTACCACTTGAGCTACAGCGCCACTTCCGGTTTTCTGGTGGTTTATTGGCGATAGGAGTCTCACGGTCTCTCCTGCCCGGGCTGGTTTTGAACCGCGATCCTCAGATCTCAGCCTCCTGAGTAGCTAGGATTACAGGCATGAGCCACCAGCGCCCGGCTCCATAGTGCTATTTATATTCTGCAAATCCCTTTGTGGCACATTATTGATCCATTAATTCATGCTTATTGAATACCCACTATACACAGAGCTCTTCAGTCTGGATATATATTTCTAGCCTATGCCTTTACTCTCCAAGTTGGAAGAAGTATTCATATATTCATGTATCCAAATATTTAATGAACAACTCCTAAATGTTAGACACTCAGAAATGGGATATGAAGATAAATAAATGGAGAAGTCACTGAGGGGTCCATATTGTGTTCAAGTGTGAGCCGAGGCCAATACAACACACCTGCTTTCTGCACCAGAGATTTCTTCTAGGCTAGAAAAGTCAACACGTTGAAGCAGTTAGGGCAAAGAAAGCAGTAAGTTAGAGACCAGGGGGTACCAATAGGCAGCTACAACTGTCTCTAAGGAGAGGTAAAAGGAGGACAGAAGTCAGATGAGCACCTTTTGTGGTTGAGGTGGCACTGGCAGCAGTTAACAGAATTGACCTTTGGATTTAGAGAAAGGTCTCTTGAACAAACAAATATTTCAGCAAGTCTGGGAGAACTGGTTTCCGAAACCTCTTATGCAATAGTTGACAAAGGGCACTTGGTGTTGCCTCTCGTTTGCATTTTGCTGCGTGGGTATGTTCTCTTCCACATTCTCCCCACCCCTTTTTCATGGACTGTCTAAAACGAAATGTGTATGTCTGGAAGTTAATGCTCTATTGTGCAACTGGCTCTGTCTGCCTCAGCTAATGGAGTGTAGACAGCCATGGTTGTTTGCAACTGCTGTCCTCCCCCTGAGGGATTCTAGTCAGTAATTTCAGCTAGTTCTGATAAACAAAGGACAGAAAGAACTGGCACAGGGTTTGGAAATTGCTCACTCTGTGCCAGTTGCCTGCCTGCTCCAGGTCAGTGCCCTAAGGGAAGACGTGTAGCTATAAGGAAGGCCAGGTGGAGAACACTTACCTCCAAACTTGTCATCTGATGAACAAGCCTACCCTCAAGTTGCCTGACTTCTCAGCAACCAAGAGTGACCTTGAGAGATGGTTTCCAAGGACAGCAGCAGGACAAAGCCTTGTTATTTGCTCCTGGGTCTTACGTGGATGGACTTGTCAGTCTCTTAGATTAGTTTTCTTTTTTTTTTTTTTTTTTGAAAGAGGACCTTGAGAGAAAGAATTGGGTGCAGATATTTAATTTGTAAAGTGTTTCTTGAAAGCACAAACAGGAGATCGGTGACAATGATTCTGGGAGGGAGGAAAGCCTTGGAAGGGTGTGCTCTTGTCTCAGCTAACTCTGCAGGAAGGTGGGGTTCAATCCCCACCCCAGTGAAGACCCTCAAAGAAATCGAGAAGCAGGATCCCACCTCTGAATCATCCCACCGTGTTATCCAGCTACACACTAGCATCCTCATGAGCGGGGGGCTGCTCGCAAGGGCATTAGCTCTCTCCTTCAATACACTTTTGAATTGTGCCAATTTGTAGTCAGCAAGCTCACAGGGGAGAAAAAATGAAATGTAGGCTTTAGGATGAGAAGTTTTCAACAATCTGAAAACTGCTATGGCAATATATGAATTCAGAGGACACCTAAGGTGAAATAGGAAGTCAAGATGAAGGTTTTATGACACAAACGCTGGGTATGACACCAGGTAGTTCCACTTCTTTCTATCAGGAGGACTTCATTGCTGCCATAACATTTTTTAGATTTTATTTTCCACGTCTGTTAAATTGAAGTCCAAAGTTCAGTTAATCTCTCTCATCAACTTTTTAAGAAGGAAAATGAGGAATTAGAGGCATGATTCAAGTGGCAGAGCATCAAGTATGAGCAAAAAACGCCATGGAAACAATGAGAGCATAAAGCCTTGAGTTCTAGCTCCAGTATAGGCAGAGAGATGGAAGAGGGAGAGGGAGGGAGGAGGAGAGATTCACACAAAACTAAATATTATTAAGCACTTATTATACAACCAATAATATTGAAAGCTTGCCTAATGTATGTCAGGCTCTGTGCTAGGTAGTACATGTACTAAGATGATCTCTTTCTTGCTGAACTTATAGTCTTTGTGGGCTAGAAGCAAATCCCAAGGCTCTTCAATGATGTTCAAGAGCAAGGAGAAATTGCAGGATTCAGTAGGCTCAGGTTATTATAGAAAGTTTCCTGAAAAGAGCTTTGTGCAAATTGGGTGCTGAAGGATTTCAGTTTTTCTAGTTGTGATAAAAATGCATATAACAGCTTTTACTGTTTTAATTGTGTGTGTGTGTGTGTGTGTGTGTGTGTGTGTGTGTGTGTGTGTGTGTGTGTGTGTGTGTGCATGCGTGCAGGTCCTGACACTTGAACTCAGGGGTCTGGGCATTGGGCACTGTCCCTGAGAGAGATTTCTTTTTTTCTCTTCCTTCCTTCCTTCCTTCCTTCCTTCCTTCCTTCCTTCCTTCCTTCCTTCCTTCCTTCCTTCCTTCCTTCCTTCCTTCCTTCCTCTTTCTGCCTGCCTTTCTCTTTCTTTCTTTCTTTCTTTCTTTCTTTCTTTCTTTCTTTCTTTCTTTCTTTCTTTCTTTCTTTCTTTCTTTCTTTCTTTCTCTTTCTTCTTTCTTTCTTTCTTTCTTTCTTTCTTTCTTTCTTTCTTTCTTTCTTTCTATTTACCACTAAAGTCACAGCTCTACTTTTCTTTGGGCTTTTGCGTGGTTAATTGGAGATAAGAGTCTCATGGACTTTCCTGCCTGGGCTGGCTTTAAGCTATGATTCTCAGATCTCAGACTCCTGAGTAGGATTACAGATGTAAGCCACTATCACCCGGCTGCCTTATCATTTTTTGGTCTACTGTTTCACATAAATGTGTTCATAATCTGATTCCATCCACAGAATTTCTCTCACTTTTCAAATCTACAAGTCTGTACCCATTGATCAGTAATGCTTCCTCCATTCTTCTTCCACCCTCTACACCTTCCAATTTTCTCTGCAAGTCTCTATTTGTACCTCATAGAAATGGGTAATGTTTGCTCTTTTAAGATAAGTTCATTTACTTGAGATAAGTTGATTTACCTCATTTCACACAATGTTTTCAAGGTTCATTCATGTGGTAACCTGTGTCAGAATTTCTTAACTTTTTAGGGCTGCACAATATTCCGTGATGTACAGATACCATGTGCAGGTACCATGGACACCTGATTTGCTTCTGTCTCAGGACTGTTGAGATAATGTTGCCAGGATTATGAGCGCACAGATTTCTCTGAGTCCTCATTTTTATTCTGAGACATTTTTCATATTGCCATATGCTAAGTGTGATCAGTTTCCTATGAACAAGTGTTTTCTTATCAGGGAATGCAGAGAGCCTTTGGGAAGGTAGATATAGTATGTTCCTCTGGGGTTATTCAAGGACTGTATCAATGCTACTTTCCTAGCAGGCAGAGTGGAGTAAAGAAGACTCTAGACCTTGGAACTAGCCTTGGGTTCCAATTTTGATACCTTCATTTTTAATTAGGCAATAATATATAGAAAATGATGCCTGTTTATGGTTATAGTTCTCTAAAACAAGGGAGCACAGAACTGGTCTTGCAAATGGTCTTAAACATACAGCAATTACATATGTGATATAACCAAAGTATTTTTGGAATTTAGCATGTAAAATGTGATAAGTAAAGAATGAAAGACATATATTTCATGTTCTTGTTCATATGTGGAAGCAGAAAGTTTGATCTGAGTGTGGAATAGTGGTGACCACAGATTGGTAAGAATGTAGGTGAGGGGGTTGAGGGGTTGGGATGGGTGGAGGTGGGGCATGTAGGGGTGGGAACAGATGTGTGTAAGGTGTGGAGATCGGTGAATAAGTAGAAGTATATTTGATCAGTGTTCACTGTGTGAAAATATCACATTGAATCCTATTAATATTGACAATTAGTATATGCTAAAGTAATACCAGAGTGAGGGAAAGGGTGACAGTGTCAAAAAAGAAATTTACTCATTACCTGACTGTAACCCCTCTGTATATGACCTTTATAATGGCAACAACAACAAAAAAACTTTTTAAAAAGTATAGCCTCTAGCATTCTGGAGGCTAAGACAGGAAGAATTATGAGTTCAAGACCAGCCTTGATTTATGTAACAAGTTCTAGCACAGCCTGGTTTACATTGTAAGTCCCTGCCTCCAAAACAAACAGAAAAATGAAAAAAACAAACAAAACAAATATAATTAAAAACTTTAAGTAAGCAAATTCACTAAGCTGTTTACAAGGGCATAAGCTAGTAGGAATGGCAGGGGACTGGCAGGTGACCGCAGACCTTACCAGATTTTCACTTCTTGACCCCAGGTCCCCCTGACTTCAGGGAGAGAAAATAAGTTAGATGATATTCCCTCACATACACCCTGGGAGACTGCTGTGGAGTGGAGCACAATACAGACAGGTCCTCAAGCTCACCAGCCTATCTGATTGGCAAATATTACTTAGCAGCAGCTGGGCATTCTGCAAAGCCAGTGCTGTTGTGGACCTGTGGAAAGGAACACTTCCTGTAGGCCACCAGCCATCAGCTTTGAAAACAAGAACCAAAGGAGAGGGGCACTGCACTGCTGAAGAATACCATGACGCCAAACAGAAATATCTAGTCACTTCCTTTACTTAAGATTTCCACACACAAAACAAAGTCTCAGTCCTCAAGTCCAACAGTGAGCTAACCAGGAGCTATGACAAGGCATTAGAGTGCATTTTGTGATGCATACTTTGTTCAGTTGCTGGGACAATGTTCAAAACAAACACTGAGAGATGCTGCATGCAAAGGCACTGTCTACCAGTGGCTGCTTGATAATGTCTCACACTGTTGCACCTTTAGCATCAGGAAGGGCCAATTCTATATTAGCTCATAGCAATCGTCATTTTTGTTCTTGGATATTAGTATCTTCTTTAGGAAAGTTGGGGGTCCCCAGTAGGCAAATGCCTGCTTGGAGGGTGTCAGATTCCCTCTCTGAAGTAAGGCTGTGATTTCAAACTCAAGGACATGGAAAGGTAGAAAGGGAAAAGGGTGTTCATCCCTTCCCTCCCTCCCCATATTTCTCAGGGATTCTGAGTAGATACAGCAGTAGTAGATTTGGCAGAAAAAATGATAGAGGGCTTAACATTTCTCCTTCTTTTTTTTGTCAGTTGTGGGGCTTGAACTCTAGGCTTGAGTGCTGACCCTCAGCTCTTCAGCTCAAGGAGATAAGAGTCTCATGGACTTTCCTGCCCGGGCTGGCTTTGAACCATGATCCTCAGATCTCAGCTTCCTGCATAGCTTGGGTTACAGGCGTGAGCCACCAGAGCCTGGCTCCTTTAGGCTCCTTTAGCCTTCTTACGATTATATTGTGTGTCTCTATGTGGAGTAAAAGCTGGAGAGGGAAGGGGCAAAAGGCTCTGATACATGGCTATGACTTTCTGAAGTCAGGTTGTCTGGGTTCAAATCCCACCATTGTATCTACTGGGCCACTGATCCAGGCTCAGTCATGCCATCTGGCAGGAGATATTTGATATAACTTCTCTCAATTTTTAAATAGGGACACTGATAACAATAACATCTTCCACAACATTTAGCTCCGAGCTAGTTGCAAGAAAGGAAAAGAAGCAAATAAATGAATTTGCATGCAAATTGACCAACATATAGTAAGGACTCCATACATTAAAATGTTGTTGCTATCATTACATCATCAGTAGTTGAAGGACCAGCAGTTTGTGTATGTGTATTTGCTGATCCAAACCGTGGTCTAAAGTGACCCCTCCATAGGGTCTGTGAGGTAACTTTTTCAGTTTTGTGATAGGATTTATTCCTGCCAGCTCTAAAATCTTGGGATTAGGCATCCAACCAGTCCACTTCTTCAAGAGTTGTCACAAAAATACAAGATGACAGGAGAAAAAAAAGAATAAAAATATTTCAGCTCCATCTGACATTCTCTGAGCATTATCAAGGGCCAAACCTGGCAGAGTCCAAAAGACTATGGTAGGTAGAAAGCGGGATTGCTGGGAATGAAGAAGTAGATGATCAACTGTATCATTCTGGCTTTGAAGTTAGCTACCCTTTATTTATTTTGACATTTGTTTGGTGACAAGAATTTATTAAATGCCTAGTATATGTTAAGCATACATATATAGTAATGAATAAAGCAGGCTTATCCCTACTGAGTGAAACTAAAAACTTTAAAATAAAAGATACCCAAGTATTTCTTGGGCTAAGGGCAATGAGTTGGGGATCCAGAATGAAGTGAGAGAAAATAAATTGAGGTATTTTATGAAGTTCTGTACAATCTGAGGCAGAGAGGAAGGTGAGAGTTAGCCAGGGAACAGGAAAGGAGAAAAACCTTCTAGAGGCAAGGGTCCATGTGCTGATGGCCAGAGGAAGGGAATTAAGTAACAGCACTAAAAACTGGGATGGGAAGGGGAAACAAAGGAGGAGGCAACAATGCTTGATAAGAAATGTACTCATTATCTTGCCCATGTAATTGTAACCCCTCTGTACAGTATTTTCACAATGAAAAAAACAAAACAAAACAAAACTAAAAACTGAAAAGATCAGAGTGATCTAGGCATACATAGGACCAGCATCCCTATAAATGAGGGAAGAGGAGAGCCAGTGGAATGGAGAAATCAACAGAACATAATTCAGACCATCTGAGTAAACAAAATGTTCAGCTATTTTTTGGATGACGGCTAATAAAGGGACATGAGTGGACAGAGAAAGATCAACTATATGGTTAGTTTTCCTCAGTTCATACCTCATCAAATGGCTTAAATAAGAGGGTTGTCCAAATCAGAGGGAGAAGACCTACAGAGCTCAGAGCAGCATGTCAGAGTCTGAGTAGAGTAAGCATGGCATCTACAGATGGGATTTTGACAGTAGAGACTAACAGTTGATATTCCAAGCCAGGTAAGGATGCACTCCAAACAGGAAGCCAGCCTGGTATGAGATGGCAGAGCCAAGCTGGATGGAAAGAGCAAGCAAATCAATGAGACATAGAATCCAGTTGGCGAAATAAAGAACAATCTGGGCATTAAAATAAATGATGACAGCAACAAACTGTAATCCACTGAGTAAAACAGGAAGCCACAAGACTTACTCTGATATAAACATGTAAATGAGTTGCATGCAAAATGACTAACATTGTAACAGTCTGATACAAAAAACCATGACAATCACTGTCAACAGGTGTAGTAAGGGAGCACCAACTACCTAGGAGTTTAGGCCTTGGCTATTTCACTGGACTCCTCTCCTAAATCTTTGATTTGAAGCAGAATGTTTACATCTTATTAAAGCTACTTCCCACAAATCACTTACTTACTTCGGACAGGAGGTGTATATTTAGGATGGAAAGTCCCAGCAGAAACCAAATCAAATGCATGTTTATATTAAGTCTCAACTTGCCCTCTTAAATCTGTTCTATAATCTTCATCACATTTTTGCAGGCATTTCTTCCAGGTTGATCAGGATCTCCCCAGAATCAAATCTAATAGTCACTTCTCTATTCTCTCATCTGACCCTTGGAAGCTTATTATAAGAACCATTCTCACATTCTTACTTAGGGTGTTATTGTTTTTTTTCTCAGTTTCTCATCATTACATTCTTACTTCCAGTGCACTGATTTACTCCTTCTCATTCCTTTCACTGGATCCCCTCTTCTTCCCAACTCCCAAACTTTACAGTTTCATAAGGTTCTTTCGTATAGCTCCCTTATTTTTAAAAACTATATTCACTTACACACACACACACACATACACACACACACACACACACACACACACACACACACACACACACACACACACACACACACACACACACACACACACACACCACAAGTTTACTGTCTAGTAGTACCTAACATCACCACCTGGATATCCAATGTAATTAAGACATTCAATATGTCCAAAGCTGAATTCTTGATTCTGTCTTTCAACCAAAGTGTAGTCTCCCAGTAGGGGTCATCTCACTAAATGGTTCCACCATTTATCCTGTTACTTGAGCTAAAAAGTGCCTTCAACTTCACTTAATTTTTCTTGTATGGCACTTAACAAAATGTTTTCCTTCAGAAAACATTTACTGAGGCTTAGACATTATTGCAACTGACTTGAACAACTCATTTTATGTTTAAAAAACATTAATGTACTAAGTAAAGGGGTACAGAGGTTGTCATTGTCACGCTGTAAACACAGTGTGTGCTCCCAAAGACTGTCAGACTTGACCTTCTCTATTATGCTTTATGAGGAGGGTGGGAAGCCAAGGATCAGACCGCAAGTCTTGTACATTCTCAATAGTGCTTTACCATTGGGTCACACCTGGCCTCTGTACAGGTTTTGTCTTGCCTGTCTCTCCATGCTACACATGGAACTGGAAGTCTCTTAGTACCGAATTTTCTCTTGCCTCTCTACAGTACGTGGTTTTTTAATTTTTCTTTTTTCTTTTTGTCGGTCATGGGGCTTGAACTCTGGGCCTGGGTGCTGTCCCTCAGCTCTTCAGCTCAAGGCGAGCGCTCTACCATTTGAGCTACAGCTCCCCTTCCGGTTTTCTGGTGGTTTATTGGAAAATAGGAGTCTTTCCTGCCTGGGCTGGCTTTGAACCTCAGATCTCAGCCTCCTGAGTAGCTAGGATTACAGGCGTGAGCCACCGGCGCCCAGTGTTTTTTAATTTTTCTATGAAAACAGCAGAGATAGCAAGTATTAGCTAGGCTAAGAACAGATGACAATGTTCATTAGTCTTTATAGACAACAGGCTCCTCAAAAAGTAAAATGAGAACTGCAATGTGATCCAGCAGTCTACTAGAGGGTATATAGCCAAGGAAATGCAACCAGTAACAGAGAAATAGCTGTACCTTATATTATTGCAGCTTTATTCACAATAGTCAAGGAATGGAATGAACCTGAATGTGCATAGATAGATGAATAGAGAAAGAAATTGTGATCACATATATGTAGTGGCATGTTCTTCACCCATAAAGAAGGAAATTCTGCCATTTGTAGCACTAGGGGTAGACCTGGTGTACCTTACGCTTGGCAAAATAAAACAGACACAGAAGGGGAAGTACTACTTGATCTCACTTCTGTGCTGATTTTAAAGAAGTTGTTTTCGCAGAAGCAGATAGACCAATGGTTACCACCAGACCCAGGGTGAAGGAAGTGGAGAGATGCTGGTCAGAAGGGACAAAGCTGAATGAGTTCTGAGGATCTGATACCCAGCAAGGATGGGGATGATTAATACTGTATTGTGATAGTCGTCACCCATTATGAACTTGTATCAAATCATTCTGTGAAGTTTAACTATGTTCACTCTTTATTTGATAAATAATTGATTAAAAAGTCTTCTGTTTAAGGGATGACATTAATCAATATGTATTGTATTCATAAACTGACCTGTTGAACTGAACCCTTTTGTACAATTATTTAAACATAATTTTTTGGGGGGGTCCGGTTGTGGGGCCTGAACTCTGGGCCTGGGTGCTGTCCCTCAGCTCTTCAGCTCAAGGCTAGTGCTCTACCACTTGAGCCACAGCGCCACTTCTGGCTTTTTTCTTTTTGCTTATGTGGTGCTAAGGAATCGAACCCAGGGCCTCAGTCATGCAAGGCAAGTGCTCTACCACTGAGCCACCTTCCCAGCCCTTAAACATAATTTTTTTAAAAGAAAAAATATCTTCCACTTAGCATCAGATCATTCTTTTAATTTTGAAGTTAGCTAATGTTACTTTTCTTCAAGACCCTCTCACAGTTTTCTCTTTCCTAAAGAATAAACCAGACCATTCTGTCTGCTAAGCCCTCTTGACTTAATGATCTACTGTGAGCATTTGCAGAGATGGGCTGAGAAAACACCCATATAATTCAGGCTTATCAATGCAAGTTACATGACTAAAGGTAAAATTTTAAGGCTTTCTTTCACATGTGATAAATCTGATTAAATAATTGTGTGAACATGTGACAATTCAAAGTTTTAGCATTTTCTCTCCATGTCATTGCACTTTACCTCCAACAATAATATGTAAATTCAGGAGCAACAAGATTTATTGAAGATTCAAATTGTCCAGCACACCTTATTTTACTTTTCTTAGATTTTTAGTGGTACTAATGTTTGAATTCAGGACCGTCTGTTTATGAGGCTCACTTGCTCTCCCATTTGAGCTATGAATCCAGCTTAACTTTTTCAATTATTTTGGAGATGGAGTCTCAGACTTTACTGCCTTGGCTAACCTTGAACCATGATCTTAGAATGTCAGTACCTTAAGTAGCTAGTATTATAGGTGTAAGGCCCTGGTATGTGGCTTGTTGTTGCCTGTACTATATATGTTGTTTGTTTATATCTTAAGAACCGCAACTGGAACACAAGAGAAATAAAAATCTGAACATTAGCCTTTTATGGAAAATAGACAATTGTGTTGTATTCATGATAAGAGTTGGGGTTTGAAAAGTAAACAGTCTTTTTTCTTATCGAAACAGTTATTCCATCCAACCCATCTTGCATTGCAATGCTGTGGTCTTTGCTGATGTCAGCAGGGGCACAATCCAAATCTTTGTAGAATTTTAACAAGATTTTTGGATGATCTTTTCTTTCAAGTGTGTAGTCCCAGAGATGGGAAAGCATTTCCCTGAGAGGTAGTCATGAGTAGTACTGAGATTCCAGGAACCAATGATAAGAGCCTAATGATAACTTGTTGTCATTGCATCTCTAGAGTGAGAAGTAATGGGAAACATGGAGTTGAGAGGAGGATTTGACCTTCCTCAGCTTTGGGAACAGGCCTAGCCTATGGACAACTCCTTCACCCTTTGATATTACCTTGAAAAAGCTGGCATGGTTACTCTCAAGTTCACTTAATTCTCTGCATTCCAGCTCTCCTCCAGAACTTTTCTGCAACTGGCACTCTTTATAGCTTTTAAAAGAGATCTTGAAAGTATTTTACCCTAGATTTGGAGCTTCTTTTATTGAGAGCACTGATCCCAATGACCTTATTTCAGAATCCAATTTGAATTCTTTCCATTTTGCCTTTGCTACCCCTAACCTTCAACCCTTCACCAGTTCTGTTAAGATATTTATTATGAAGGTGACCAAAGACCTTCATGTTGCGAACTAGTGCATATTTTATTTGACTGCTCTATTGGCTCATATTTCTTCTCCTTCATCAGATATTTTCTCTCAATATTGTACACTAACTCTATTTTGGAAAACCTTGAATTTCCTCAAGGCTTAGTCTTGTTTTAATTCCTTTGGCTTTAAAATAGATGAGTAGGGTGTAACTCATTTGGTAGAGCACTTGCCTAGCAAATACAAGACCCTGAGTTCAAACTCTAGTACCACTTAAAATGGGGGCAGGGAGAGATCAGGCATAGTGACACACACCTGTAATCTCAGGTATGCAGAAGGTAGACTAGAAGGATTATGGTTTATAGTTAGCCCAGGCACAACTTAACTTGAAAAACAAGATGAACATGGTGGCACAAGCTTGTAATTTCAACCAGATGGGAGGTAGAAATAGAAGGATTGTGGTTTGAGGCAAGATGAAACTCTACCTATAGAATAAACTTCAGACAAAAAGACTATGGCTCAAATGATAGAGAACTTGTCTCACAAGCACAATGTTCTGAGTTCAAACCCTATTATGCTCCCCAAAAGAATAATTAATATGCTAATCTTTACTAAAATATTGGCTCCAAATTTGAATTCATCAAAATATTAGAAGATTAAGAGAGAAAATACATATGATTTTAAATAATATTTACAAAATACCATTAGACAAAATCTACCATTTATTCATGATAGGACTTTCAAGCTAAAGTGGAAGGAAAATTTCTTCATGACAAGCATGAAGGAACTCTCTGAAACAATAAGATCCTACCATATCAATAATAAAAATAAAACTTCTTTCTAAGAGCAGACTGGGAAATAAACACAGATTGCCACCAGTAACACCTAGTTATCATTATACTGGTAGGTGGCAGCAGGATGAAAAATGAAATGCAAGAAAGTGACAATCATCTTCACAGAAATAATATGACTTCATGTTCCTATCGAACTCATGATATTGAAGTCTTATTAAAAAAACTAGTCCTATTTGTTATATCAAAAAATGAAAAAATGATTAAGTTTAGAAAATAATTAGAACATAATTTTAAAAAATGCTTCATATATATGTAATATATATATGTAATATGTAATATATATATGTAATATCGATAATGTGAAGACTTAAGGATAAACATGTCACTAGAGATGTGCGTGATTTCATAGAGAAATGCTGGGGTTCCCTTTCTGAGATACACAAAAAAGAAAATCTTCATTTAATCAAGCAGCACTTCCTCTCAATGTCCTGGAGACCCACTGCAAGCAGTCACTGGGAGCAATAGTGAGCCACAGTACAATAGGTATTGATGTGGTTGTCTTTTGAATTACTAATTACTTACTATAAAAAGAAATATGGAAATGAATGCTAGGCTCATGTTTGTAATCCTAGCTACCCAGGAGGCTGAGATCTAAGGATCATGGTTTTAATCTAGTCCAGGCAGATAAATCTCCAGTTTAGCAGCAAAAAGCCAGAGATGGAAGTGTGGCTCAAGGGGTAGAACATCAGGCTTTAGTGACTTAGTTAAGCAAGAGTACAAGGCCCCGAGTTCAAATCCCAGTATGGCACAAAAATAAAATGTAAAAAAAAAAAGTAAAGACAAAACCTAAAGAAGGTTTTGTTTTCTCAGAAGAAGATGCTAGATCCCACATCAGGTCTTTTCATGCAACTGCAATAAGAAAAACTGCTTTGTGTTTGTGCTGGACAGTGCACTGGATCAGAGCCAAACACTGTTCTGGGACATGAATATGTGATTCATAACTCCACGACAGAATTGTAAGTTGTTTGGTATGTGGCTTTAGAGCAAATCAGGTTTTCATCTGAAAAAGATAAATTAGACTCTTGCTACATAACACAAAAAGCATCAACAACCTAAACATAAAAGGCAGAGTATAAACATCTTATTGATGTAAAAGACCTTTATGTACCACATAACACCACAGGAATATTTATCAAAGGAGTCTAAAAACGAACGATTGGCTAATAGAGTTACTTTGAAATTAAATAGTTCCATTAACCAGAAAGTAACATTTAGAGAAAGAAAAAATAAAACACAAAGCATAAGGAAATATTTATGACACACATGGTCAAGAATAACTCTCTGAATTACCTAAAGAACTTCTATAAAAAGCTGGAGATAGCATGCAGAAAACACAGTTTAAAAATATGAGCAAGTAGTTCACACAAAAAATAAAAATTCTCAATAAATACTTGAAAATTTGTTCTGGTCAAATTTATTAATAATCAAGAAAATGTTGATTACAAACCTTACTGAGGGGGTTTTGTCTATAGTCGAGTGGGAAAGCACATCTCTGGGTCCTGAGCTCAATTTCCAGCACCAGAAAATTCAACCAATCCAAAACATCACACTGGTCAGGTATTGGCGGCTCATGATTGTAATCTTAGCTACTAAGGAAGCTAAGATTTAGAGGACCATTTTTTTTCCATGTGATGTACCTTTTAATTTTGTAGAAGAGAAGAAAAGTAGAAAGAAGTTCTAGTCATCTCAAGGAAGAAAGATTAATTAAAAATGGAAATAGGAATCAAGCACTAGCAAGAATAATCAAAAACAACTTACAAGTAATTGCAAACACACATATAATCTTGAAACAAATTTAGTTAAAGATAAATACTAGATAACTGGATAAAAATAAGCTAAATATAGAACTCTGCAGGAAGAACACTGAATTTTAGGAAAAAGAAGATAATAATAGGCAAAACCTCATCTGAATAAAGTTATTTGATGGTGTAGAAATACTCCTTTGAACTTATTAGACATAAAGGCATAATGGAATATTAATGATGATCATAAAGATAAGGACAATTCTTAGGTGATAAAGTAATAAGATACTCAACCCATCAAATTCTAAAATAATATGGTAATATTCAATCCATCCACTTCTAACAGCACTGCCTTGACATGCATAAAGCAAGAAATAAAACACAAAATTGTAAGAGAAATCGATCAAATAAACTCACAATGCAGCTTTTAGCTTACTTTGGAAAAACTGAAAAATTCTCAAAGCTCACAATGAACAAATTTGCTTTAATTTTCATAGATGCTTCTGTGAAGTCCAGCACATTTTTCACTGAATAAGTAGGGTACATTCAAGGAATTGATACTTTAAAATTAGAAAAGCTAAAACTGCAACTTAAAAATAAATGTTGAAGGAGATAAACAGTGATTAAAGATGCAAAATATTAGTAAAAACTCAATTTCCATCAGTTTAATTTATTTGTTTTTGCAAAACCTCTTAAAGTAGGCATGAAAACTCTTATTTCCTTTATAAGGCTTATTAATCAAAATCCTTCATTTTACTTAATGGTCAAATATAAAGCACCCAGGAGACTGAAGCAGGAGGATCACAAGTTGGAGCTTAGTATTTGCTACAAATGAGTCCATCTCAAACAAACAAACAAAAACAAAAACAAAATCCAAATACAACAAAAGACAAGCAAGAAAAGTATAAGGATGCCTTCCATAAACACTTTTCTTCTGAGTTGTACCTAAGGCTTTGCTGTCCCTCACATGTAGGAAATTTTAAAAAGTTGTGCTATTTAGAAGTAACAAAAGAAACATTAGTTTTAAAAATGGCATGGCTATTTCTACAGGAAAGAAAGAAGATGCACAAAATTTAGACTTTATAAAAGTATAATATTACACTGGGCACTGGTTGGCTCATGCATCTAATTCCATCTACTCAGGAGGAGATCAAGGATCATGGTTCAAAGCCAGCCTGGGCAAGAAATTCCGTTAGAGTCTTATCTTCAATTATCCACCAGAAAACTGGAAATGGAGCTGTGGCTAAAGTAGTAGAGCACTCACCTTAAGCTGAATTGCTCAGGGACAGTGCCCAGGCCCAGAGTTCAAGTCCCACAACTGACAAAAAAATGTGTAACATTTACTAAACACAACAATAATGTTTTCTGAAGACTATAAAATGTTTTAAATATGACAGCAAATCTTTTCTGTGATGGCAGAAAGAGAACCCAAGAATGTATTTTTAAAGTAGGAAACATTTTATTAAAAAAAAAAAACCATTAAACCTTGCTGAAGGATATTTCAAAAAGGACAAGATAACTTGGAATATAAATTGTGTTGATATGTGAGAAGACTGACTTTCCTGGGAGTAGCAGTAATCACCAACCTGCAAAGCAGGGTTTGTTGTTTGTGAGAGGAATTTGAGTTATAGAGGCTAAAAATAATACACAAAATTAAGGAAGATACTTGCTAGGAATAATTATCTATCTATCTAATCTATCTATCTATCTATCTATCTATCTAATCTATCTATCTATCTATCTATCTATCTATCTATCTATCTATCTATCTATCTATCTATCTATCTATCTATCTATCATCTCTATCTATCTATCTATCTATCTATCTATCTATCTATCTATCTATCTATCTATCTATCTATCTATCTATCTATCTATCTGTCTGTCTGTCTGTCTGTCTGTCTGTCTGTCTGTCTGTCTGTCTGTCTGTCTATACTGGGGCTTGAACTCAGAACATCATGTTCTAGCTTGACCTTTTTGCTTAAGTATAGTGCAGCTCCACTTCCTTTTTTTTTTGTTGTTGGTTAGTTGGAGAATTTTCTGCCCTGGCTGGTTTTTAATTTTGATCCTTGTATCACAGCCTCTTGAGTAGCTAGAATTATATTTATGAGCCACCAGCATCTGATATCAAGACCATTTTAAAGACGGATAGGAGGAGAGTAGATTGGCCTTTCTAAAGAATCCATAAGGCTAGTTTTCCTGGTAGTGGAGAAGCAGAGGCAATACAGCCTTGGAGCATAGAGACAGTGGTGTGTGTGTGTGTGTGTGTGTGTGTGTGTGTGTGTGTGTGTGTGTGTGTGTGTGTGTGTGTGTGTGTGTGTGTGTGTGTGTGTGTGTGTGTGTGTGTGTATGTGTGTGTGTGTGTGTGTGGTGCATATAGAGGCTCATCATAATGTATTTTGTAAATTATCATTATACATAAATATGTAAATATACCATAAATATACATGGCATAACTATAATATATTAACTTAAATTTCTGCTTTACTTTGTAATAATAAAAGTATAGCAAAAAGCAATGAGCAACATTTATTAAGTGCTCAGTTCATCCCAAGGACTAACCTAATAAATGATTTTTATTTTCTCATCTAGTCTTGGCCTATGCTATAGTGTTTTACAGAAGAACAAAGCAAGTCTCAGAAGGGGGAACATTGATTTTGGATATATGCTCAAGACTGACATGTTGAATTGTAATTCCTTTGAATAACTACTCTCAAACATAAAAAAATTACAAAATGAATGAACTAGAGACAAAGTATGAACTCAACAAGCAAGAACTCACTGAGGCCCCACATTTGCACACATGTGAGCAATGGCTGAAAGCTACATGATGTATTCCTACCATTCTTTTACCTTCTTCCACATGGACATTAAATATAAAGAAACTACATACAACAGTCCATTCTCTGAAATGTGTCCAGCTCAGATTGTCATCTGGGGCATGTGGTGTCTTTCCCAGGGTAGGCCCTGAGCAAACAGTTATTGACTGAGCTGAGTACTTTACAATCTGGCATCAAGTTATAAACCAAATTAATCCATATTAATTCAGAAAATACCTGATAGGTATTGGTTTGGTCCAAAATTGATTTCCTAGGTATGCCATTAGAGAGTAGGTGGCCTTGATTTCACTCCTTCCGGTAGGTGGTAATTAGATTAGGAAGGCTGTGTGAACTATTTTAAAAGGCTTCTTTGGAAACTCCTGGATGTTCATTTGCTTTGCAAGCATTTCTCTCTTTACTCACAAGCTGAGCTAATATGTCTCCTCAGCCAGCTTGGGCTAACCTTGGATGACCTTTCTCCTTGTTTAGAAGTCCACCAAGATAAATTTCCATTTCAAGCACAGCCCTTGCTTCTGTAACAGTTCCCATCCCCACAGCTCTCACCCTGATGGAGTTTGCATCTGTAGTTCCCAGGCGAGTGCTCAGCAGGACTCATTTCTCTTGCCCTCTGTTTTTGCCTTTGCTCTGTGTGTGTGTGTGTGTGTGTGTGTGTGTGTGTGTGTGTGTGTGTGTGTGTGTGTGTGTGTTGATATTTCAAGGCCTACTCGTATTTTAGTCATTTGTGCTGATTTTTGTTATCATTAAGTACTTGACAAGGGAGTTTTAATTCAACATAATGATTTATGAATATAATGCATCTTAGTCAATGTCACCCCTTTCATTGCTCTCCCCATCTCTCCCAACTTCACTCATTCCCTCAATTTACCCATATCCATTTTCACACATGCACTTTAAATAAAATGATTGAATTCATCAACCCTTCCTCTCTCCATTCACCTGTCCCCATTCCCTACATGGTCTAGCTTTCTAGTTTTCATTTTGCTATACTGTAAGTTAGTCTCTACTGCATACACTGTACTTCAATTAATGTGTTTGTGTTCATATGCATATGACCCTCTATATGTTCACATGCATATTTATAATTTAAATCTAACTCCAAATAAAAAACATATTTTTTGTCTATCTGAGCCTGACTAATTTCATTCACACAATAATTTCCAGGACTATCCATTTTCCTTCAAATGATATCATATCTTTCTTCCCAATAGATAAATACAATTTCATCTTTTAATATATTGATGACACATTTTCTCTTTTTATGATTTTTTCTTTCTGTCAGTCATGGGGCTTGAACTCTGGGCCTGGGCCCTGTTCCTGAGCTCTTCAGCTCAAGACTAGTGTTCTACTGCTTGAGCCACAGTTCCACTTCTGGTTTTCTGTTAGTTAATTGGATATAAGAGTCTTAAGGATGTTCCTGCTTGGGCTGGCTTTGAACCACGAACCTCAGATCTCAGCCTCCTGAGTGGCATGAGACACCAGCACTTGGCTTGATACTTTTTCCTGCTTCATTTGTCCAGTGAAGGACATCCAGGCTGTTTTTATAAATTGGTTATGGTGGGTAGTGCAGCAAACCTTTGCTTTTATGTTCACCATTTTTGAAATGGAACTGGCTGGAGATACTTGTGCTCTAGATATATCCCAGCTTTCTGAGAGCCTGTTCAAGTAGATATTCCAAGTGTTTGCTGATGCTGTGTTGATTTTCAGAAAATTATGCTCAACGACTTCTGTCCTAGCTTAAAAAATAGGTTTATTTTGGTACTTTTTTGCCTTCTATCTTGTCCCTTAATATTAATAGATATCCTATTTGGCCAAGTTCCTAGAAGTTTGGAAGTCTTTTGCAGTTATGAAAATATTCCTTGGCCAATGTTCCTTAAATATCCAACAGTCCTCTGGTATCACCCTAAAATTCAATGAATTTCACTGGATTAACATTTTTATCCAAATAATCTTTGCTCAGACTCAATATATTATCATTTCCCTCTGAATGTTGTTGAAACAATTAATTTTAATTTTAGCTTACGGCCTTTGCAGTCTTTTTTCTTAAATCTGAATTGATTCTTCTTACTATCTTTATCACTGTGATGTTTTTACAGAAAATCATGAAGGCTGTGATGTTTATAAAAATGTATTTATAGAAACAAATAAAATAAAAACACCCAAATATTTTTGCTTGCATTTACTTGATAACTTCATGTTTTTGGGTTTTTTTTGTTTGTTTGTTTTCTGTTGGTGATAGGGCTTAAACTCAGGGCCTATGCACTATCCCTGAGCTTTTGCTCTCAAGCCTGGAACTCTACCACTTTGAGCTATAGCACCACTCTGATTTTCTGGTAGTTAATAGGAGAAAAGAGATATAGATTTTCCTGCCTGGACTGGCTTCAAACCATGATCCTCAGATCTCAGCCTCCTGAGTAGCTAGGAGTACAGATGGGAGCCAGCGCCTGGCGCTCTTTAAGTAGTTGTGTATAGGGGTTTCAGTTCAACATATAAGTTTGACTACAATACATCTTGATTAATGCCACCCCTTCCATTCTTCTCCCCATTTCTACCAATCCCACCCATCTCCTCAACTTACCTTGTTCCATTTTCATGTATGTATGTACATTGAATATTAACTGTACTAACCCATCCTTCCTTTCTCCATTCCTCTGCCTTCCTCTCCTCTTCACCTCTCCATTTCTGACAACAGCTAGAAAGTCTTGATTTGTATTTATCTTTAAAGTCTTCCATCCTTTGGAATAGAAGAATATTTCTATATTACATTCACAATGACAGAATGCTAGTTTTGTTCTCATTCATTTTACCCTGTCTCTCTGTCTGCTTCTGTCTAACTCTTCTCCCTCTGCATTTGTGTGTGCCAAAAAAAAACACTTTGTTTTCTTTCTCTCACTATCTCTACCTTCTTTTTCTCATGTTTGTAAGTCCTCTTATGTAATCACCCTGCTTGACAATATCAGAAAATTCAAAGTTGAATAAGATAGCAATCTACCTTTCAGGAATGCATTGACTATGGAAAGAGAGATGTATAACAAATGACTGTGAATACATAAAATTCTGCAACAGAATTTTGTACAAACCACTGGATCATGACTCCATGTCAAGGTGAAAAGAAAGGAATTATATATAGATCTGACTTTAGTCTGAGATAGAAGAAAAATTAGTGGATTTTGTAGGGAGATAGTTTCCAGATCCACTAGAACTCTCAAGTCTGTTCCTGTGTTTTTTTGTGTGAGTGTGTGTAAACTTAGGCAAGTTTCTTTTATCTGTAAAATTTAGTTTCCTCACTGACCAATTGTCCTGAATACACTCTTAGAAACCAATAATTCATGTCGTATAAAGCACAGGGCCTGGCACACTTACTAGATAGGAGTAGAAGAGCCACATTATGTTTGGCATATGTAGGTGACCTTTAGACTGATGGATATGTCTTAACTAGAGAAATAGTTGTGCACAGAAACAGTCCATGTGTGTTTATGACAGGTCAAACAGAAAAAAATAAGCCTTCAGATGAAGGAACTTGGTGCTGGCAAAGAATGATTGACATTCCATGAAGAAATGTAAGTAGATCAGATGAGCTTTCCTTTACCTGGCTGAGGGGTTGAGTTGATTCTTCTCTAACTAAAACACCATGCTCTACTTTGCATTCAGAAAGCTGTGTGCAGATGGATTTCAGCCTGAAGATGGGGGATAGTTGTCCAATTAGGAGGATTTGGCAAGTATCAAAGCAGGAAATAATGAAGTTCCTAATTAGGCCTCTGTATTGGGAGCATGGAGACAGATGTGGGGTATCTAAATACAGACTGAGTAGACCTTGGCAAGAACTAAATGTATGTGATGTGAGTGGGAGAAGAAGCATTACATCTTCCTCTACTGGCTGCCCCCAAATGCTGTGCATACTTTCAATGGTGTGATCAAGTTCACATCTTTGCTATAGATTCCATTTAATGGACTCTGAATTCACTTATATATCAGTTTAATACATTTATATTAGTTGGACATATTGATGAACTAGTGTAAACTCAACATTTTGGAGGCTGAGACAGGAGAATTATGAGTTCAAGGCCAACATGTAAGGCCTTGTCTTGCCCCCCAAAGTATTTTATATATGTAATATTATATATATATACATATTTACATATTATACATCACTTACATATTGTGTATATAATATACACATCTATCATCTATTAGCTATGTATCTTATGTATCTATCTATCTCGTTGAGATCTGCTGCAGAGAAACATAAAAATAGTCAAGACGTACTTGTTCCATGAGAAAGATTTTGCTCGGTGAGTGAGGGCAGAAAGAAAATATTTACCACTCATCAGAAATTTCAGCCAATCCTTTAGGTTTGGTTAAACCTCTAGGGAATAAAAACAATGAAGTTCTGGTGGTTATTAGTCATACAAAACAATCATTTACAAACCAACTTTCAATAATTTAGTTACAATAAAAAACATTTTCAAAAAAAAGAAAAATATTTTGCTGACTGGCACAGAGAAAAGAGAGAACATCTATTTTTCTTTGTTCTAATGTTTTAAGCACAAAGAGCTATTAAATCAAAAAGAAGTCAGACCTAATTGTTATTCTGAGGGTGGACTGGTATTTTTCTTTTCCATCTTTCCAGCTTGATGGATTATGGGAAATCCTCATTTATGTGACCTGCTGTACTGAGGACTAAATTAGCTCTTTCTGGAGGAACATGAACATTTCACCAAGTGATTTGAGCTATTGCCATATTCCATAGAACTCTGTGTTCCATACTGCCAGCTCCTTCCCTAGAGGGAAGTGATCTGAATTTTCTTTCAACCACTTCCAAACTTTTCCTTGATTTTTTGTTTACTTCTATAAAAGTGTAACGGTGCAGGTAATATTTAATTCCACTTTTATTTAAAAATATATCATGCCTCAACTAGTTGGGAGCAAAACAGGCTATGCTATATCAATAAGCAATAAGTCAACTTTCAATGGGTGTACACAGGGTTTATTTTTTCTTGTTAAAATGGCCCAGTGGGGATGGGTCTTGGGTTATCCTCACCTCATACCTCATTCTAGAATGGAGCAGCCATAAGTGAGTATGTAGTGTTTTCTCAGGTTTCTGTGACATAAAGAGGAAAGGTTTATTTGTCTAAAGTTTCACAGATGCATCTGAGTTGGTCCCACTGCTTTTAGTTCTGTAAGGAGGGAAGCATATCACCGTGGAAGCTCATAATGGAGAAAGATGCTCAGCTCATTGTGGCTGAGAAGAAAAATAGGAAGAAGAGACTCAACTTCTACAGTCTCCTTCAAGGGCACACCTAATAACGTAACTTCCTCCCACTAGTTCCCACTTCCCTAAGGCTTCGTGACTTCTCCTGTAGCTCTATCTGCTGGAATCAAACCTTTAACAGAGGCTTTTGAAGGATACTGATCCTATGCATAGCAGGCAGTGTCATGGCAGAGAAAAGAAGCAGCATGTGGTCACAGTGCACTGGCCTTTAAAGCTTGACTAAGTGGGAAGACAGACCTACGTGTTAACTTTTATTGAACAATTCAGGGCACACTTTTAACAACAAAGTGAGGGGAGAATTAAGTCTTATTCTACCAATGGGAAGATGAGAAGCTGAATACTTATGGGCAGCTTCAATGACAACTCACAATGCTCTCTTCAACATACTTTTGTCTGTTGTTTCCACATACAAATGCTAAGCTTCTAACCATGAAGTCAGCCATAGGTCCAGTCATGATATCAAATTGGAAGTCCAAGATATTTAGAATGCAGAGTAGTTTCTTCACTAGGGAAGATGTGCAGTAGTTTCTTCTTCAAGCCTAATTATGGACTCAAGCACATATACCTGCCTCTTTCCAACATGCACAGCCAATTTGCAGTACTATACTAGAAGAGAGCCAGGAACTCCCAAGAAACCCTGTCTTGTTTTTTGTGTTTTGGGTTTTTTTTGACAAGGAGGAGAATGAAGCATACAATCGACACGCTAGGGAAATTCTTTGTCCTTATTCCTCCTTGACTGCCATCTAAGAAGGCACTGGGGAATGTTCTCTCTGACTGACAGGCATTTTCCATCCTTGCTCAGGAACAGTTAGGAAGCCATGATTAATGTCACACTTAACAGTGTCCTTTACTCCTTTACTCTAGGAGATGCTTTCCCCTGTCATTGCCTTGCCTTTCCTTCACTTCCGTGTACTCACCCCTCCTGTCAACTGGATTTCCACGGATGTCCTTTTGTCTCGGTCTCTCTCTCTCTGTCTCTCTCTCTTTTGGTGTTGGTCCTGTGTCTTGAACTTAGGGTGAAGGAGCTGTCCCTGAGCTTCTTTGGCTCAAATCTAGTGCTCTACCTCTTGAGCCACAGCTCTACTTCCAGATTTATTGGTAGTTAATTGGAGATAAGAGTCTCTGACTTTTCTGCTCAGGCTGGCTTAGAACTGCAAACCTTAGATCTCAGCCTCCTAAGTAGCTAGAATTACAGGTGGGAGCCATTGACATATAGATGTCTCTTTTGACAATTAAATTCAAATTCAAAAAGTTTCAGAGCTTGAGTTACTAATTTTAGAAAATTTGACATGAAGGTTAATTTTAGAATATTTGACATGAAGATTATTAAATATGAATGTTTGACTTCACCTGTGTAAGCTATTGGCTGGGAATTAATAATAAGATGCTAAAAAAGTGGGTAGTGTTCTTGAACAAGCATCCTGTCTTTACCTGTCACATTCTCAGATGTCTTTCTGAACTTCTGTTACATGGAACTCATTGTCAAGTGTTTTTCAGAATCTCCCTTTCTGTGTGTATTTTACTTTGTTCACTGTGACTCATCTTGCTCTTTAATTGAATGTCTGGCTTCATTTACTGTGACTCTCCTTTAAAAAGATGGATTGTACAAGTACATATACTGTCTATCCTTGTTGCTCATTGATTATACTGCAGTGTTCAACTGTTCCTCCTATAAAATTCCTCCTCCAAAAGACAATGGTAGTGGCTAACACTCATGTGAAGGGAAGTTCTTTATCCTGATAAAATTTATATTTATATTTATTTTTTAAAATTGTATTTTATTTTATTGTAAAGGTGATGTCCAGGGGGTTACATTTACATAAATAAGGTAATGAATACATTTCTTGTGACCCTCTCCCTCATTTTTTCCCACTTTCCCTCCCCCAGACTCTTCTCACCCCAAGTTGTAAAGTTCACCTAACAAAGTGTCTTGTGAGTATTGTTGTCACATTGGTTCACCCTTTATCCTTTGTCTCACCATTTTGTTATTCCCCTTGCCTTCCCAAATAAGATAAATGTATATATAAGACACAGAGTACCAAAATCAAAAACAGTGACAACATGGGGGGGGGGGAAGCGAAAGAAAAAGAAATTACCTGGTACAATAAAAACAACAATAACAAAGAAAAACCTCTTATTTCCATATGCTGGAGTTCATTTTGATTATCATAATTTTATATGGTCATATGTACAGAGTTATTGATTTATTGTGATCTTCTGCTAGGACAATCCTAGGCATATACTAACTATTACAAATAAGGGATACCATGGAGTCCATGTTTCTTGGTGTTTGGCTTACTTCACTTGATATGACTTTTTTCCAAGTCTTTCCATTTCCTTATGATGAGGTGATGTTATTCTTTCTGATGGAAGCATAAAATTCCAATTCATATATAAACCACATTTTCTTGATCCATTCATCTATTGAGAGGCCACCTGGATTGGTTTCATATTGAGAGAAAGGTTCTTCCATGTGATTTTGGAAAAACTAATCACCTGAAAAATGACCACCAAAGAAAGTATTGCCTCTCTTCAAAAATGTACTGTCACTGGCAATTTAGCGCAAAATCTTTATCCTTCTTTTAATTGCTAGAGGAGGGGCTGAATTTGGTTCTGGGGATTCCTGTCTCTGCCTCTTGGGAATTGACGGGGAAGAAGAAAAGAGTCCTTGACTTCAATATGCCATTTAGTGAAAAACAGATGATAAATAACTAGGTAAAATAAATCATACGTAAGCATACATTATTGTTTGAAGTATTACTTTTTTTTCAAAATCCTTTGAATTTCATCAATAATTCACAGTTCCCAGGGATTTGAGAGGCAGCCTCTATTTCAATATTTCAGTTTATTTTTCATTGAGGCCTTTGCTATTCAAGGGAAAGTTTTCTTGGATGCTATGCTATTGGTATGTGATAGACCTTCATTTATTTAGACATTTTAATATTATGTAAAGTATATTTGAAATGCTTTTCTATATATTCTAAGCATCTATTGGGCCATACAATTTGCATTTTTTGTTTTTTTTAGTGGCATAAATTAGAAATTTCATTCTGAAAATTATTCCACCAAACAATATGCCTTAGAGGTATATGATAATTATTTCATAGGAGTTGCTAGTAATTTCCATACTGATGGACTCTTCAGGCATTTCCAATATTTCCTTATTATCAAATAAACTTACAAGTAATATTGTGTTCACTGTTTGGAATATTACAAGTGATTCCCCAGATCAGATGTTGAGAGCAGAAATGCTGAGACTTAATTGCAGTTTATTCTTTTAATGAAAATGACCATCTGCATTCATATCCCCATCTGTGACCATCCATTCCTACATGTTTATTAGTATTTTCTATGGTCAGATATCCATGCTGATACCAGGATGCTGAATGAAAGGACTTTAAAAAATATTTTATTGTAAAGATGCTGTACAGAGGGGTTATAATTACATGAATGAGGTAATGAGTACATTTCTTGTAGAGCACTATTACCCCTCCTTTGTTTTTCTCCTACTATCCCCTACCTCTCCTACTCCTCCCACGCTCTGCCCCAAGTTGTAAAGTTCATTTCCAACATAGTGTCTTGTGAGTATCATTGCTGCAAAGGGTGTGTGTCACATAAAGGACTTTTACATTGGCTTGTATATCTCTCATTCACTAGAGAGACTGAACACAATTCTTTTTTAATATTTCATGTTTGTTTATGATTTTCCTCTCAGCTGCTGCTTCATATCTTTTGCCAATTTGTCTATGAGTTAGTAGTATTCACTTTTCTGTATTGTGTTGTAAGAAGACAATTTTTGTTATTTTTACTACATCAACCTTTCCTACACTCTATGACTTAGTTTTATCTTTTCCCTTGTGCTTTGAATTCCAAAAATGTTAAAGTTTATGGCAGGTGGAGACTAAGGACCAGTTTTGTTGGCATCATTGATCATGTTAGGGTGGTTCCACACACAGTTAGCGCCTGAGCTTCCTTCCTGGGTGCATGGGCTCTGTTTTCATTGCCATCAGCTCTTGTCCTTCATTCTCACAGCTTCAATATTTAATAGTTAGTAAGGCTTGATATTTGCTAGAACAATAATTACTCTTTTTTTACTTTCAAATATGTCTTAGTTATTCTGGCACATTTTTCTTTCTCTTGAAGTGTAAAAATAGTTTACTGTCTTCCATGAAAAATGTCTCCTTTTCTCATGATGAATACATTTTCTTCTTGATTATAATTTCAAGAATTTATTATACTATGGATCTAAAAATTACAAGATTTACATATCCAGGCCTTTTTCCTCCTCTAATAACTTCCTGTTTTATTAGTCCAATTTAATTTTTAAAAAGTCTTCCATCAAATCTCACTTGAGATTTTCTTTAACTCCTTGGTATTTTAAAGTATTTCTAAATGTGGATAAATAGGCTTTAAATATGTTTACTTTTGGTGTTCTGTAGGTCTATTATTTTTGGGTTAAAAGTATGTGGATATATGTATAATTTCAAATAAATATTTACAGTACATAGATAATTTCATATATATTTGAATTTACAGATAATATATGAATATATAATTACAATTATAATCATATACATATGACTATATAATATATAATTTCAACTAGATGCAATATGTAATTTCAAATACATACATTTATTTATATACACACAGGTTTCCTACCAAACAATATGCCTTAGATATGCAAGTATGAGTTGGTGGTAATTTCTGTATAGAGGGACTCTTCAAATGTTTGTAATATTTTGTCCTATCAAGTAAACCAATTACTCAGAGCAGATGTTGAGGGCAGAATTGCTGAGATTTAATTGCAGTTTTTCTTTCAGTGAAAATGACCATCTTGATTAGTAGGGGGGGTTCCGGGAAGATGGCGGAGGAGAAGCTGGAATCTGAACAAGCTCTCGCATAGAAAGTAGGTTTAGAGTTCCAGTGAACAGTCCTAAGCCAGAGAATCACACCAAGTGTACCATCACAGGACAGAGAGTTAGACAAGAGAGGGGAAGCCAAGGAAACGCACCAGCTGCCGCACCGGCGGCGGGGTCGCGGCCCGCGGGAGTCATACCTGAGACACAGAGAGTCGGGGACGAAGGAGCCAGACGCAGCGGACGAGCGGATTCTACTCAACACCAACAAGAACCGACAAGGAGCGAACATCTTCATCCTGCTGTTTGCAGACCAGAGACGACCCAGGATCCAAGACTCGGCGTGAGTACAAGCCCGACATCCTCACTCCTCAGGGAGCAGAGGAGGGAAGGCCACCCCTCCCCCCCCAGCACCGGTGATCTCCATCTTGGATACCGACAAAGCTCGGAGTTGCTGCTAGCTCCAGCTCAGGCCTTGGAATAAAACGAGTCATTTAGCAGGTCACAAGAACTTAACGCCGAAGTGACCTGCCAGACTCAGCTCCATCCAGGGAAAAGTCACCCAGCTCAGGCGCCAGCCATCGGAGTGCCTAGCGTCACTGGGTAACCAGAGCCAGAGGCTGCCCCTCCCTCTAGCAGCCACCACAATCAATTGAAAAAAAGAAACCCTGAGAATGGCTCTAGGCTGGGCGCTGTGAGCTCTATCACAAAATAGCCCCAGGGAAAAGCTACTGTTTGTTGAAAGGCCTCAACCCTACCCAGAACCTAGCCTCATAACCACATCCCCCTCTTTTGTGACTCTCAAAGCAGACCACCCTCCCAGAAAACTAACCTGGGAGGGGGATCTCAAAATCTTGGGTAAAGCAGAGCATTTTTCTGCCTCTTCCAACCAACCGACTTAAGAAACCAATCAAGCCACAGGACCTCAAGCTGACCAGAGACTACAACAAGAGACTGGTCGCAGACAAAAGGGAGATACAGGATTCCTCCCACTCCTCCCCTCCCCAAAAAAAAAAATCAAAAGACTTTTTTTTTCTTTTTTTCTTTTTTTTTTTTTTTTTTCTTCTTCTTCTTTTCTTTTTTTTGCTTGTTTTTTGTTTTTTGTTACCTTATATATATATATATATATATATATATATATATAAATTTTTTCCCTTCTAAAACTTTTATTAATCTTTAATTTTTGCCTCTTCTGAAAAAATAATTGTTTTCCAGTAATTTTTTTTTCTCATCTTATAATTTTTATTTTAGGAATACGTGAATGAGAGTTTTCCTTTCTTTTCTTGTCTTCTTTCTCTTTTTCTTTCATTCTTAATTATCTTTTTGTTTTTTATCTAGCTCTACTGAACTTCTGATCTTTTCTTCTCCCTTTCCCATCCTTAAAGCTTTCCACATCTCCTCTATGTCCCTCCCCTTCTCTGAACATATTCACATTCCTCTCTAAATAGACGGTCTTTTAACCTCTATAATAACATTAATTTTTACGTTTCTATTCTTTTTCTGGTCTCTCTTTATTCCCCTTTCCGTCTCTTCTTTTTCTCTCTCTCTCTACTTGCATCCTACCCAACCCATTTCCTGCACTGTGATTAGGACATAGTTAACTCTCCCTGTGCCTCCCCACACCAATCTATTCCTATTTTTTACCCACATCTCTCCCTAATCCTAATAATTTCTGGTTTTCCAAATTCTTTTCTGCGGTTCGAAGTCCTTTAACATATAGTCATTTGATGTTGAATAGATGTATCTGTTGAACTAGATTGTATCTGTAGACTATTGACTGTACAAATGCAAACTTTGGTTGATGGTTGCCTTAAGATAGTGTTCTAGCACAAAACTGGTGCAATCTGTATCTCAAATGGGCCGAGTAAGCCGGAAAAACACAAGAAAAATGGCAAATTCGGGTATCTCAATTCCCAACCTTGATAATCAGGGATTAGAACAGATAAAGAATAATCCAGAGGAGAGTTCCCAAATAGCTCTACAAACACTAATAGCAAACATGATAAATGAGAAGTTTGACAATGTACAAAGGACTCTGTATGAGCGTGATAGGGAGAGAGAGGAGGCATCCCAGAAGTTTATACAGGAACATCATAAGCGTGAGGAAGCTTCTCAAAAACTGATACAGGATTTGCGTGAACAACTTGAGAATACTCAAAGAGAAAGGGAGGAATGGCGTGAGCAGGCAGAGAACACTCAAAGAGAACTGCAGGAATCCCACAGAAGGGAGGAAACTAATCAAAGAGTAATTCACGAATTAAGAGACCAGGTAGAGAATACACAAAGATCACTAAAGACATTCATGGAATCCATTAACAAAGAGCTGAAGGAAGTCAGGGAGACCACAAAGGGAAGGCTGAATGGAACCCAACAGAAGGAATGGGAGTCCAAAGAAACCATAACCAATCAACTAAGTGATTTGAGAACAAACACTGAACACCAAATTAAGGAAGTAAAGAAATTCATACAAGACCTAAAACAGAGCTTCAACAAAGAACTTGAAGCCATCAAAGCTGACCAATTAGAAGGAAAAGAGATAAAAAACAAAGTAGAGAGTCTTGACAGCAGGTTAGACCATGCAGAAGATCGAATCACAGGGATTGAAGACAGCCTAGATATTATAGAGAAAGAACATACAACCATCCAAGACAAGTCCAAGAAATATGATAGGTCTATCCAACACCTGGAAGACACCATCAGAAGGCCCAATCTAAGGATAATGGGTGTAGAGGAGCACCTAGAAACAGAAGTTAATGGTCTAGGAAATTTGTTTAACAGGATCCTAGCAGAGAACTTCCCAAACATACAAAAAGATAGGCCTATTCAGATACAAGAAGCATTTAGAACCCCAAATAGACCAGACCAGAATAGGACATCCCACCGTCACATTATAATCCACACAGGATCAACCCAGACCAAGGAAAAGATCCTTAAAGCTGTCAAGGAGAAAAGGTTAATCACCTATAAAGGGAAACCAATTAGAATTACCTCAGATTTCTCACCAGAGACAATCAAAGCAAGAAGAGCCTGGAATGATGTATGCCATGCCCTAAAAACAAACAACTATCAACCAAGAATACTGTACCCAGCTAAACTCTCCTTCATAACTGAAGGCCAAATAAAAACCTTCCATAGCAAAGAAAAATTGAAACAATACATCTCCACCAAACCAGCCCTGCAAAAGATTCTTAAAGATGTCCTACACATAGAAAACCAACAAGAACGCAACAAAGGCCAAGAAACTGCACCCAAACTGAGAATCCAAGAGCCTTAGGAAGAACCCAGTTTTCACAGCCCCCAAGAAGGTGGATAACATGGCAGGAACTCCCAAATACCTCTCAGTCCTATCTCTTAATATTAACGGACTGAACTCTCCAATT
Source organism: Dipodomys merriami (assembly GCF_024711535.1). Lineage (NCBI taxonomy): Eukaryota > Metazoa > Chordata > Mammalia > Rodentia > Heteromyidae > Dipodomys > Dipodomys merriami. The sequence continues at coordinate 3,891,429 of NW_027202493.1, read as the reverse complement.
AAGCGACATAGACTGTCTAGTTGGATTAAAAAACAAGACCCTTCTATCTGCTGCCTGCAGGAGTCACATCTTGCCCGTAAAAACAAACATATTTTCAAGGTTAAAGGCTGGAACAAAATCTACCAAGCAAACGGCCCTCATAAACAGGCGGGAGTTGCAATCCTAATATCAGATAAAATAGACTTCAAATTAAAATTCGTGAGAAGAGATAAAGAAGGTCGCTACATACTAATTAAAGGATCTCTCCTTCAGGAGGATATTACAATTCTAAATATCTATTCGCCAAACATTGGAGCACCCAAATTTATCAAAGAAACACTACTTTCCCTCAAATCCCAGATAGATCCAAAGACATTAATCGTTGGGGATTTTAACACACCACTCTCCCCACTAGATAGATCAACTCGGCAAAAACTCAACAGAGAAACCGCAGATCTAAACAGCTGCATAGATCAACTAGACTTAACAGACATTTACCGAACATTTCACCCAGCAGCATCAGAATACACGTTCTTCTCAGCAGCACATGGGACGTTTTCTAAAATAGACCACATTTTAGGCCACAAAGCAAACTTGTCTAAATTCAGAAACATTGAAGTTATACCTTGCATTCTCTCTGACCACAAGGGAATAAAATTAGAACTCAACACCAAAAGCCACCAAAGAAAGTCCGGTATCACATGGAGGCTGAACAACACACTGCTGAATCATGAGTGGGTCATGGAAGAGATTAGAAAGGAAATTCAAATGTTCATGCTATTCAACAAAAATGAACACACAAATTACCAGCTCCTCTGGGACACAGCAAAGGCAGTACTCAGAGGCAAGTTTATAGCTCTGAGCTCCTACATCAACAAATTGGAGAGATCGGAAACTAATAATTTAATGACACATCTAAACCTCCTTGAAAAAGAGCAGCAAGATAAACCCCAATCCAGTAGACGGAAAGAAATAATCAAAATTAAATCCGAATTAAATGAATTAGAATCCAAAAAAACTATAGAAAGAATCAACAAAACAAAGAGTTGGTTCTTCGAAAAACTTAACAAAATTGACAGACCCTTAGCAAACCTTATCAGAAAAAGGAGAGAACACACCCAAATTAATAAACTCAGAGATGAGAATGGAAACATCACCACGGAAACAACCAAGATTCAGAACATTATAAGGGAATACTTCTCAAAACTTTATGCTAATAAGTTTGAGAACTTGACAGAAATGGACCTTTTCCTAGCAAATATTGACATGCCAAAACTAAACCAAGATGAGTTAAACCAGCTTAACAGGCCCATATCAAGCATTGAAATAGAAACAGCAATAAGAGACCTCCCAGCTAAGAAAAGTCCAGGACCAGATGGTTTTACAGCGGAATTTTACAAGGCCTTCAAAGCAGAGCTCACACCAATACTCCTCCAACTCTTCAATGAAATTGAAAGAGAAAGCTCACTACCGAACACATTCTATGAAGCCATCATAACCCTCATCCCAAAACCAGGCAGGGACTCATCAAAGAAAGAGAACTATAGACCCATTTCTTTGATGAACATTGATGCAAAACTTCTCAACAAAATTTTGGCCAATCGACTTCAACAATTCATCCAAAAAATCATACACCATGATCAAACAGGATTCATTTCAGGGATGCAAAGCTGGTTCAATATACGCAAATCAATTAATATTATTCATCACATCAACAGGAGCAAGAATAAGAACCACATGGTTATCTCAATAGATGCAGAAAAAGCATTTGACAAGATCCAACACCCCTTTATGATGAAGGTTCTGGAAAAATTAGGAATCCATGGAACATTCCTCAATATAATAAAGGCTGTATATGACAAACCTACAGCCAGCATTATACTCAATGGTGAAAAACTAAAGCCATTTCCTCTTAACTCAGGAACAAGACAAGGATGCCCACTCTCTCCACTTCTCTTCAATCTAGTATTAGAATGCCTAGCTACAGCAATAAGACAAGATGCAGACATAAAGGGGATCCAAATAGGGAAAGAAGAAATAAAACTCTCCCTCTTTGCAGATGACATGATCTTGTATTTAAAGAATCCCATAGACTCCACTCCCAAATTACTCAAGCTGATTCAAAACTTTGGCAAAGTAGCAGGTTATAAAATTAACCCCCAAAAATCAATGGCTTTTCTATATGCCAACAATGAGAAAAGTGTGGCTGAAATTAGGAAAGCAACTCCATTTGTAATAGCCCCACAAAAAATAAAATACCTAGGAATTAACTTAACCAAAGAAGTGAAGGACCTCTATGATGAAAACTTTAAAATCTTGAAAAAGGAAATCAACACAGAACTTAAAAAATGGCAAAACCTCCCATGCTCCTGGATTGGCAAGAGTAACATCGTGAAAATGGCAATACTTCCCAAGGCTATCTACAAATTCAACGCGATACCTATCAAAATTCCACCCTCATTCTTCAAGGAAATAGAGGAGGCAATCCAAAAATTCATATGGAACAATAAAAGACCCCGAATAGCAAAAACGCTCCTCAACGGAAAGAACACTGCTGGAGGAATATCAATACCAAATTTCAAACTCTACTATAAAGCCATAGTAATCAAAACAGCTTGGTATTGGCATAAGAACAGACCTCAGGACCAATGGAATAGAATTGAAAACCCAGAAATGAACCTACAGACCTATAGCCACCTAATCTTCGATAAGGAAGCTAAAACAATAGAATGGAAGAAAGACAGCCTCTTCAGTAAATGGTGCTGGCAAAATTGGTTAACTACATGTAGAAAACTAAAGCTAGATCCTTATATATCACCCTGCACCAGAATCAACTCCAAATGGATCAAAGACCTTGAACTCAAAGCAGACACTCTGAAAACATTACAGGATGGAATAGGAGAAACCCTAGGTCTCCTTGGCTCAGGTCGAAATTTTCTGAATAGAGACCCGGAAGCACAACAAATCAAAGAAAGGTTGGACAAATGGGATTGCATAAGATTGCAGAGCTTCTGCAGGGCAAATGACATAGCTGGCAAGATCAATAGAAAACCCACCGATTGGGAGAAGATCTTTACTAGCCATACAACGGACAAGGGTCTCATATCTAAAATATACTTGGAACTCAAAAAATTAAACCACCCAACAACAAATCCTCAAAGAAACAACTGCCCAATAAATAAGTGGGCGAAAGACTTAAAGAGAAGCTTCTCTGAAGAAGAAAGAAGGATGGCCAATAGACACATGAAGAAATGTTCAACATCCCTAGCCATAAAAGAAATGCAAATCAAAACAACATTGAGATATCACCTCACTCCAGTTAGAACAGCAAAAATCAAGAACTCCAATAACAACAGATGCTGGAGGGGATGTGGACAGAAAGGAACCCTACTTCATTGTTGGTGGGAATGTAAACTTGTTCAACCACTTTGGAAAGCAGTATGGAGGTTCCTCAAAAGACTTCACATAGATCTCCCCTATGATCCAGCAATCCCACTTTTGGGCATTTACCCAAATGTTTACAAACAAGACCACACTAAAGCTACCAGCACAACTATGTTTATTGCAGCATTATTTACCATAGCTAAGATATGGAACCAACCCAGATGCCCCTCAGTAGATGAATGGATCAAGAAAATGTGGTATATATACACAATGGAATTCTATGCCTCCATCAGAAAGAATGACATTTCCCCATTTGTTAGGAAATGGAAAGGTTTGGAAAAAATTATATTAAGTGAAGTAAGCCAGGCCCAAAGAAGCATAGGTCCCATGGTTTCCCTTATTTGCAATATCTAGTATAGGTATGAGTCAAGCCGAAAAGGTCAGATAATGTGATGCTAGGAAAATGAACCCTTAAATATGTATTTTAATGTTTTCGTTTCTTTCATGCATGTATTTCTAATGCATTTATAAGATTATTTCTTTGTTGCTTTGTATGTCCCTCCCCCACAGTGTAACCCCCGTTTTCACTATATTTGATGTTAGTATAACATGTGGAGTAGATGGGGACAAACAAGTCGTTTAAGGATTCAGGTGGACCTGTTGCAACAATGAGAAGTACAAAATGTCATGTCAAAACCAGCTTTACAATGCCGGTGTGGGGGGGGGAGGGGGGTATAATTGGGTGGGGGGAGGGGGGTAAAATTGGGTGGGGGGAGGGGGGAGGCGGGGAAGGGATGTGAAGGGTAAACAAAGGAGGAGGCTGCAATGCTTGGTAAGAAATGTATCCATTATCCTGCCCATGTAATTGTAGCCCCTTTGTACAGTATGTTCTCAAATAAAATAAAATACAATTAAAAAAAGAAAAAAAGAAAATGACCATCTTCATTCACATTCCTACCTGTGATGATCACTTTCTGCATATTTGTCATTATTTTCTGTGGTCAGATTTCTATGCTGATTTTGATTCATTCTTAAAACAACTTGTTGCAACAAGGACATTGTCAATAGTAACATTCACCCTTTACCTCAAGATCTTCGATTACCAAGATCTAAAAGTATCATTTTCCAAACGAAAGCAACTGGGGCCCCTGATGGACCCTAAGCTGAGGCTGAAAATGGACAAAGTATTATAGACTTACTACTATCCCCTGTGTTAGCCTTCTGCCTCTATAATCAAATACCTGAGGAAAGCAACCTTGAGCAGCAAAGGTTCACTTTGGCTCACGGTTTCAGGGGTCTCAGTTCCTGGTTAGCTGCTCCATTGCTGTGGTTCTTTGGTCAGCAAAGCATCAAGGAGGCAAGAGTTCATGGAGAAGCAGAGCTGCTTACCTCACAGGGGCCAGAAAACAGAGAGACAAAGGCAAGGAGAGAGAGTAGCAGTGAGTGGTCGCTAGGACAAGACACCATTTGAAGGCACACCCTCAGTGACCTGCTTCCTTCAATGAAACCCTACATTCTATGAATGCATAGGTCATGACTAATTGATTAACCCATTGATGAAGTCAGCATTCTCATGATCCAATCACATCACAATAGTGCCAGCTTGGGACTAAGCCTTTAACACATGAACATTTTGTGGGGACAGGTACTATGCAAACCATATATAAAAAAGTGCTCAGTGAATGATGTTGAAATGACACAAAACCAATGGGTCCCTTCTAGCAAATATAAGGTAGTTTTGGTAAATAATAATTGTCTTTTAACTTATAGAATAAGAGTCTCCAAATCTGGGGCAGGGAAGGTGGCTCAGTGGTAGAGTGCTTGCCTTGCATACATGAGGCCCTGGGTTCAATTCCTCAGCACCACATAAACAAAAAAGGCCAGAAGTGGCACTGCGGCTCAAGTGGTAGAACACTAGCCTTGAGCTGAAGAACTCAGGGACAGCACCCAGGCCTAGAGTTCAAGCCCTATGACCAAAAAAAAAAAAAAGAGTCTCCAAATCCATATTATATTTGAAAATAAGAATTAAATGAATGAATAAGTGAATGAGATTGAAAAGACTTCTTTGCTGAATATCAATATAATGCATATAGGATACAGGCAATGAGCTATATTAAAAACATCACCATTTATCCCTCATTGGATGAGTGGATCAAGAAAATGTAGCATGTATACACAATGGAATTTTACTCATCCATTAGAGTGATATTGCATCATTTTCACAGTAATAGAAGGACCAAGAAAAAAAATCATATTAAGTGAACAAGTCAGGCCTAGAGAGACAAAGAATGAAAGTTTTCTCTTACATGTTAAGGCTAGAATTAATTTATAAATGTATAAATTAAACTCTTTGCGATGGTATGCAAGTGTGCACAAATGTACTAACTGAAATATGATTGATTCAGGGGAGAATTCAAATGGTGTAATTCCTTAGAAAGGCTAATTCACAGTCTAATAAAGTAAACATTAGGAAATGGCTACCCCAAAGTTAAGAGGCAGGATCAGAGGAAGGAAGTAGGCAAATGAAGAGAGAAAGATGGGGGAGATTATAGTTATACAATTCAATTTATAGCCTACAAAATTAAGAAAACTCAAAGAAGGAGATGGGGTCACACCAATCATGATGCATTGTGCTCATAAACTGCTGTGTTGGATGGCAACTCCTTTGTACAATTATTTAAAATTAACAAAATATAATTAAAAATCTTATCACCATTTAACAACTACTGCAATGATTGCTTTAGTCAGGAACCAATGGTGATGATGATGACAAAATTTCATCAATAGATAAAAATTGAATGAGAAATCTCTTTTTTCTTTTTTATTAATAAGTTTTTTATTGTGAAAATAACATACAGAGGATTACAATTACATGAGCAAGGTAATGAGTACATTTCTTATCAAGCATTGCTGCCTCCTCCTTTGTTTCAGTTAATATGACATTAGTAACATAGAAACATGTCATTTCCAATAGGATGCACTGGGAATAATGAGGGTCCCACTGAAGACACAGCTTATGAATCCAGCCACAGACAAGTTTCAGAAAATCCCACACCAATGGCATCTACAAGATAAATGTGCACTACTCTTGTAAAAAGAAAGATCATAAAGGCAAAGAATGAATAAAGAATTACTCTTCATTACTACAATACAAAGAATGAATGCATTGAGAATTTTGGATGGGGATACTAAATATGAAAAAGAAATTTAAAAAAAACCTAACCAGAGTTTTTAGCTTCGAAAATAGAGCTACGGAACCATGGACGTAGCTCAGTGATAGAGGTTTAGTCTAGCATGTGTGTGGCCTTTGTTTTAGTCCTCAACACCACCCAAAATAAACAGAATAGTACTCATGCAAATTTTCTTAACTTAGAAATTACATTCTTATTTTGTAAAAAAACAAACAAACCCCCAAAATATTGTTGGTTGTAGTGCCATATATTGTATACTGAGAGAATAGAGCATTCTTTTTGTAACCTCCTCTTAAATAGTTCAGAAAGCTAAGTGTGGAGGTAAATCCCTGTAATTCCAGCCTTTGGGAGGTAGATGCATGAATACCCAGCATTTGAGCCCAGCTGTGCTACTTACTGAATCTAAAAGAAACCAAGGTAGGATGTGTATCAGATGGCCTGCATATCCTGTGCAAGGTTCTGTGTTTGATCCCCAGTACTACAGAAAGGTTCACAAAACTTATGTGCATACTGAGAGAGAATATGATGAGATGAACATGACATGAACATAAAATTATTTTAAAGCAAATTGTTAAAATTCCTTAAAATATGCATTATTGGCAAAATTCCTTACATCTGGGCACAGCAAAATACTCAGGCTATAAAACTCCTATCACCAGAGGCATAATTACATGCTGTCCCCTTCCACAGAATGATGGAGTCAGCAGGAACAAACAATGGGCAGCTTTCAGTGATACGATCACCACAGTGTGTTGGCAGAACAAGGTTAGAGTTTGAACAAATGCGTAGTTTGGGCATTTACCAGAAAACAGGCAAGCAAAGCCATGCAAGTAGTTATAAGTCTTGGCTCTGTATACAACAAAAGTTCCCAACCCACACAGACAGTGCAAAGGGCCACTCACACAGATCCCAGCTCTGATTTTAAATGCTACTTTCTGATTTTAAATGCTATAAGTATGAGGCAAATGAAGATCCCTCCTTTATGGATTTGCAAGACTCCAAGAAAACATGAAGTTTACTTAGAAGAGTCACTGGGTCACTGTCACATGAATGGATCTTGTTTGGGGAGATCAGGGCCCTGGGAAGATACTTTTAGTAGCAGATACATTTAGTAGTGAGGCCACCAGATGATTTTTTTTTCTTACATCCAGGGACAAAAAGTTTTACATAAACAGGAAATGGAGTTGTGTGTGCTTTCTCATTACTGGAAATGTAGACTTGACTGAAAAAAAGATGTTCACTGATTATTTTCCCCTTGGGATTTGAGAAAGGAAAATTATTTAGGTTTGCCTCCTAGGATCTTTATTGTCTTTATAGCAATGTTAATGTAGGATTCCATGTTTATGAAAGCATTCACTTAAAAAAAAAGTCTTCTTCGTTTTCTTAGCCTTGACTATTTCAGAACAATTGGGTAAAGAAAACAGAGTTGTCTGTGGGAAATAGCAAGAGCAGACCCAGGAAAGCTGCTTTCACCTAATTCTTTGCTTAGGGGCTTGGTTCTCCTGAGCACTTCTTCCATTCATATCTGCTCTCATTTGGTGTGTCAGAGTACTCATTTGCTGGTTCATTTATTCATTCATCCGAATGTTCATCAATGAAGCATTTGTAGTGTACCTGCAGTAAGTCTACTGAGGCCGTAGTGATTGAAAAGAAGCAGAAAGAGATGGAAGCATATAGGAGTGTTCTCATACACCTATGAAAATATTCTGCTCATTTACTACTCCTTAAATTTCATAGTCATACAAATATAAGAAGATTTTTAAAAATTCAGGTGGGTTTCTTTTCTAAGGTGACTGTAAATTTATGGGACAGAGGGATTGTGCAGTTGGGAAAGGTTAGGAAGGGCAGATTCCATAGGCCCTTCACAAGTGACTGGGACTTAGAGAATGAGAGGGGAGTGAGGATAGCTACTCCAGGGAAAGAGGGCTGGGGCAGGGACAGCAAGTCCAGGAAATAGAGAGACGAGATTGCTCTTGGGAGGGACCAGTATTAAAACGGTCTAGCAATGTCTACCTTAGGCTCTAAGTTGGCCATATCAAAAGAGTTTAAGACAAAGTTCTCCCCTCTCTTCCTCTCCCTTCCTTGCTGTCCCTCCCTTCCTCTACACAGTACATATCATACAATGATATTATCCAGGAATTCACACTGTTATCCTGATTAGCCAACAGAATTTAGAGATAATGCTCACCCCAGACAATGACCATATTCTCTACCGTATTAAAATAAATCAATTCCTCTATCATTTTATAACTGAAAGATCACAATGTTCTTTTTTAAAAAGTTTCAGGCATCAGGTGTCAAGTAAGAAAGCAGCCAAGCATCATAGCTTAATTGGGCTTCACACACAGTAGCTTAAACCTGAAATTTTGTCTACTTAGGAGGCAGTTTGAGGCCAGCTCCAGCAGAAAGAAATTCACAAGATTTTATCTCAACCCATGTGTGTGTGTAGTGGCATGCATCATGTCTGTCAGCTATTGGAGAAGCATAATGGCTGGGCGCAGTGGGGCACGTCTGTCCTAGTGACATAGGAACAAGTAGGAAGGTAGCGCTAAGGCAGGCCTAGGCATAAAGCAAGCCCCCACCACGTAAGTAACCAATGCCATTGCTCAAGTGGTCCAGTGTCTAGCAAAGAAGGAAGCCTTAACCTCAATCCCCAGTGCAATTGAAAAATAAAGTAAATGAATAAAAGAGCCATGTGTAAGTTGATTTTACTCAGATGTTAGAAAAAGCAAAGAAGTGTGAGGCACCAGTGGCTCATTCCTATAAATCTTAGCTACTCAAGAGATTGAGATTTGAGCATTTTGGTTCAAAGCCAGTTAGGGAAGGAACGTCTCTGAGTTTGTATCTTCAATTAATCACCCAAAAGACAGAAGTAGAGCTGTGACTCAAGTAGAAGGAGTAGTAGAGCAGCAGCCTTGAGTGAAAAGCTGAGGGACATTGACCAGGCCCTCAGCTAAAGCCCCAGCAGAGGCACTAAAGGAAGTGACTTTCTTCAGCCTCCTCTTCTCTCCTCTTTTATATCCATGGAAGCAAATGGAGCAGGGCAGCTGCCATGATAAGAAGATATGACACAGGTTCTAAGAGATGGAAAAAGTCTGAAAAACATTTTGATAATGTACTAGTTCTTTAAATATATTAAATTCAACCACTGACTAAATTGGTCATGGCTTGATTGATCATGATTCTAAGCCACTTCTCCTGCAGCTGGAAGCCATGTTTCAAATTATCTCCATCCTGGATGATGGCCTCTCCTCTTTGTGGTCAGTTATTAGGTCTCAGTTTTGCTTTTCTGTCCTCTGGTATATACACATTGCTTGAGTGATATAAGTTATCTTCGAGTCCCATTGGAAAAGGCTGCCTGGAATTTGGAATGTTTCTTCAATGATACAACAAGTTTTTGAAGTTTGTTTAAAACATTTCAAGTAAAAATTACATCCTTGCAAATATATAAGGCTGGGATGTTTCTCCTTAACTACGTTTTAAAAATTGAAATAATTGCATTTTTCCATGCTTCATAAAGTTCAGAGTAAGCTTGAATGACCAAATACTTCCCATGGAACTTAGGTATGCAGGAAGGGGTGGGAGCAAAATCAGGTGTAGACATTGTGTTCTGGAACAATTTTTACAGTGCATTCCCTTACTCTCAGAATAATTTTATCTCTTATTTGTCTGTGAGAATCATAGGCCTCAGCCCGTGGCATCCATTTCTCTGGAACAATTTGTTCTTGTTTTTGAGCTTTTACGTACTGAAACCCAAAGCCCATAAAATGAAATCTGATGGAGAGAATAGGTAGATGCCTAAATGCCTTTCTCTGAACCAATGAACAGTCTTACTTTAGTGGTGACTCATAGTTACCACATCTGGAAAAATGTTAGTGCTGTCTTCTTTATGTGGCCATTAAAGTAAAGAGGCAGCAGGGAAGCCAGGCACAAAGAAAAATGCTTTGGTTCAGTTTTGCCAACTGAGGCTCCTGTGACCATTGCTTAAAATACCCTTCCTATTCCACAAAGGTTTCATTCTCAGTATTATTGTAAAGGCAGTACAACATTTGAATATGCTATCACCCACCTTCTCAGACTATTAAGATTTTCTTATGAACATATACATATGTTCACATACATGTGTGTATACAGAGAGGTGTGTATGATTCTTTGAATCATATTAATTGTACAAATTAACAGGGCTCACTGTGATAATTCCATCCATGTACGCATCATCCACCTTCTTCTATACAGAGAACTCTCCCCACTTCCTATAGTACTTTCCCTGTCCCTAAAAGTCCTCCTTTCCCTTAGATTCCCCATTCTTTTGTGACCAATATTCCGTTCTGTACTTTTTCTATGGTTGACTTACTGGTTCTTCTACATGAGTGAGAACATGTTTTTCTGTGTCTGGCTTGTTTTATTTAATGATGATTTCTAATTCTATTCATGTAGCTCTAAATGACAATTTCATTCTTCTTTATGGCTAAGTAGTATTCCATTGTTTAATTGGACCACATTTTCCTTATCTTTCATCAGCTAAAAGGGGCCTGGGTTGGTTCTATATTTTGGCTACTATGAATAATGCTTCAATAAATACAGGGCTTATTGGGGCACTAGTAGATTAGTCCTGGAATCCTAGCTACTCCAGAGCCTGAGATCCAAAGGATCATGGTTGGAAACTAACTCAGTCAGAAAAGGCCACAAGACTCTATTTCCAAAATAGCCAACAAAAAGCAGGGCTAGAAGCATGGCTAAATGGTAAAATGCCAGCCCAGCAAGTGTGAGGCCCTGATTTCAAACACCAGAATTGGTCAGAAAAACAAAACAACCTAAGGATGCAAATAATATTTTAGTATAAAGATTTCATCTCAAGACAGGTGCTTATATCTCAAGCTTATAACCCGAGTTACTCAGGTGGCTGAGAACTGAGAATCACAGTTCAAAGTCAGCTCAGGCAGGTAAGTCTGTAAGAATCTTATCTCCAATTAACCAGCAAAAGCTGGAAGTGGAGCTGTGGTTAAATTGGTAGATCACTAGCCCTGACCAAACAAGGTAAGGGACAGCACCCAGTCCCTGAGTTCAAGCCCCAGTATTGGCACAAAGAACAAAAACAGAAAAAGAAAAAAATTTCATCTCATTTTGGTATAGTGGAATTGCTAGATTATAGGGTTCTCCCATCTAATTAGCTTTTGGAGAAATTTCTATGTCATTTTCCAATATAGATACTGTATTAGTTATATTTATATTTAATTCAAATTTTTGATAACTTATCCCTAATATTATTTTAATTTTCCAGAGTCCCATGCAGCACATATGTAAATTTTACTAGTCACGTGTCTTTAGGTACCTTTTGGTTGTGACCAGTCTAGAATGTTGTTTTTGATCACCTTGATGGTTTAGGGGAACAGTTTCCAGGGATTTTGAATAATGGTTGGTTTTCTCAGAATTTGATCTCGGTTATGCATTTTAGGAATACAGCCTGCAGAGTGAAGGAAAACCGCCCTTCTCATCATGTGGAGGATCATAGTACTTACCACTGTCCATCTTTATCACCTGGACTGAGACAGTATGTGATGGTTTCCCCACTGGGACCTTGCTCTGCCCCTTTGCTCTGTCAACACCTTCACCTCCTTCCTTTACTACCATGTCCTCTGGGACAGAAGTGACTATAAATGTACAGCCCACATTTAGTGTACGGATAGTTATAGTACAATTCCTTAAGAGTAGAATATCTACATGATCTTTGTGAAATTCTGCATGGGAAATTTTACCCATTCTCTCCATTTATGTATTTTTAGGAATTCATTTACATATGTATAGAGTTATGGATATTCAGTTTATATGTCTGGCTGTAAATCAGTATTATTTCGTTTACTTACTAGTTCATATTGCTCTAGCTTTGGTCAAATCGATGTCTTTCATTTGGCTCTCATGGACATGTCCCATCCAAACATGCTTTTAGATTTTTAGAAATAGTCTTACTTTCTGGCACCCAGGAAGTAGATTTCCTGTGTCAAATCATTTAACATTTCTCTTTACTTTTTGGTCCAAGGCAGGGATTTGAACTTGGTACCTGATCCTTTTGCTTATCAGTTAGTGCTCTACCAACTGAGCCATTCCTGCAACCCCTGACATTTCTCTAAGTAATCCTGATTTCTCCTACTACAAAATTCCATTAGAAGCAGAGACTAGGCAGATAGGTGTGCTCACTCATTACAGCTATGGTGTTTATGTTAATGCCTCAAATCTGAGTTTCATATAGAATTTCTATGCCAACTTGTTAGAAATGCACCTGTAGGAGCCTAGCCTGCTGATTTGTAGGATTTCAGAAGTATAAGCCCTTTTTAATATCATTTCCTCAAATTGTTGAAATAAAATGAGAAAAAATCTATTGACCTCTCTGGCCATGTGTGAGAATAAAGGACTTTGCAGAGCAGGGTAGAAATTGCAACAGTCACTATTTTGTGTCAACATTAAACAAGATTTCCTTGATCATACAATAAAACAATTCTAGGCACCCCTGTAATCCCAGGATTGGGGAGATAGAGCCAGGTCTCTGAATTGGAGGCCAGCTAGATCAACATAACACCTTGTCTCGAAAATCCAAAGGCTGGGTGGATGACTTAGTGGTAGAGCTCTTTCCTAGCATTTGAAAGGCCCAGGATTAGATCCACAGCACTGACAAAATAAATGATAAAGTAAAAAAAACCCACACTTTTTGTGAGGCCCCTAGAGCCCCATGGAAGCTATAATTGGGCAGAGGAAGTATGATTAAATGGTTTGTGCAGAAAAAGTCTGATGCCACAGGTAAAATGCTGGTGTGTGCTGTGTGCTTCATCTTTTGTTTGAGCAAAGACACAGAATTCTGAGTATTTGACACTACTCAGTGATCCTGACTAAAGATGAGATGAGGGCCTGTTCTTTTTTTTTTTGGTCAGTTGTGGGTTTTGAATTCTGTGCCTGGGCACAGTCCTTGAGCTCTTCAGCTCAAAGCCAGTGCTCTACCATTTGAGCCACAGTGCCACTTCTGGTTTTCTGGTGGTTAATTGGAGATAAGAGTCTCACAGACTTTCCTGTCTGGGCTGGCTTTGAACTGAGATCCTCAGATCTCAGTCTCCTCAGTAGCTAGGATTACAGGCGTGAGCCACCGGTGCCCGGCGAGTTCCTGTTCTTTAGTGTCCCTATTCTTCACTTCTCTCTGATATCCTGTTATCTATCTGTTGGCATGAGTCCTTTAATCTGTACACTGAAACCACCCCAAGATTACAAGTACACTCTCACTCATTAAAATCTGAGAATGAAGGAAACCCAGGTTTTGATGTTGTTGTTCTGTTTCAAAGCTCTTCCTCATCTCTCTTGACATTATGTAACCTTTTTCTACTATCACAGTATCCCTTGGAAGGAACTGGTAACATGTGCACCAAAGAGAAAGAAATAAAACCACTTCATGTAATGGAATCTTCTCAGTGGTTTCTAGATTGTTCCTTCATTCTAGGGTCAGCTTTGACAGAAATTAGGAAGAAATTTAGGAGAATATAATACATTTTTATCTTCCCACTCCCTTCTATGTTCTAGTTTTCTCACTTGTCTAGATTTTTAAATTCAATAACATTTGAGCCACTATTATTTTGATGAGGATCAATAACTCCAGGGTTCTGATTATGATAGCTATATAAAAAGTTTTTCCAGAGCTTAGAGGTACAAAACAGTAGGCGTTGGAATCTCCTCACCATTGTGATCAAGAATTTCTAAAAGGCTCAACTCTAAGAAGTGCTGTCTGGATCCATGTCTGACAAGAGATGCTGGTAGATACTGGGAAAACAGAGGAGCATTTTTTCCTTTTTTTTAACCCTTTCACCCAGGGCCTCCTGTTTTCAGATGCTAATCAGAGGCAAAAGGGCAAAGGATCACTAGACATGAGAGAAGATGAAAGAAGATAGCAAATAAGTGGCACCACACAAATGAATGACTAAAGACTCCCTTAGACCAAATTCATACAGAATTTATTTTAAACAAATACAAACATTTGGACTCTCCTTTGTGGAAGTTTCTATATTTGATTTTGCTGTTGTTTTTAGTGTGTTTTGGTAGTACTGAGGTTTTTATCTCAGGATTTTTGCTTCCTGGTCAACCCTTTACCATTTAAACCATTTTAAGTTCTTACTCTTAGTTGTTTTCCAGATAGGCTGTTGTGCTTATGCCTAGGCTTGTTTGAAAAATCCATATATCTGAGATCCAAATGTGGTGGTAATTCCAGCTTCTCAGGAGGTGGCAATCTGCAGGCTAGTGTAGTGGCTCAAGAATAGCCTAGAGGAAAGAGCAAAAAGTTAGCAAGATTCTATCTCAGCAAGTAAGGTGGAGTGGTTTTCCTTGTCTGTGATCGCAAGTGTGTAGGAGGCTGTAAGTAGGAGGATCTTTGTCTGAGGTCAATCCAGTCAACCTAAACAAGAAACTAAAGAAAAAAGGGATAGTGTTATGGCTCAAGTAATAGAACATCTGCCTGGTACGCATGAGGCTCTGAGTTTAAATACCAGTACAATCAAAAAAGGACAAAGAAAATAAGTACAATGGAACTGCTACTGTGACAAACACACTCTCTCAGCAATTAAGAATAAACTATACATATTAAAAACTTCCCTTAAGCATCAAAATTCAGAGGGATTCCAAACACAGGTGCTGGTGGCTCAGGCAAACTGTCATCCTAGATACTCAGGAGGATCACAGTTCACAGCCAGCCTGAACAGAAGATTCTGTGAGGCTGTGATCCCCAATTAACCAGCAAAAACCGGGCTGGATGTGTGGCTCAAGTGTTAGAGCACCAGATGAGCAAGCAAACTGCATTTAAGCAAGGTCCTGAAAAACATATATATATATATATATATATATATATATATATAGTATATAATCTGTATTATAATATACGTATATAGTGAGAGAGGGAGATAGAGAGACAGGGAGATAGAGAGTCAAGAGAGACAGAGACAGAGATAGAGACAGACAGACAGATGAGAGAGTCCTGTACTGGATCTCTTCATGCTGAAAGTCATGCTGACCATCACCTTGTCACTGTGTCTTTGAGGCCCTATTAGTGAAGAGTTGGGAACTCCTGAGAAGTGAGAACTCAGGTTTGAGCAGTTGAAACCATGAGATTCAATGATAGATCTATAAGAGTTGTACATGCAATATATGATGCAGAAGGTTTAAAGAATAGGGCTTAGGGTGCAAAGGAAAGAAAATTAAGGAGGCTCTGATTGAGTGGAGATCCTAAGTAAATGGTACAGAGGGTAAAGGGAACACTTTCAAATAGCAGCCAGTTTCAATTAAGAAATCAAAGAGGCTGAAACCTGAGTTCAATACATTCACACCTGACAGAAAGCTTGTCCTCATCCACAGGTTCTGAGCTCCTCACTTCTACTCGGGACAGAAAACAAATATGGATGGGTTTCCTTTTTCTTTTCCCTAAGCCAATTTAGTACTCCCTGAACTTGTCTTTATAATACCAGCAGCACAATAGCCTTAATTGGGCACAAATCTTATTCATTTCTCAAATCAATTCATTTCTCTGAGAACACTAATAATATAATTCTATCACACAGACCCAGCTCTTCTAATGCAGTTCAACACATGACATTGAAGACACACAAGTTTCTTTTGTCATGACATTGAAGAAGATGCATTATACTCATAAACTGACATGTTGAATTGAAACACCTTACCACATGTACTTAAAGATAATATTAAATATGTTAAAATTAGTGCAGAAAACTCAACTGTGAGCAATGAAATGTGTCATTGGACAGAATTGTGACAAGTTTGTTTCCAGAAAGAAGATGACAACCATAAACCTACAACCTTCCTCCCCCCATCACAGGCAGTGAACTCACAACTCAAGTGCCACATGAGTCTTTGCCTGGGATTCAAAATGGTGCAGGTCCATTGAGTCACTATTTTAAACCCCACTCAGCAGGGGTCAGAGATGGGAAGCTTGTTAGATAGCCACTGTTCATTATCTGAGTAATGACTTAGTAGCTTCATTTGCTCTGCTACTTCCTAGACTCACCTAGCTTCAGTCACTGTTAAAGTTTCATCCAATAAACACTTTTATTTGTTTTGTCTCTCCCTTTCTTCTCTCTCTTTTGGGGCAAAGTGCTATGTAGTCAAAGCAATTCATGTCTCATGGCTTCATCATCCACCACAAGGTCTTCAAACAGTTTTCTTTAGTCTGCGTAGTCCTCTCTCCCATGCTATTCTTACTTTACCAGTTGCTAACAGGTTATCCATTTAGATAGTCATATTATGGTAATATGTCCCTCTTCTCCCCATTCCTAAGCTATAATCCTAACTCTAGGTCCCTCAAAATAGGAGCATATTTGGAGATAAGGCCTTAACAGTGGTGATCAAGGAGAAATGTGCTCATGTGGATGGGTCCGAATCTAATATGACTGTGTCTGAGTTACACAAGAGGAAATTTTGTATCTGTTCTTTCAGTGTGGTCAAGGCTTCACCTGTGAATGAGCATCAAAGGTCTCTCCTTGCTAAATGCTTTGTCTTCACACGAAGTCTTCATCAAACTGTTGTATAAGGCTAGCAAGGATGATTCAAATTTAGATTTAGGTAAATGCTCCAAGTGTGCATTTCCACAAGCTCACAAATTCCCTGCAGTGTGTCTGTATTCATAACCACTGCAGATCCTAGAAATAATTTGAACTGACAACAGAGTAGGAGCCTTTTAAGTTCTCTTGACCTTCTTATATATAATAAAGTTACTTCTGAATTAATTTTTATTTGGAATAAATTTCTCCTTTGAGAAATGCAGTAGTGTACAGATGGAAGCATAGGTTTTGGATGTGAAAACCTCCTCCTTTTAAACACTAAAAGACACATGTGAAGCTGATTTACAGAAAGTGGCCACTAGTTTCTTCTTATAATGGCATCTAGTATTTAGGGGTAACACAAGGATAAGTAAGTTAATAAATATGAGGCTCCTATACCAATACCTATGATAATATAAAGAGAACAAGGATGAAATAAGGAAATTCTCCTATGTCATCTGCCCTCTTGATTTATGAGCTAGTAGCAACAAGCTTCACCTCCTGTCTTTATCACTAACAATCTTTCAGCTCTCACCTACCACCAACCCCTCAAATAACAAATGACAAAAGAGCCTTGGCACACCTGAAAATAAATCAGTGGTGATGGTAGAACAGAGACGATGATAAAGATAGCTTCAGGATGTCGGTGTAGGCTTTGCTTTATACTTTTGTATGCAAACTAGTAAAATTCTAAAAATAAACCCATACTAGAAATGAAGGCTAACATAGAGCGTGGCATGGGACAGGTTGATCTTAAAAAGATGATTCCTCTTGATTCTGAAATCCTAGACTTCAATGAAAAGAGGAACAGTGAGTAATGGTGTCATAACACTCAATGTTCCTATATGAAAATAAAACCAGATAATGTGAGGGTATGTGTGGGTTTGAGAGAGATGGGAGAGGATGATGAAGGATTGACATTGATCAAGATGTATTATACTTATAAACTGATTTGTTGATTTGAAACCCTTTTGTATGACTAAATTTTAAAAATGGAAAACAAGACTGGTAGAATAGCATCAAATCACATAAAAATAAGGGAAGAAGAAGAAACACTAGACTTCTTCTTGATCAATATGAAAGAGTGGCTAGACAGAGAACCTATCTATGATACAAGATTCCACATTTCTAACTTTATCTATATGTTGAGGGTCACAGGGGAAGCCATTCAAGTGTTCTCCTCTTTGTCTTACTACTGAATTTTTAAAGAGCTTTATGTAAAATGAATCTCTGAAAAACACCAAACACACAGCAAAAATTACTCTTTGGTTCTTTCTCCAGATTTTCTACCCCCCCCCTCTTCTCTCTTATTTTTTGCTGTGATTTATCTAGTGGTAATTTTCCTTATCTTTAAAATGAGAAAACAAGGTTCATGACCTTTAAAATACTGTCTTCATATGGTGATCCATCTGCACTTCTCTGCTTTCTGTCATAATCAACTTAAAAAAGAGAAAAATTTTACTTCAGCTCACAGTTTTGGTGGCCTCAGTTCATGATTTGTCAGTATGCTACATTGCTTTTCTTCCTGTAGTGATGTAAGGTATCATGGGTAATGCAAAGGAAAGCTGCTCACCACATGGCCAGGAAGTGAAAGAGAGGAAGGGAGGGAAAGCCACAATCTCCTTCACGAACATACCCACAGTGACATATGAACTCTCCTAGATTCCCCTAGCCTCCTTCTGCCCTTTTTTGTGTCCATTTTGGCACTTGAACTCAGGACCTGGCTGCTGTCCCAGAGCATTTTTGCTCAAGGCCAGTACTCTTACACTTGAGCCACACCTCCACTTTGGGCTCTTTTGGGTGAATAATCGGAGATAAGAGTCTCACATGCATTCTTGCCCAGGTTGGCTTTCAATTACGCTCATCATATCTCAGCCTTCTAAGTTGCTAGGAATAAAGATTTGAGCCACCAGCACCTTTGTTGAGAGGTGGGCAGTACTACTTCCTGTTAGCTACTTGGATGAGATTGGCTGAGCATGCTGCAGTGGAGACCTGAGTGCAGTTGGCTGCTTTTTGTCCCTATTTACTGTTCAGCAGTATAGCTTGGCAGTATAGCTGTACCTGAAGCTGTATGGGAAAGTGGCTGTGTACACACAACCACATTGCCACACCCCATGCTTGTAATTGACAACCTTTACTTCCATGTGTCTTGGTGTTTTCTTGATGTTCTCTTGATGTACAATTATATTGTAAAAGAATTGTGCTTTTTTGCAATTATTGTGCTAAACCATTTTTATTTTGGAAGCAAGGTCTTACTAAGTAGCCCAGGCTGGCCTTGAACTCATTATCCTCTTGCATCAGCCTCTAGAGTGCATATACGATGGAGTACATGCACTTGGCTTGCTATACCATTTGCAACACACTTTTAATCTATTTTACTTATTTAATATAGCTCTATTGAAGCACACTTCTGTTGTTGACCCAAAATCCGTACATGCAATTCTCATCTTTTGATCTCATTGACTAGAGGACAGAAAATGTGGTTTCCTGGAAAGATCTACATTCAGACTCAATGCAAATGATTCAGCCAATCTGATGTAGGCATATCAAAGTGAGGAGAGATACTGATCTCCTGACCAACAGTGAGTGAACAGGAAGAAGTAAACATTCAAAGGAGACTTCTTGAAGTTTGAATACTAAGCAAAATTAAAAAGATCACAGTAACTCAGATGACTACCACTGGTGATCAGTTAAAAAAAATGACAGTGTATGTTTATCAGGTCTTATAATACACCTATTAAAGTCAAGATGTAATGATACTTTTTGACTAGGAAGATATGCCTGGCATATGGAGTGAAAGGCTGCTAATAAAACACTTTATAAGCTATTTTGTAAAAGTCATAAGAATACATATACATACCAGTTTTCTAATTATGCATGAAGGGATAATGGATAATTGATGGTCAATATTGATTCTATCTGGATGATTATATCTAAATTTTTTAACTCTTGTATTTCCCATAGCAACCCTTTATTGTTCTCCACACACAAAAAAAATGTAGCTACCATCCAGGTAAAAAAAGAAGAAATAATCCTTAGTGCCAATTTGGTAGCAACACCATTTGTTGGACTGAAACATGAAGATGAAAATGAAACTTTTCCTAATTTTTGTTAGATCAGGAGAAGAGGAGGGGGCAGAGAATTGTGGTGCCTATGGATGTAAATATGAGAAAGAGAGACAGGGAAAGACTGACACAGACAGTAACAAACACAGATAAACAAATGCAGTGAGGTAGAGATACAGCAGGGTCAGGGCAAGAAGCTGTTGTGGCTGTGCATGTGTATGTATCTCTGTGTGTGTCTATAAGAGAGGAAAAGTTCAGAAAGTGAAAGAAAACTACTTTCAGGGTGGTCTAAAAGGAGCAATGGAAACAAATTAAGAAAAATGTCAAATCTGAACTTAAAAGCTAAAATTCCCAGCAGTGATAGATTGAACAGTAGAATTGAACCACAGGGGAAATAGCAAGAGGTTTTTTGTTTGCTTGTTTGTTTTGCTTCGTTTTACTCTCTACTTGTTGAAAAAAAAAAAACCCACAGGCAGACATAAACATCAATACCCATAAAATCTGTTTGCTTTTTCCAGGTTCTAAGAGTTGACATTCCAGAGACCCATCTCCATTTCTTTCTTTCAATGTTGAGAAATGGAAAAGGGTCAAAGTAAGGAATGTCAGACCCTTTCTAAGTGGCTTAAACTACCCTGAGAGCAAGTCAGCGCAGCAATGAAGTAAGGAGTCTGAGTCTAATTTCTTACAGCCATCCTGGTGCCTGTTGAAGGGAATTCTCTACCCAGTGCTGAAAAGCCTAGAGGTGAGTTAGGCCATTCATTGAATGCAGATGCCTAACTTAAGGTGAGCCAGGAGGGCTCTGCTTTAGAGAAACACAGCTGCCAAAGCCTTAGGAAAAGCTTTACATGTGGATAATGCTCTGATTCTGCATTGATTAGCTTCCTAAATGGCTTGAATCACCAGCCTCTGAGAGACAGGGGTGGGCACTTGGCTGATAGGTTATTGAACCTGTCAGTCCAGTGCCTGGGACTGGGAGTATACTATGACCCTCCCCCTGGCCTGACCCTATTTAGGCCTGGACCAGCATAGGCACCCTTATACCATGCCATGTGTCTCTGTGTGCATGTCTTCTGTCCCATGTCTTGTCTCCTGGATCTTCTCCGGTCACTGTGGTGTCTCAATTCAGCTCTCCATTGGAGCTGAATTGGTTTGTTGGTATTGTTTGTGTTCTTTCTTTCCTCTCTGGCCTGTTTCCTAACAGTGGTAAGTGTATTTACGGGCTGCAGGCCTTTGTAACCCTGCAGACTGCTAGCTCTGTAATAAAGATCCAAGATTCGATCTTTCAAAATATGGCTTCTCTGAATTCTCACCTTATAACAGGCACTTCATCAGTCTACAGCCCAGGCCTGCCTCCTGGGGAACATGTCCTTTGTAAAGCTGTAGCAGGAGATCTTTGGGGCCAGGAGGGGCCAGACACAGACTTGGCCTCAGCCTCAGTGGCACACGGCGGCGTGGAGACAGTATGTGATGGCCTTCTGTCCATGTGTAGGTTCTGAGGTCAGAACACATCTGGTTCTGGTCTACTCTCACCACTTGCGTGGGAAGAAATTTGGCTAGGAGATGGCAGCTGTTTTGTTTTTACCAATAAATTTGAGGGCAAAAATCTCTTCTGACTTTTCTTATTTCTTCTTTATGTTAATATGAACTGATCCTTGAAACCCATCAATTCAAGCCACAAACATGAAACTGGAAATCGCCAACTAGCTTCCTCTGAGCCCCAAATGTCATGTTCTTATTAAGACCATATCCTCTTAATCTCAGGCTCGTTTTCTCATAGACTAGAATCTCATGTCCTAAAAATAGAACAAACAAAAACACCTTCATAGTTGACCCTGCTCTCTCTAAAGGTGTGGTTATATCCTACACCTCTGTTTCCTTCTTGCCTATACCCAATTCTGACCATAATCTACCTTCAACAACTTCATTTTTACCTCATGCCTTAGCCTTCCTTCAAATTCAGCAGCTATGGTCTGACTTTCACTGTGGCTACCTATTAAGTTCAACTACTCCATTACAGCATGCTTTTTCTCAAATCCATGTCCTTAACATCAGTGAGATATTAAATTCCTCAGTCCCTCTAAGTGTCTTAGAATATCTGTTTCTGTAGCATCCAATCATCCTGTTCTTGTTCCTCTTCCTTCTCTCAGCTTTCATGGCATGATTGTCTTTTCACTCAATATTGTTCTTAATCTCTTTGCTCTGTTTTTGTTCATTCGAATTCCTTTTTCTTTTCTGCACACGATTCAATCTGCGTTTTTAAGACCCCAGGCCCTAAGTCCAGAAGTCCCAAGACAGATCTGATGCTCTTTTTTTTAATTTTTTTTTTTGGTCCAGAAGTGGGGCCTGAACTCAGGGCCTGGGTGCTGCCCCTCAGCTCTTCAGCTCAAGGCTAGCGCTCTACCACTTGAGCCATAGCAGCACTTCTGGCTTTTTTATTTTCTGCTTATGTGGTGCTGAGGAATTGAACCCAGGGCCTCATGCATGCAAGGCAAACGCTCTACCACTGAGCCACCTTCCCAACCCCAGATCTGATGCTCTTATATGCCAAATCAAGAGACATGGTAAAGGATGAAGAAAGGAGATTTATGATATGGCAGCCATGGGAAGATGACACTTTGGTACGTATTCAGTGTCTTCTGAGGTACAGACATTGACTTTTGGTTAAATAGAGAGTACAGTGGGCAGAGTGTGAGAATGATTTGCATTGTTAAAACAATCTCAAGTCACAGGTGTGGCCTGGTTGACCATTATCTCAGTGTTTGTTCTTGGGAGAGTCCAGAGAATTGTTATCTCTCTATCACTGGAACAGAATGGAAATAAGGTAATCTCCTGAATTTCTGGATGTTTTCTTTAAAATGATAAGAAAAAGGTATTGCCTGGACAATCTGCCTTTCTCCAAAATGCCTATCAGGAAATATTTCTCTTGGATCCTAAGGTGATTGCAATGGGACTGCTGTAGATAATAGCTTAGATCAATGTGGGTGATACTTAGTTAATTCACAGGGCCCACCAGCAAAATCATCTTTTAAGCTACAGTAATAATAAATTTCTTGAAGTATAACATATATTGCACTATTGGGTTTCTCAAGAGAATATAATAAGCTGGGAGCTGGTGGCTCATGTCTGTAATTCTAGCTACTCAGGAGGCTGAGATCTGAGCATAATCAAAGCCAGCCTGGACAGAAAAAGTCCGTGAGAGTCTTATCTCTAATTAATCAGCAAAAAGGCAGAAGTAGAACAGTGCCTCATCTGATGAGTGCCAATCTTGAGTGGGAAAGACAGCAGGGGCATGAGGTACTGAGTTCAAGCCCCAGTACCAGCACAAGAAAGGGGAAAAAAGAGCCTATAATTGCTTACTATTGTAAATAAAAAAATGTTTAGAGTTGAGATGCCTGTAAATCGATTATCCTTTCACCTTTTTAGCCCAGCACTCACCACAGAAATCATACGGGCCTGCTTACCTTGTGCATTTGGCTTTGGTTATCTTGGTCAGCTCCTCACTGTTTGCCTGAATGACTCCTGAATCAGAAGGGGACTCAGTCTAGGAGAGTAACTATCCCAAGGTATTTTTAAGGCCTTAAGTGGCTTTAAAGTCAGTAACCACTATGAAGAATTTTACTTATGAACTGTGGAAAAGAATTCTAAATAGAGAATAAAGTGCTTTCATCATCCTTTTTTGCCTTGAAGCATTTGAGTATAAATCACTGTAGAAATTTCATATGAATAAAGCATTTCTTTCCTCACATCTGAATTCACGTTGACTTTAAAATGAAACTAACAGCAATAAATATGAGTTGTTGGAGGAAAATCCAATTCAAAAGGGGGTTTAATAATAATGTCTTTACTCATTTATATTCTCAGTAGGGAATGAACACCATAAACACTTTTCTGTTTTTATCCTTGACGCTATTCTCTATTGCTAGGTCAGTCTCAAGGGGACTTTCTGTACATATATAATGAGGAACTTTCTGTTCAGAAACCAGATAATGCCAAACTTCCTCTTACTCAGGTTTTTCATAAGCATCCTCTATTGCTGTGGGAACTGAGATAAATCGGAAACGTTCTTTGCTCTTGAAAGCCAGACTGATAAAATTATGGTAAATATTTTAAAGATTTTTTTAAAAGTTATTTCACAAGCTGGCAATGGTTTTGGCTTTGCATTAATTGAATTTTAAAATATCCTGTTAATGATTAAAGACTCTTGGAAGATGATAGGATTCCTGAACCAAGCCTGTTTTGTATGCCAACCCCTGAAGCAGTAAGTTTTGCTGAGAGTTTATGCACTGGGTGGCCATACAGAAGATGAAGGGAAATTCACTTTCCAAGCTGTCTCCCTGAGGATATAACTGAGGGGTATTTGTGGGATAGGAAAGCAGGGTCTGCAGTATAGGAAAGGTGACTGGGGGAAAGGACTGTACATGTGTAATCCTACTTCATGACTCTACCCAGACAGATGTTCTGAAAATGGAGGCCTTGTTGAGATCTGTGACTGGAAGTTTTGGTCCTCTGATACCAAAAGGTCACCCATGGATCAGGGTGTAAGTAAAGGGGTCTATGGTTTCAGGTAGTATAAGCTAGACAAATCCCATTATCATCTCCAAATCCATCATATATATATATATATATATATATATATATATATATACATATATATATATTTATCTATCTATCTATTTATCTATCTTTATATCTACACACAATCATTACCTCAGAGGTGTCATCAATAGTAAAGGTAAACAGGGCTCTATTACTTCACTGCTGAACTATTAAGGAAAGTTGGTAATTAGAAGCAATTGAAGGTAGAGAATTTATTCACATTTTTCCCCTGGGTTTCAAAAAAAGATGTGCACTTTGAATTTTAACTGGGGAAGAAGAATGGCACTAGCTGCTAACGAGAAAAAAAGTTATCAGTTTCATTACAGATTTGGTTACAATTATTAGGGGTTTTGTTTGTTTGTTCTTTTGTGCTGGTATAAAGGCTTGAACTTGGGGCCTGGGCACTGTCCTTCAAGGCTTGGCCCTATACCACAGCTCCAGTTATGTTTTTTTTTTTTGCTGGTTATTGGAGATGAGTCTCACAAACTTTCCTGCTTAGTTTTATTTATCATTATTTATTATTTAGTGTAATAATAATTATTATATGTAATATATATAATATAATTATGTTATTTACTATTAGTCTATTATTGATTTTGTAAAGCTTTTAGATTACACGCTGATCTGAGAATGCCAAGTAAAGGTATTTTGCAAGATGAAACACCATAATCTTATATATATATATATATATATATATATATATATATTCCTGATTAATAGTTTCATAAAAACAGGTACGATCTACCATTTCTCTATACTCCTGAGACTATCTGAAGTGATATTTATTTGTTTGTGACAGGGTCTTTCTATAAAGCTCAGGTTAGCCTTGAATTCACACACCGGTCTCCACGCCTTGAGTGCTGGATTTACAAAACATTACCACTACTCTTGGTTCATAATAAATATTTCTACCTCATAAGTCTAGTATGAAAATAACTGAAAATACTGTGCAAAACACATTGTCATATGGACAAAAACTCCCTTTGATACTTTTTATTACACTCATCCTCACTTTTTTCTTCCTATTTGTTGAGTTTTGAAATAAATCATACATGCAGAACAGTTTATAAAATATATATGGTCAGGAAAAAGAATAAACAGTTTCTAGTACACAGGGGGATGGAATTCAACGCCTGCCTGAGCTACATAGTAAAGTGTTCAATAATTACTGAACAGCTGTAAACTGACTACAGATTAAGATGTGAGGCAGCGCAGAACCGTGGATCACCATCGTATCCTTTCTGAGATTTTGGAGGGAACTGTCCCACTGAAAGCACATAGACCTTCCCATCACTGCAAACCATTTCTCTGAAGTTTCCCCTGGCCCCTTGCCTGCTATCTTTCAAGGATGAGCTGCCTACTGAACTCTAACTTTCTATATGTAAATGACACACTAATGTTAGCAAGAAATTCACAGCCCTTCCTTTCCAAACCTAGCACTCCCAAGTCTCAAGTGATTGCAAAAAGGTTCTACCTGGAAGGATGCATGCCAGCAACACTGACAACAAAAATGAGATACGTATCACAGCAATCAATATCAAAGTGTCAATCATTTACACCCTCTTCACATCTATTGGATTGCCCTTCTCACTGCCTTATGGGCAGGAGATGAGATGTCCACAGCCATTTATTCAGAATAAGCTAGGTTTTGAAACATTGAGCACCTTATGAAATTTCTACTCTGCACCCTATAAGTCTTCCTTTGATAAGTCAAATAAAAGATTCTCCATTAAGCTAAGAAGTGAGCTGGTCACAGGAAGGCTAGATCCTGCCATCTTTCCACACATCAGCTTTTTGCTAATAACAACACTTCCTTCATTACCCTCTCAAGAGCCATGGACTCAATAGGGCAGCAGCAAACCAAACCCTGTGCAGTTACACTAACTAGATATCGTGCCTTTCAATTCATTTTCTTATCTTCATTCTGAAAGTTCTTTGATCATAAAACCCTGTGCCAGAGGAAAGGGGAAAGAATAGAGCAAACTTCACTAGTCTATTTTTATTCATATGTTTATTTATAAGTTGTATGCATGGGTAGTACTGATATTCATGCTATAAAACTATTATTTTGTACAATTTACAGATACAAAAGAAAGATGAAACACAACAGAATTATCTCTAGGTGGTTAGATTGTGGGTTTTGTGTGTGCATGTTGGAAATTTGTTTCATTTGTGTAGGGGAGGTATTTGTGAGAGTCTGTATTCTACTATACTTGTATACTAAGTTTCTATGAAAAAATTGCTTACTTGAGTTTCTTTGTAAAATTATTAAATGATTTTCTTTGTAAAATGATTGTGCTGTTAAAAAGAAATTAAAGAAATACTGCAATATCAGTATAAGGTTCACACTTGTTACTGAAGAGAAATAGCAGAAATGGTGTCTCTCCTGACACTTCTGACACAGCCTCAGGAGAGCAGCAAGAGTCCATTGGTGTTAGTTCCTAGAGGTAGAAAGCAACTGAGGCCTCTAGAAACTTGGTGTTCTTTCCCATCCCAAATTAAAATGCATATGTTCCCACTTCTGCCTGGGTAAAAGGCATGACATCTGGACTTTGCAGGTAACACAAATCCTACCAGCTGACTAACATGTGACCATGACAAACATACTCTGCTGGCCCAAAAACAAAGCAAAAAAATTCATAACATGTTGATGATGAAATACTACTAAAATATCAGATCCTCTCCTCCTACTCTGGTTAAATACCATTTACTATCTTTTCTGACTCTTAAAATAACTCATGTTCTACATAAAGTAGAAAAATAACATAAAGAATAAAGAAAGGTATAAAAGTCAAATGTATTTCCATACCAAAAGACATCTGGCATTAAAATTTAATTTGCATTTCCATATTTTCTATGCAGATCATTTTTATAACCAAAATTTTACTTCTTTTTAGAAACCTTCCTTTTATACTTCATATTTCATAGTCATGTTTCCATATGCTTACTGTTCCCTGAGAATGTAAATCATGTAAATCACTGAATAATAAATTTCCAGCATAAAAATATCCTATTATTTTACAAGTCCCAGGAAGAAAGTTACACTGTTTCCAAATTCTCACTGCAGAAAAACTCTTCTTCTCAACAATACCTTTGATCTTTGTGTATCTTTTATACAATATACTGTGTGTGTGTGTGTGTGTGTGTGTGTGCCAGTACAAAGACTTGAACTTAGGGCTTGAGCACAGTCTCTTATAGCATTTTACATTCAAGATGACACTCCACCATTTAAATCTCAGCTTCACTTCTGGCTTTTTGCTGGTTGAAGACAAGAGTCCCACAGACTCTTTCCTGCCTGGCTGGCTTTGAACTGCAATCCTCAGATATTAACCTCCTGTGTAGGAGTTCAGGCCTGAGTCACCAGTACTGGACATAAATTCTTAAAAATGCTATTGCTGTTTCAAACACATTAAATTTTTTAAAGATGACTTGTGTTTATTGTCCTATTGTCATCATTGCTGTCAGGTTATCTCTGCAAGGGAAGAAGAAGCTAAATATTCTTTAAGTGGACATATTGTTATTTTTCCACTCTTGCCACCTGGGACAATAACCATCTCAAAATACTTTATCTGTCATATTTCCTTGATTGCTAGTGAGGATGAACAATTTTCTAAAATGTTTTTTAGCTAGTTGCATATCTCTTTTGTAAATTGTTTGTTTATATACACTCTACCCATTTTCAGCTATACATTATTTAAGAGCTCTTTGTATGTGAAAAGAATTTATCAGTTGCATGTTTTATATGTTGTAAATTTTAGGTCCTGGGCTTCACAGGCAAAGAAGGCCTGAGTCACAAAGAAGTATGATGAACTGTGCTTGGAGGGCTATAGAGTGAATGTTAAAAAGACATTTCCAGAAACCAGCCCTTACCAAATAATAGACCATTTCAGGAACTCTGAAGGTGACTGATCACATTGGTTGTAGTTGGAACTTGGTCTTTTTTTTTTTTTTCATTTAGATGTGGAAAAGGTTTGCCTCCTTCGTACTTGTTTGCATCTGTATCTGTTCTCAGGTCTCACCCCCCCTACACACACACATACGCAATCTTTTCTGCAAAAAACAACAGTAGAAACTATTTTTTCCTAGGGTTGCATAGAAACCAAACACTTTCTTTTGATGGTTTATGATTCTGACACATTATATTAACAAAGTGTTTCCAACACCACAGAGGATCAGTTTCTCTTAAAATGTTAAGAAAGTCATCCAAATAAATCATGCTAATCAGACACAAACAATCTGACAAGCAAAAGGCAATATAAAATATCTAAAACAACTATTTCTTTTCCAGTAAAGCCATTTTTTTGGTAAAGTTATTTTTTTTAAGTTTTGATCAAATCTACTTTCTTTTTTTTTTTAATTGTGAAAATACCATACAGAGGGGTTACAATTACATGGGCAAGATAATGAGTACATTTCTTTCTCTCTTTTTTTTTTGTGTGTGTATGTGTGTGTTTGTGTGTGGGGGGGTCGGGTCGTGGGGCCTGAACTCTGGGCCTGGGCGCTGTCCCTCAGCTCTTCAGCTCAGGCTAGCACTCTACCATTTGAGCCACAGTGCCACTTCCAGCTTTTTTTTTTTCTGCTTGTGTGGTGCTGAGGAATCAAACTCAGGGCCTCATGCATGCAAGGCAAGTGCTCTACCACTGAGCCACCTTCCCAGCCCCAATGAGTACATTTCTTATCAAACATTGCTGCCTCCTCCTTTGTTTCCCCTTCCCATCCCTTCCCATCTTCCCCCACTCCCCTCCTGCGTCCGCCCCCACCCTGCCTCCCCCCTCCCTCTGCCCAAGTTGTAAAGTTCGTTTTTCGACATAACGATTTGTACATCTCACTCATTGTTCCAATGGGTCCACCTGTATCCTTATTTAAATAATTTGTTTATTCCCTTCCCCTCCACAATTATACCAACATCAAATACAGTAAAAACAGGGGTTATACCGTGGGGGGAGGGACATACAAAGCAACAAAGAAATATCTTATAAATATGTTTGGAACAATAGCAAGAAAGAAAAAACATTTGAGTTCTGTTTCATCTCTGACCATGAGGTGAACCACTTTCCTCTACCACATGCTCTTCCCATGATTTGCTGCCTTGCCACAGGCCCAAACAATGGGGTCAACCCACCACAGAATGAAACATCAAAAACTGTGAGCCATGAAAGACTTTTCTTCCTGCTAAGCTGACTATTTCAGATAGTCAGCTTTTATGATAACAGAAATCTGACTGTCAAACAATTTTAACACTCTTGGAAACATTATTCAAACAGGGTCTACTTGAAAGCCTTGCTCAACATACTTTGTTTGGGGGTCTCTGTTTCTCCAATGTAAATGTTCCTGAATTAGCTATCGGAATGAAGGAGACTAGATGACATGCTCTCTTGAGAACTCTTTTCAAAACCTCTTAAGAAACTCTTCTTCAAACTCTTCTATAGTGAACCAAGTCCAATTTCCTTTTTATTTAAATTTTATTGTAAAGGTGATGAGCAGAGGGGTTGCAGTTACATAAGTAAGATGATGAGTACATTTCCCTCATTCTCCCCCTCCCCCCACTATCTTCCTCTCCTGTGTGTAAAGTTCGTTTCCATCACAGTGTCTAATTAACTAACATTGTTATATTGGTTCACCCTTTGTCTCACTGTTTCTGCGATTCTTCTTCCCTTCCCCAAATCAGATAAATTTATATATAAGACAAATGATACAGAAATAAAAAACAGTGACAACAGGAAATAAACCAAAGGGGGGAAAAGAAAGAAAACAGAAATACCTGAAATCAGTAAAACAAAATTCTCTTGTTTCCATTTCTTGGAGTTCACTTTGATAGGCATCATTTTATATGATCATGTGCACATAGCTATTGACCTATGGTGATCCTCTGCTAAGAATATCCTAAACATATTCTTATGTTGATCCTTGACTGAACCAGATTCCAACTGAAGTAGATAAGTAATCCCCAGACTCCTTATATCTTGTAACCATAGAATACTTTTTAAATGCCTTTATTTTTGTTTAATAAGATGCAAAGCTATCACCTAACCCACTGTTACAAAGGTATAAAAATGCTAATGTAATCTTTATAGGTCTGTTATTGCTTCTGTGGGAGGAATATAAGATGAGTCAAACATACATCAACACAGCAAACACTCGAGCATTTGATATGAGCCCCATTCTCTTGGTTGCCACCAGGCAGTGACAATGACTGTAAACAGCATATGCCCAACAGTGGCATGTTGTGTTTCAGAGGACTCCGTTTGCCTTCTGTCTCTATTTGTTCTTTCCAAAATGTGAGTTCATCAGATTTTTTTTTAAACAGAAGTTCTTTTAAAGAGCTTTTCTAATTACTATAGAATTCAAGTCGACATTTTTATTTGACTTGGTGGTTAGCCTTCTGTTCTTTTGCTTACAAATCTGAAAATTGAACATGTATGAAATACCTAAAAGTCAGACTTTCTTTTTTTTTTTTAATTGTGAAAATACGGTACAGAGGGGTTACAATTACATGGGCAAGATAATGAGTACATTTGGGAAGGAGGCAACAAAAGTCATACTTTCTTAAAACATTTAATTTCTCAGAGCACCAGAAGTTGTATCTTCAATTGACCATATGCCTCCTATGTGTCCTTCTTTCTCATTTCAGAGCAGCACAGTGTGAAAATTTGTAGGAAAAGTGCTATCTGTCTCAAAGGTTTTTAAGGATACTCAGAGGTACAATAATACCAATACAGGTTCAGAAAAAGATAGAGCCAGTTTTATGATAAATAATTTGATTGGTCTTTGCCTCTTGTTTCTTGGAAGGAGGCTGTGAATCTATGGAATCTTCGAAGTGACAAGATTATCCTAGTTACTTACTTATGGTGGCCCCTGCGATCCTTTGAAGTCAGCCAAATCTCCTAACCTTGAGAGAGAAAAGAGGGCCAGACATGGTGTTCAATCATGATGTAACTAATCATGGCTCTGTAAACCCTTGTTAACACTAATATTTAGTGGAGCTTCCTGATAGGTGAGCACATCAAAATGTATAGTATGATAGAGAAATGAATCTTATAGTTCAAAGGAATGTGAAAGTAATTGAAAGGTAATATAGAGTTGGTTGTATTTTCTTTTTCAGAGCTAGAAAAGCAATTCTTTCTTCTTTCTCCCTAAGTTGAGTCCAATCTGCTTCCACATTTTGATTCAATTCATGTCAGAGAGAGACAAAGGCTATCAAACTTTTGCTCACACCTGTAATCCTATCTACTCAGGAGGCTGAGATCTGAGGATGGCAGTTCAAAGCCAGCCCGGCCAGGAAACTCCGTGAGACTCTTCTCTCCAATAAACCACTAGAAAACTAGAGGTGGTGCCCTGGCTCAAGAGGTAGAGCGCTCGCCTCGAGCTGAAGAGTGCAGAGACAGCGTCCAGGCCCACAGTTCAAGCCCTGTGACTGACTCCCCCCCAAAAAACGTACTTTGATGTGAAAACAAAACTTGATAATATATAAATCATGTGCAAATAGCATGGGGAACTTGTGGTTTGAAAAGTAAGAAACTGAAAGTTCATGGATAGCCAAACTATGATAGAATCATCATTTCTTTTCCAGTTTGACAGAAGTTCTATGCAGAGATTTGCCTTGGTTATTATTCAAATAAATAAGCTTTTCAGCTCTAATCCTTGAATAGAAGTATTTTGTATAGCCACAGAATGCAGATACTTTGAGCTGAAACTATTGCTTTTCATGCTAGAGCTGTAAGTGATGTTCCTAGGTAACATCCAGAGGGCAAAACAGGTAGATATTGAAAGATTATTTAATATTAGACTGCTCTCAAAATGACAGATGACAGTCAGATTTCAGCCAGGAGTAGTAGCACCATGGGAAATAATCAAGATGGCAAGTAAAATGCAATATATCAAATTTTATAAAAATTTAGAGAATAAATCATTGAGTCTCAAGAAATAGGCAATAATCTTGGGGGAGAAAATTAAAGTGAGCAGGAAGAATTAAGGGAAAGGAAAAGTAACCAAGTAGCAATTCTTTTTTTTTTTTTTTTTTCAGGTAAGGGGTAGGTTTATTCATCCTTCTTGCTGGCACCAGGCCATCTTGATCCTCCACGTGGTGGGGAAAGGCCTGGGAAAGAGAGCTGGGAGAGCTGGGAAAGAGAGAGAGCTAGGAAAGAGAGAGAGCTGGGAAAGAGAGAGAAAAGAGCTAGAAAAGAGAGCATCTGGGAAAGAGGTGGGAAAGAGCAAGCTAGGAAAGAGAAGAGAGCGGGGAAAGAGAAGAGAAGGAAAGAGCTGAGAAAAAGCTAGAAAAGAGCAGAGAGAGCCCAAGTAGCAATTCTTAACAAAAATAAACAGGCACTGGTGGCTTACTCCTATAGTACTAACTACTCAGTCTGAGGATTGGGTTCAAATCCAGCAGGAGCAGAAAAGTCCATGTGACTCTTATTTCCAATAAACTACTTAGAAAAAGTCAGAAGTGGCTCTATGGCTCAAGTGGTAGAGTGGTAACCTTGAGCAAATTAAAGCTCAGGAACAGGACACAGGCCCTGAGTTTAAGGCCAGGACCAGAAAACACTTACACACACACACACACACACACACACACACACACACACACACACACACACACACACACACACACACACACACACACAAATATGTATAACTAAGTGAAAAATGTTTTGAGTGATTGAAGTGGAAAATAAATGCTATCTATGTGAAAAACAAGCTTAACTTATTTCAAGAGTGTTTTTGTTGACAGTCTTGCATGTCTAGAGCATAACCAACACATCACAAGGCTGGAACATGAAACTAATCTTTGCTACCATGACTACTGAAAACTCCAGGAAATCACAACAACTAGAAAAGCCTAGCTTAAGCCTACACTTTGCTTTAAAATATGGTCACCTATGTTGTCTTTGCCAATATGTATTGCTAAGATCATGGAGAACAAATTATAACATGCAATGATTTTAGAAGAGTAAAAGTAATAGCATCTCTTATCCCAGCAGTCCCATTGTTCTGTAATCTGGTCAAGCCATCTTAATTGTTCAGAAATGGCTTCATTAATGTTAGTAAATAGTTTATCCTCTTAAGTAATTCTAAAACTCTTCACATTAAATTTTAATTTTATTATTCATTTGCTTTGTACACATTGTATTAATTATGAATGTACACTTGCCACATTTCTATTCTGAAAACGTTGTTCTCATTGAGTCTCTAAAGATTCCATTTCCTAGTGGATCAACGTCCAATACCTTCCATAATATCACCTCTCCATCCTACTAGATAACTCCATGAAATAATCAATTGTAATTTCATCACGTTAAGAATTATTGTGCGTGCCAGATGACTCATGCCTGTAATCCTAGGCTAAAATTTAGATGATCAGAGTTCAAAGCCAGCCCAGGCATCAAAATTTGTAAGACTCCATCTCCAATGAACATGCATAATGTTAGACTGAAGGTATGACATCAGTGATAGAGCAACAGCCAGGAGTAAGAAAGCCTAGTGAGAGAGTGAGATCCTGCGTTTAAGCCCTGGTGCCAGCTTAAGTGCCAAAACCAAACCACCCAACCCACCAAAAAAAAAAAAAAGCAAAATGAACCAAAGAAAAGACCATGTGAATTGTCAGTGGTTTACAGTACCATATACTCACCAATGTAAGAAATGGAATATTTAAAATGCTACCTCTGTATAGCCACTTTGTTTCAAATAGACTTTAATTCACTATTTTCTGCCAACATGTATTCAGATTGAACCCAAGTTTTTACACCTCTTGTTTTTTTTTTTTTTTTCTAGAATTGACTTTTTTTCTTTAACTCCTCTTGTTGCTACTTCAGTGAACTATTCCTCGACCACAGTTGATGTAGGTGCACATTCTGGACAATTTTGGTCTTTAGCAGCAATTACATGACTGAAATATTGTGTGAGTTATGTGACTATCAAATGGGTGATCTCTTCTTTGTCTATCTGAAGTGGATCAAATTATTTTGCTTATTCTACAAACTGATGAAAATAGTGTTGAATATGTAATACTGTACATTGCTGACAACTTTCGTAGTGTTCTCTTCATATTGAGACAGATAATTGGCATTGACAATTACATTGAGCTTGCCTAATCTGACAATAGTATATTGACTTTGTATGAGAATGATAGTAAGGGGCTAAGGCATAGCTTGGGTTTGTTTCCTGGCACTACAGTAAATACTATATAATGGATGGAAATGGGAGGATGTTCCTGCACAGACTTAGCCATAGGAACAATACTTTCCAGCTTCCAAGGAGAAAACATTACAGCCCAATGTCTCAATGACCTAATTTATAGAGGCTACCTGCAACTTGGCACAAGTGTGTCTGGAAGAGAGTCACTAAGTCTCCAGTAGAACAATACAGCGTCTGCCTCTCTTAAGCAAGACACACTAAGGGCCCCAGAGAGGGAAATACAGGATTTCCCCTGCTGTCGGCACTGTGAGTCACTGTCTCCTAACCACACAATGGATGGATACGCAGCCCTTATCCTTCTCCATTTTTAGCAAAGTAAGGGCTGTATTTTTGTAGGCAGGATTCCTGTCACCTCTCTCTCCAGCTATGTGCAGAATCATTTGTAGTTCTCTTCATAGTGAAAAGGAGGGGGTTGCTGTCAACCAAAATTAAAGCAAAAAAGTTTTAACTTGGGCTGGTCTTTCAGAAGCAATGCTTCTGACTGGGATATAAATATGGAAACTAGTGAACATTTATCTATAAGCCCCAAACCAGTTCCTCTCGTACATCCCCAGACCTGTGTGAGTGGTGAATAACTTATATCACCTGATCTGCACCTTCCGTATTAACATCTTACAATGACATTCTGTTTTATGCATTGTTCTATAAATGGAGTGTCCTTTTTGCAGTGTATTTAGTGCCAAGGGACAGCACTGAAAAAAAAATTTCTGAGCATTGCCCAATGTGCTTTAAAATGCAAGATGAACTTTACAGGTATAGATTCTATGTTGCTGTCATCTGTAAGATCAATATTAACAATTCCACAATGCACATTAAATAAAGTTCATTTAAGCCAGACCACACATAAAGTAATGTGATCATCAGTTGGTCAATAATATGATTGGAGATTCACAGGAACCTAACCCAACATCTCCACTAATAGCATGGTGCTATATTCACAAATCTGGAGTCCTCAATGGCTTTCTAGAACATTAACATCACAAATAATGAGGGCAGCTTGTGTTCCATGCAGGCAGCTCTTCCAGAGCAGTGGTCCTTGCCCACACGTCAACTGGGGATCACTGAGTGCTGTCCTTCCTGATTTCACCTCTGTGAAGAATCATTAAACTCAAGAGGTCATTGATCACAATGGAGAACAAGGGAGGAAAAGGAAGAGAGATATTCTGATAAGATTTTCTTGAATCATGATAAGAAATAAGAATGTGGACTCTGCTCTTCTAGCAAGTCTCCAGGTCTGCATCTTTACCATCACCTCAGTTTTCCAGTCCTACGTGGATGTGCCAGTCACTTTCTGATGACTGTGTAAGGCAACTCTGGTAGCCAAAGACCCCCTGTATTTTGCGTATTCTTGTCTTTTGAAACTGACAACTATACTAAATTCTCTCTCTCTCTTCCTCCCTCATGTTATGCCAACGCCTTTACAAACACACACACACACACACACAAACACACACACACACACACACACACACACATACACATACAGAAACTCAGATGATATGTTTATTTAAAAATTATTTGATACCATTAGTTTATGTAATGAACATTTACCTACTGTCCATTATGGGCCATGTGAGTAATTCTGGGAGATTAAAGGCTTCTGGCAATTTCTCATGGAATTTAGGGTCTAAAGGAGCAGTCACCAAGATGGATAGAAAGTAGGAAGAAAGGAAGGAAGAAATGAAGGAAGAAAAGAAAGCATAAAACAAAGAAGGAAAAAGACATGGCATTTGCCTACTTCTAATTCCATTTACATATTGCTTTTTGGCCTTGATTAAGGGACACTTGTAAGCAGAACACCTTGCAAAAATGACATAAGAAAGGGGCCTGTGTGTTGACAAATGGATGTGTTAGCATGTGTTTATATTTATATGCAAATACATATCCTTAGCTCCCAGTTTTTTTGCCCTACACAAAAATCTTCTAAGCAAAGTCTTGTGTGTGTGTGTGTGTGTGTGTGTGTGTGTGTGTGTGTATGAATGTCTTCTTCAGTATCAATTGGGAGTTCTTTTATATTTTGAACAATAAAAGTGTCACAGGTTTCAACTTTGTTTCTGAGGCTGACAAATCCCTGATTTACCTAAAATCAATTTATCTTGTCATGTACTGTTAGAAGCTGAAGATATTGCTCTGAATTTATGGAAAGCATAAGAATATACTTATTGTAAATAAGAATCCAAAATGTATTATATTATTTCCTTCCTGTTCTTTCACAATGAGATTAATTTACCTTTCTATAGAATAAGGTAAAGCTAAACAGTAGTGAACAAAACAAAAGCTCCTGGCTCACAGTGTTCATTTGGAGTGGTGAACATTCAAGATGCTTCTAGGGGCTGCTGCCTTTTCTACAACTGTATGCAAAGCTCTGTTGCATGAGACACTCTTCATGCAACATGAAGGTTTAACCAAATCTGTTTTCCTTAGTTCTAAGAACTCAGTTTTTATGCCCAAGTTAAAAAACCAAAACAATCATTACCAAAAAACAAAATAAAATAAAAGAAGCCAAAGGGAAAGAGAAGAGTCAACTAGCGAGAACTGCAAGCCTCATCAGCACAGCAGAAGTACCACAATAATCGATTATGTTTGCATTCAATCTACTTCCAGAAAGTTTAAATTAAATATTAAATAATTGAAGTAATGATCAAAACTTTGTAAAGCAATAATAAAAAGGATGCAGTTACTGAGCCAGAAAACACTGACCAAAGGTGTTTCTAAAAATTGAATATCATAATTTAATTCTGAATGTTCCACAGCTGATACAAAAGTAGAAAATTCATATTCTTATTATTCCACTAAAGGAGAGAGGACCATGGTATGAACAGAGGCCAAATATGGAAGAAATGGCCTTCTATTCTTGAAGACACTCATAGTGTCCTTGAAGCTTCTGTCCTAATCCATGGAAT
The DNA here is from genome assembly GCF_024711535.1 of Dipodomys merriami. Classification (NCBI taxonomy): domain Eukaryota; kingdom Metazoa; phylum Chordata; class Mammalia; order Rodentia; family Heteromyidae; genus Dipodomys; species Dipodomys merriami. The sequence continues at coordinate 3,853,543 of NW_027202493.1, read as the reverse complement.
ATTTACTCTTGAGGAACTCCTTTTTGGTACCTCGTCCTCAAGTATAAACATCTCAGGGAGAGGTAGATATTAAGATTGTGATTGGAGGCCATCCCAGGCAGAAAAAATATTTGTCAATATCCCTTCTCAAAGAAGAGATGGACATATTGGCATGCCTGTTATCCTACTTCCCAAAATGCCTGATGTTGGTGGACATAGGCATAGACAGGAAAATTGACCTTATCTCAAAAATGGTGGGCAAAAGTCATGGCTGGAAAAAACTAGTGTATGTTTGAGACAAGCAGAAAAGTTCAGATAAGATGATGTTAGGCAAAATGAACCCCAAGATTAAGACACAAGTATTTTTTTCTTGCTTGCTATTGTTTCGAACGTATTTATAAGGTGATATTTTTTGTTGCTTTGTATGTTCCTCCCCCACAGTACAACCCCTGTTTTCACGGTATTTGATGTTGGTATAATTTGTGGAGGGGAAGGGAAAATAATTGTTTAAATAGGGATGCAGGTAGACCTGTTGCAGCAATGAGATGTACAAGACGCTGTATAAAAAAAAGAACTTTACAACTTTGGTGAGGGGGGGGAGTTTAGTCGTGGAGATGGGAGGGCAGGGATGGTAAAGGAAAAAAACAAAGGAGGAGGCAGCAATGTTTGATAAGAAATATACTCATTACCTTGCTTAGCTCATGTAATTACAATCCCTCTATATTATGTCAAGGGATTATATTATATTACCATGATAAACTTTTACAAAATTTAGAAATTATAACATAATAAAATAAAAATATTGTTAGTTAAAAAATATGTCAGGGTGGAGGTATTGCCCATTGGTAAGAATGCATTCAAACCATAGTGCTGCCAAGAAACAAAATCAAAATGAAACAAAAACTCAAGGAATAACCATACTCTAAAGGCCTAGAAGCTATCTCAATCAACAACTTGATCTTCCAGCATGAAGAAACTATCTTGAAAATGTATTTCAGCTGGGTGTTGGTTTGTTCATAACTATACTCCTAGCTAATCAAGATCTCAGAATCTAGGTTCAAAGCTAGCCCCAGCAGTAAAAGTTTTTGAGACTCTTATCTCCAATTAACCACCAGAAAAATGCAAGTGGAGCTGTGGCTCAAAGTGGTATAACTAGAGCACTAGCCTTGAGAAACAAACAAATCTCATGGAAAGGCCCTGGGTTCAAGTCCCATGACCAACAAAATAAAACAAAAAAAGCATTTGACCTTTAGATCTCTAGCTCCTAACAACACTTATCTAAACCATAAGAAAAATCAGCGGAAAGTGGGTAAGGACCCTGTCAAAAAATAAGTTTAATGCATTACTCTTCAAAATCCATGCCCTGCTAAGCAAGATTTGAAGAAATACTTTAAGAATCATCTGAGAAGAAAATAAGGAAGAAGTTTGAAAACATAAGAGCAATGGTGAGGAAATTTTCAAACTGTAATCGTTAAAATGGTAAGGCTAGCACAAGAAAAAAGACAAGACAGTAACAGAGTGACAGAGATGGAGAGAGATGAGATTTAGAAATACTATAATAACTAGTTTATTTTGGATTAGTATAAATTTAATGAGGAACGTAAAGTCTACAGCTACAACTGTTGGTAAGTGTACCATATTCTCTCACCTTACTGATAACAATGGCTTCTTTTCTTGTCCCCTTCAAACAGTTCATACAATTGAGGCCACTTCAATGAACTTTTTCACTGAACAGACTGAGTGAAGATATTACATTCTAAGTTTGGAATTTGAGTTCCTCATCATGTTCTATAAAGATCTGAAGGATCTGATCTAGTTACCTCTGATGCCAGGTTTTATATCATCTGCCTTACTTGAATGAGACTGGCCTCTCTTCTGTCAAGGAAAGCATAGGTGGTTTTCACTTTGATTTCATTTGCAGTGTCATCCAGTCACCCTGTGATACTAGCTGTAATCACAGTTTCATTTTCTTTGTGAACTTAAAATTGTCTGAAAGCATATTATTATTTATTCATTTAGTTGGCTCTAAATGTTAATTATTGTAGATCTTCTACCACTAGATCACAAACTCAATGCAGGCAGAAATTCTGTTCCTAGAAGCTAGTGATAGAATTCCTAACACCTTCATCAGTATCTTTTAGTTGGTAGGCCTTCAGTAATATTTTTTTAGTCATTCTTATGGGGAGTATAGTTTTTCCCACATAAAAATTAGAGAGAACATAATAAAAAAGGTTGAAAAACATCTGTCAACCTAAAAATAAATCTACATCAAAAGTAAAATTACAAGACAATAAAATAAGAAAAGTATCTGAAAATTTTGTCAAAGGATTAATATATATGATATACACTAAATATATTATGAATTAGGAAGAATATTAACATCTCAAAAGAGAACTCAAACATATGACAAATACAAAGCAAGAATAAAATGAATATAGAAACAGAAGGTATTTGCCTATCATAGTATTCAAAGTAACATGATTAATGTATATTTTTATTTAGCTATAAAATTGGTATATAAGTTTTAATTATGAATAGAGGGTATATAAATAAAATTCTGGAAGGAATTAGTACAAAAACCTTGGAAGAATACATGTACGTTAGCCCAACAATACCAGTTTCATGAATTTACCCTTGAGGAAATAATCAGATCAAAGCAAAAATTTATAGATAAAAATATTTACTGAAATGTCATTTATAAATTAGCAATGGCCTTTTTATAATAGTTTGTTGCTAATTTAAAGTATGATTATATAAATAAACTTATAGCAATAAATTAAAGTCACATTCACAAAATCAATTCATATAGATTGTGAGGGGAAGAAATCAGTATTTATATTGTTGAAAGAAAGCATGATACAAAAATTATATACTGCATACCACATGCTCTTAGTTTTAGGTGAACATACTTATATATATAAATATACACAATATAAACCAGGGCACCAACAAATCAACATTCTTATTTGAGGTTGGTAAGTCATATGTATATACATATGTGTATACCTATATATAGGTATACATATATACCTACATATTTTTATATATGTATACAAACATATATATATATATATATATATATATACATACACATGTGTGTATGTGTGTGTATGTGTGTGTATTTGTGTCAATCCTGGGCCTGAACTCAGGGTCTGGATGCTGTCCCAGAGCTTTCTTTGCTCACTGCTAGTGCTCTACAGCTTGAGCCACAGCTCCACTTCAGGCTTTTCTTTATAGTGGTTAATTGGAGATGAAAGTCTTAAGGAGCTAAGTGCTGGTGGCTCATGTCTGTAATCCTAGTTTTTCAGGAGATCTGAGAAAAATCCCCATGAGACTGTTACCTCCAATTAACCACTCAAAAACCAGAAGTTGCATTATGGCTCAAGAGGTAGAGCAAAAAGATGCTCAGGGACAGCACTTGGGCCCCGAATTCAAGCCCCACAACCACCACCACCAACAACCAAAGAATTTCATGGAGATTCCTGGTCAAGCTGGCTATGAATCAGCTGGTTTTGATACTCAGCTACTCTTTGAGTAGCTAGGATTATAAGCATTAGAGACTGGTACCCAGATTCCAACTTACATTTTTGACATAATTTTCATTTTAGAATTGGTACACACTGATAATGCTTTTATGCTAACTTTAAAAAAAGAAATGACATGACAAACTCAGAAATTTAGAATTAATTAGAATAATTATGTGGTAAACAGAAGGATTCTGATTCTTGAAACCTCAGATTTCTTCATTGAATCCAAACTGATTTTTTCTATAACTATGACACTCAACCTATCAAAAAAGTTTTGTTACTTAGGAATCAAAGTAATACCAATTCCAAGTTAATTAAGAAAGTGACATGATGAATCATAACATAAATCTTCTCATTTATTTTAGCAAAATCTAAAGTCAGATGCACAAATGAACTTTTTCCTCCATATTATGAACTAGTCACGGTTGTTCAGAATCTCTTATCTTTTTCCTTAAGAAATGGGGCAGCTAAAAATCAATAAATGGGGTGCTTTCACCTGATGCTATCTATGTGTTTCAATTGACTTTGATTCCTTTTGGACTAATAAGTAACTGTTCCAGTTTCAAATCTAGACCTTTGTTATAGGAACCACACTATATCGTATGTCCTTTAATGGAAAGTCACAAAATTATGATAAAGAGTTTTATTAAGAGACCATCTGAGTTTAGTGCCATCACTGGAGTCACCACTCCTACATTCATTCAACAGAAACTTATACAGCCCATGACTGCAAGCACACTCCTATAATCCCAGAACTCAGGAAATGGAGGCAGGAGGATCATGAGCTTGAGGCCAGCTTGGGGTAGGAAGTGAGACCCCCATCTCAAGAATAAAAGCATTGTTAGATTTCCCATCTGTTTCATTTGTTTTCCTTCCTTCCTGGAAGAGATCATATCTTCTCCCATTTAGCCCTTCTCTTACACTCTTGGGAATAACACAGATAGAAAGTATTAGCGAACAAAATACTCTTTCAAATGCTTCCAAGGGTATTTAAAGAAACTATTCTTTCAAATACTGGTGGTACATTGAAAAAGTAGGTATCTCAAGTCACAGGAATTGAGATGATTTTTCCAGCTGAGCTACTTAATGTCCTGTGACATGTCACCTCTCTATGTCTTCGTCTTCTCAATGGCTTGTAAGTTGCTGTGAGAATCCCTTTCAGGTCCTGTGTGCACTACGTTGTTGATGAAGCACACAATGAATGCAGATGTGAGAGACCAAGTAGGGAGACACAGAAACATTAACCAGAGTAACAACTGGAAGGTACACCAGTTTAGTGGAAAATCTCTATTGCATTTTCAATACAGATGGACCCAAAGAAAACATAAAATCCTGTACATTTACTTATTAACTGCACTTAACTGAAATTTAGTTTTTTCCTTTTTTTGTTTTTTTTTCCTTACAAATTTCTGACTATTTGTCTCATAGGACCCTACAGACAACTTTTCCCCTCATATATTTTTTTATTCTAAAAATACTGTAGAGAGGGGTTCTACTTATATGAGTAGGGTAGTGAGTACATTTCCTATCGAGCATTGTTACCTCCTACCATCCCTTTGTTTTACCCCTACTATCCCTTCCTTCCCCATCTCCCCAATCCCTCCATCTCCCCCCCAAAAATTGTAAATTTTGTTTTCAACATAGTGTGACACTATGTTACAATGGATCAACCTTTATCTTTACTTAAGCATTTTGTTATATCCCTTCCTCTCCGCACATTATAAAAATGTATATACAAGATACAGGACACTGGAATCAGATACAGTGAAAATAAGAGTTATACCATCGGGTGGGGGGGGGACATACAAAAGAAACAGAAGAATCACATGGTGAATTATAAGTACATTAAAAATAATAGCAAGAAAGAAAATACCACTTGTGTCCCTGTCTTGAGGTTCATTTCACTTAACATCACCTTCTATGGTCATATGCACATTGCTTTTGACCTTTTCTGCTTGTCCTAGACATATACTAGTTATTGCAGATAAGGGAACCCATGGGACCTATGTTTCTTTAGGCCTGGATTACTTCACTTAATATAATTTTTTCCAAGTCTTTCCATTTCCTAACAAATGAGGTGATGTCATTCTTTCTGATGGAGGCAAAGAATTCTATTCTCTCTCTCTCTCTCTCTCTCTCTCTCTCTCTCTCTCTCTCTCTCTCTCTCTCTCTCTCTCTCTCTCTCTCTCTCTGTCTCATATATATATAGTTTTATATATATATATATATATATATATATATATATATCACATTTTCTTGATCCATTCATCTACTGAGGGACATCTGGGTTGATTCCATATCTTACCTATGGTAAATAATGCTGTGATAAACATGGTTGTGCTGGTAGCTTTAGTATGACCTTGTTTGTGATGGTTTAGGTAAATGCCACAAAGAGGAATTGCTGGGTCATAGGGGAGCTCTATGTGGATTCTTTTGACAAACCTTCATACTGCTTTCCAGAGTGGTTGAACAAGTTTACACTCCCACCAACAATGCAGTAAGGTTCCCTTTTGGCCACATCCCCTCTATCATCTGTTATTACTAGATTTCTTGATAATATCCATTCTACCTGGGGTGAGGTGCAATCCCAATGTTGTCTTGATTTGCATTTCTTCATGTGTCTATTGGCCATTCTCATTTCCTCTTCAGAGAAGTCTCTCTTTAAGTCTTTAGCCCACTTATTAATTGGGTTGTTGTTTCTTTGAGGAATTGTTGTAGTGGGATTTAAGTTTTGGCTTCTAAGTGTATTTTAGATATGAGACCCTTTTCTGTTGTATGGCTAATGAAGATTTTCTCCCAGTCCGTGGGCTTTATTTTGATCTTGCTAGTTATGTCCTTTGCCATGCAGAAGCTCTGCAGCTTCATGCAATCCCATTTGTCCAACCTTATTTTGATTTGCTGTGTTTCTGGGTCTCTATTAAGAAAATTTCAGCCTGTGCCCTAGAGTGTCTCCTATTCTTTCCTGTAATGTTTTCAGGGTCTTTGATCCATTTGCAGTTGATTCTAGTGCAGCGTGATAAATACAGATCTAGCTTTAGTTTTCTACAAGTGTTTAACCAATTTTGCCAGTGTCATTTAGTGAAAAGGCTGTCTCGCTCCCATTCTATTTTTTTTAGCTCCCTTGTCAAAGATTAGGTGGCTAGAGGTGTGTGGATTCATTTCTGGGTTTTCAATCCTATTCCATTGATCCTCAGGAGTGTTCTTGTGCCAATACCAAGCAGTTTTTGTTACTATGGCTTTCCTACAGACAACTTTTAAAGCATATTTAAGGATGTGCCAAATAGAGAACCTCTAGAAAAAGTCCCTCTCTTGCCTCTTCTACAAACACTGGAATTCTGCTGGCTAGAATTCTGATTATTTACAGTAATCTGTCTGGTACTTTCTTCCCTACAGTAACTTTTTGGACTAACTTTTCTCTAGTATTTTTCCAAGAATGAATTGAATCACTTCCCTTCCATTACCACCAAAACAAAAATAATTGATAAGTCAACTGTACAACATAGTCAGGGGAGAGGGAAGTTGGGAAGCAAGTGAGGAGAACTATTCAGCCACTCTTTTTTTAGTATATATTTTTATTGTAAAGATATTGTACAGAGGGATTACAGTTACATGAGTAAGGTAATGAGTATGTTTTCTATTGAGCATTGTTACCTCTTCTTTTGTTTTTTTCCTTACCATCCCTTCTCTCCCTTCCTCCCCAACTCCCTACTCCCCGAAGTTGTAGTTTGCTTTCAACATAGTGTCTTGTATATGTCATTGTTACAATGGGTCAACCTGTATCCTTATTTCAGCATTTTGTTATATCCTTTCCCCTCCCCAAATTAGAAAAATATATAAACAAGATGCAGGCCACCAGAATCAAATACAGTGTAAACAGGGGTTATACCATGGGGGAAGAACATAAAAAAACCCAAAATATCACATAATATTAATACATTAAAAAGAACAGCAAAAATATAAAACTTCTTGTGTCCCTATCTTGGGGTTCATTTTGCTTAACATCATCTTATATGGTCATGTGTACACAGCTTTTGACCTTTTCTGCTTGTCCTAGACCTATACTAATTATGGCAAATAAGGGAAACCATGGGACCTATGTTTCTTTAGCCCTGGCTTACTTCACTTAATACAATTTTTTCCAAGTCTTTCCATTTCCTAACAAATGGAGTGGTATTTTTCTTTCTGATGGAGGCATAGAATTACACACACACACACACACACACACACACACACACACACACACACACACACACACACACGCACACCACATTTTCTTGATCCATTCATCTACTGAGGGGCATCTGGGTTGGTTCCATATTTACCATAGCTATGGTAAATAATGCTGCAATAAACATAGTTGTGCTGGTAGCTTTAGTATTGCCTTGTTTGTGATCATTTGGGTAAAAGCCCAAAAGTGGGATTGCTGGGCCATAGGGGAGCTCTATGTGGAGTCTTTTGAGAAACCTCCATACTGCTTTCCAGAGTGGTTGAACAAGTTTATACTCCTACTCACAATGCAGTAGAATTCCCTTTTCCAGCCACCTCTTGATGATGCTGAGTGTATGGTCTGCACAAGAAGCAGGAGGTGCACAGTGAAACCACTCATATCCTGTGGTTCCAGGTATCTCTGAGAAATAGCCAGTGATACTGTGATACACTCAGTATGCCCCTGAAATAGCAGCCCATCAGCTGAGACTGGGAGCATTCTCCCATATCTCTTTTCTACAAGATTCCATTACTATGCCCAAGCTCCCAAATACTCTCATGCTTCTGATGTTTCTAATATCTAGTTTTAATGGAAAGATTGAACAGTGAGATGATTTTTCAAAATTCCTGTTAAAGAGGTATGGTTTCATGTAGTGTTCCCATTCTACTGACATCTAGACAGAAAACTGTGATCTAAACTTGAGATTTAGTTATTGCTTTGTTTTGAAATTTTCAAGTGTCTTATTCTTGGAGAAGTTTCTGAGGTTTGAACACACCTTCTGCCACCTCTCCCCTGAGCATCTTGTATCAGTGACTAGCTGCCAGGGGGAGAAGAGAGAAAGGATGGAGGAAAGAAGAGCCAGATTCTGTGTTCACTGAGTCTGGACAGTCCCTGTCACCTCAGGGACTCGGGCCTCAGGAACACAAAGCACTAGGGAGTGCTTAACCTCACAGCTGCGCAGGGAGAGGCTTCCTTATCCAAATCTCTCTGATTCTCTCTGAGAATGAGGAGTCTGCCAAGAACGGCAGAACACTGTGGACATAGAGCTTGAATGGCAAGAAGAAAGTCTCAGAACTTGGTGTTCTGAAGCATCTTTAAGGTTAGACAAACATAAACCTGGAAATGGCCTGGGAATTGAAGGTTAACATAAAAAAGTAAAAGAAAAAACAGCTCTTGTTCAGGGAGACAGAAAAACTTGCCAGAATGCTCTACACATTTTGGAAGTTCAAACAAATGGGCATCAGGTCTTAGCATGTCTACAACACATATTTTGTGACTTCCTTGTTAAGTGCTAATGGCTGGTTGTGAAGGGTCAGAAGTGAACAGCAAGGACATCAGACTGGGCTTGCTGACTGTGGGAAACTGAAGTCCCATGTGGCATTAGGAGAAAAAGAGGCTTAAGGGCAGGCACCTTCTGAAAGGCCCACAGAAATGTCAGTCTCATTGCCTTAAGGTATAGAGTTTGGATTCTCTCTCCAGCTGCAGAACAAGTTAGAACCCAGGGAAGGTGTTTATTATCTGGAATGGAAGTGTAGGAAAGGTGGGGATAGGGGAGACCATCACTCAAATTTGCAGGGAACCAGCTATTAGTGGTTTTTCCTCTTTTTCCCCCCATTAGGGCTCCACAAAAGAGTTTGTGTCCTCAGAAAAATCGTCTCCCTTTCCTGAGTCATATATGTCAAACTGCTATGATGTTCACATTCTCAAGGCAAAATACATGAGAGAATAGAGGTCCTAACTATGCCAACTGGTCAGCCATATTCATGTATAATGTAATGATTCCTAAATAACTTTAAAGTAAGATTTAGAGCACAATGAATTGGGGACAAAAAGCCAACAAACATTTAACAAGGACTGAGAGCGCGTGTAGGGTAGGTGTTACATCATAAGAAAAAAAAAGACAAAATGTTACAGAGCAAGTTGATGTCAAGGATGTTTTTTAAAAAAGGGAAATTGTAGGAAAATAAAGGAAGGTTGAGATACTGTAGAGGTCTCAGTGACCATGTCAATGTTGTTCAATGATCACCAGTTATTCAATGTTCACAATGTTCACAATAAATCAGAGATTAGGAACCATGATTTATTTCCGTAACATCTAAGACACAAAATCTTCAATAAATTCTTATTGAGTGCTAGTCTCAGAGTGATCATAAAGATATCAATGTACTAAAGATGATTTTCCTTCTTTTGTAGACCAGTCTTTTTTTTTTTTTTTTTTTTTGCCAGTCCTGAGGCTTGAACACTGGGTTTGGGTTCTGTACCTGAGCTTCTTTTGCTCAAGGCTAGCATACTACCATGTGAGCCACAACACCACTTCCAGATTTTTCTTAGTAGTTTATTGAGTCTCATGGACTTTCCTGCCTGCACTATCTTTGAATTGTAATTCTCAGGTCTCAGCCTCCTGAGTAGTTAGGATTACAGGCATGAGCCACTGGTACCTGGCAGTCTTCTCTTTCCAATTCTGTCTTAAGAATTAGGTTTCCCATGCTTGAGTAGGTTTATCCACAGAGATTTACTCACAGATTTCATACACATTCTGTAACTTATATTTTAGAAGCTCAAATTCATGTACCAACATGTACTAAATTCGCATGCTTCTAAAAAGGTGTTTGATGATGTTTCAGAAGTATGTTTGGACCACTACAACCTTCACCCCAGTCTCTTCATGACTCTATGCTGTTATATTCATAGCTAGATCACCTGCTCAGCTTTCTGTTGTCCTTCTTTATGAGCACCTTGTTCTTCTAGCTTCTCTTCATTACCCCTATATGGATGGAAGAGGAAATGCTTTGTAATTTTCAAAGGAGTGGCTAATAGGGCTAAGAAACATATGCAGCATTTATTTCTTTAGGAGATAGTAAAGTGGATGGAATGTACTTGCAATAATGTAGTATTATTTTATTCACTAAATTGGATACATTCATGAAGGAAGGAATGAGGAGTTGGCAGCATGGTGTAAACTTCGGAGGCACGCCTATGTTTCTGTAGTTATAGACTTTTTAAAGATAATTTCAAAAATGATTACAGCGATGAGCTCAGACCTGGGGTGTCTACCATTCAAAGTTACAATTACAACTGTGTAAATGCTTAATACTTCGTACCTTTCAGACAAGCCTATTTTCCCAGCCAGGTAACTCCTCAAATATCCAAACTGAGATGAGCTGTTCTTACCCAGGGTTCCCTTCACCTCCATACAATCTTCAGGACTTCAACCCTGTTGACTTGGAGGATGGTATCTATTAGGTTTCTCTAGATCACTCACAGATTTACTGCATATAGTTCTCAGAATGTCAGGCAAAATTCAAAGGCCCTGAAGAAAGAGGGGCTAGCTGTGACCTTCCAGGTTTGGAAAAGGAAAGAAATAGAGGAGATACTTCCAGAGTACTCATGAGTGCCACTGGCATGACAACAGTACTTGAACAATTTGGGATGTGCGTGCAAGGAAGTCCCATTTGTTTTAGCTACACGTAGAGAGTGACGAAACATGCCCACATGTCTGGGCTCAGCCAGAAGCTCACATGGAGTGGGAGGAGATGGTTCACAGAGACTTACTGTGGCTTTAATCATAGATTATAGAAACACACACTGCTATAAATACGAATAAGTATCTCATGCTCACTTCCTGAGGAAAACACATTAGTTTATGTTCACAACTGTTTTCTTTTTAAAGAAGCTATAAATACCAGGGGCTCAGTATCTGAATCTGAGCAGCTAATTAAAATTAAAAAAGGGAACAGCTTATCTTCTGTTTCTTTTTTTAGGAACCATTTCAAATATAGACTAATGGCTTAACCAAAGACAGCTGTTTTATTTCATATGCAAAAGCATCCTTTAAAAAGGAGCATTTTGTAAAAATGATTTGGGCTGTAATTTTTTTTCAAAAAAGTTGTAGATTTTTCCCACAGTTTGACTAAAAGACTTTGAAAATGCATTTAGGTTTTGGCTTTAAAAAAAATGTGTATTGCTTCATTATGCATTATTTCCTTCCTATGAACCACACTAAATGTCAGCATCAACATTTCTAAATAAAACTATTACCCTTTGTTATAAACCACAAGTTAAGACTGAGAATATATTTAATAAAGCTAACTGAAGAAAGGTTTCCTAGTTGATTGTAAAAGGAATTAACCACACCTATAGGAAAAATAGGAAAATCCAGAATAATAAAAATATGGTATATGATTGAAGCCTTCCAAGTAGCTGGGTACTGGTAGCTCATTTCTGTAATCCTAGCTACTTCGAAGGCTGATATTTGAGGATTTCAGTTCAAAGGCAGCCCAGACAGACAAAACCTAGAGACTCTTACTTCCAATTAATCAGTAAAATGCCAGAAGTGGGATAGTAGAGAGCCAGCCTTTGCTAAGTACAGAAAGATGGAGGAGATTGAACACCAATGAAAAGCAACAATAGGACTAGACCAGTTGCTTCATTGTTGTGTGTTGCTTAGCTCTATCTGAGCTAAATATTAGATATTTAAAACTATTAAAGATTTTTCTTATGTAAAAGAATTCTAAAACTATTTGTTTAGAGTCTACCTGGTGCCAAGCATTGTTCTGGTTCTGGTTTACATGTCAGTAGGAAAGAAAGCTATTTTGAGTGTCGATTTCTTGACGATTACTATTGAGAAAAAGAGCTTTAATTATACTTTGGGTTTCTCCTCTAAGCTCTAGTGGCATATATTCAATGAACGTCTTGGCTGTTTTCCACACCTTTCAGGTTCACTGTGCACATTAGTGAACTCTTGATCTCTCTCCACTGTCCTGTCAGCCTTCCATTTTCCCGCAAATCAACTTTCTCACCAGACTGCCAAAGAATTAATCCCGAACATATCCTTGACCCTCTTCCAACCCTTTCCAATCTATTGAGGGTACCATTGAGTTTATTTCCAAAACACAGTTAGAATTATTTGTATCTGGAACAAAATTGTTCTCTTTAGTTGTCTTTTATTGCTCAGCAGCCAAAGTAACTTCTAACAAATAAAATTTTAAAGACTGAACAATTCCCCATCCATGCTTACGGTACTGTAAAGATTCTTTGTTTTACTTAGAACAAACTTTTAAATCTTGAACATGTCTTTCTTCACCCTACATCATTGGACCTCTGCTTATTCATGTGTCTGTGTGTCAGTCCTTTGTGTCTGCTTTCCTGCCTTCAAACTCATCCCTGCCTCAGAACTTGTTGAGGAGATTTCTCTACTACATCCAGAGGTCCTTGCTGTCTCCTCCAGGCAAATTTCTATACTTACTCTAAGTCTCAGTTTATATGTAATTTCTTCAGAGATGCTTTACATGGCTCTCTTTTTGTGTGTGTGTGTGTGTGTGTGTGTGTGTGTGTGTGTGTGTGTGTGTGTGTGTGTGTGTGTGTGTGTGTGTGTGTTACTAGGGGTTGAACTCAGGGACTGCCACTTGCTAGGCAAGTGCTCTATCATTTGTGATGTACTCTCTCTGCTTTTTGGTAGTATTTTGTTCTTTGCCTAGTTGAGACTTGAACTTGAGAGCCTCTATCCTTCACTTCCTGGGTAGCAAGGTTTATAGATATGTGCTACCACACCTGGCTTGTTTCCTCCTTCAAATTATACGATACTTTTAGTCCTAAGTTTTATATGAAATTGTTCTCCATAAATTTATATGTTTACTTATTTGTTTAAAGTCCCTTTTCTTTTCTAAACTCAGGTTCCACAAACAGGATGTCAGTGGCTGTTTTGCCCCTTTATATATTCCCTAGTCATGTAGCATTTTACCTACTGCATAGAGGCTTTTCAGTATTTGTGAATAAATCTATATAACACTGAATGAAGTCATGGCAATAAAAATACAAGTAAAATGTGAAAACGTAAAAAGTCACTGTGAAATTGGAAAAAAGATGCAAAATTTGGAATCAGATAAGGAGAGCTCCTGGACCAGCTCTGTCATTTAGGTAGGGCCTAGATGTTAGGACAGTTAAACTTCTATAATAGAGTTTTCATCTGTAAAATGAAGTCAGATAAGATTATATGTGTAACAGTATGGAGTAATTGTAACAGATGATGATTTTTTTCTTTTTTTAAAAATTTTATTTTATTGTAAAGATGCTGTACAGAGGGGTTATAGTTACATGAGTAAGGCAATGAGTACATTACTTGTCAAGCATTGTCACTGTACCCTTGTTGTTCTCCCACTATCCCTTCCTTCCCCTACCTCCTTCACTCCTTCCCACCCTGAAGCTGTAAAGTTCATTTCCAATATACTGTCTTGTGGCATCATTGTTGCAATTGTCATCCTGTGTCCTTGTTTCAGCATTTTGTTATTCCCCTTCCCCTCCCCAAATTAGACAAATGGTATACAAGATGCAGAACACAAAAATCAAGTACAGTGATCATAGGGGATATACCATAGGGGGAAGAACATACAAAGGAAACAAAAAAAATCACATAGTACATTAAAAACAACAACAACAAAGAAAGACCTCTTGTGTCCATATCTGAAATGTTTGCGCTTAAAACAAAACATTAAAATTTAAGGTAGAGATTTCAGATAAGTGCTTCACCCCTGAGCTGCATCAGGCCCTGCTGGTTTCTATACTCTCCTCACATTCAGGGAATGCCTGAGGAGGGAAAATTAGACAGAGGCAGCACCTGAATTAATTGTGTGCACTTGTCCTCATTTCTCACTCACATAATAATTTAATAACCATTTTTCAGATATATAACAAGGATGAAATATACAAATAAATCATAATATTTAATCTAAGAAGATAAGCTTAAGCTCCTGGAGATGCAAAAAGGAAGAACACGTAATCCAGTGAAGAATTAGTAGAGCCTCAGAAGAGATTTTGAAGATTAAAACATAACAAAAAATCTGGCAATGAATTCCAGTTGCAGGACATACCTTAGGAATGTTGTTCAACCTTTCTGAGTCTAGCACCTTGGAGGTGGCAAAAATGGAGGTCAAAAGTATCTCCTTCCAGTACTATTGGGAAAAATAATCCAGACATTATGTGTGTAATGCTAGATCTAGTTATCACTTAATAATTGTTCAGTGTCCCATTTTATTTTCTCTTCAATGTGCTTATTTATTTATTTATATTTGGCAGTACAGGGATTGAAATCAAGACCTTAGTGCTTTATAGGCAAGAGCTCCCACTGAGCCGCACCTCCAACCCCTTGTATAAAATCTCCTTCATTGTCTCTTGTCTTTATTACAGACAGCAAAGTTCTAGAATATGTCCATGTGCAGTTGTGAAGTCCTGTGAGAAACTTTTAGATCCTGTTGTCCACATGATTCATTGTAAATATTTATATGAAGAAGGGAAGGACATCAGGGAGGCAGCAGATAAAGATTTTGCAAACATATACTGAGTTGGAGGAGAGAGTCAGCTGACCATCACCTTCAGTTCTTGTCCCATTGTCCGGAAACAGAAACCAGCATTGTTTCCCTGTAGATGGCTTTGTCCTCTAAACAAACTTGAAACTCTCTAATCTCAAAAGTTCATCTCCACAATTTTTTAGGCAGTATTTCAGGAGAGCTGCTCAATGTTGCATAACAATTAATATTCAGGCTTCATGAAGACAGACCATAACCAATTTCAGGGAAATCCATCACTCGATTTAGTATCATGTGCTTTGGAGTCAGGTAGCTTTGGGTTCAAACTTTCTTATTGTTGCTGAAGGACTTGGGGAGTATATTCGCTACTGATTGCTACTGTAACAATTTTTCAGTTTTCCTGGCTTTAAAGAACTGTTATTGTCTTACAATTTAGGGAATCAGTAATCGAATGTAAGTCTGTATGATGACCATCCATCCCTCCGGGTGATTTAAGGGAAACACTGTCACTTTCTTTTGTCAGGCACCTAGATTGCCTGGCATGAGCCCCTTCTACAACATCTTTAGATCCAGAAGCACAGCATCTGTTCTCCTTTCTGACCTTCTATCTTCCTTTTACAAGGACACTCAATGATTGAATGGGTCAATTCAGTTAGCCCAGGATAAATCTTAACATCTTCAGATCTTTAACTTATCCATACCTGTAAAATCATGTTTTCCATCTAAATAAGTCCCTTTTACTTGTATTTATATGTTCCAGAGATTAGAGCTTTGACATACTCAAGGTCTATTATTCAGCTTTCCACAGAGAGGAGATTATATTTTTTCATGCACAGTTGCTCCTGGGCTCAATGATCCTCCTCCTTCATCATTCCTCTGAAGTAACTGAGACTATAGGAGAATGAGCCATAGAGCTTGGCTTTCTTGTATTTTAACATGAGATTTGCAAAAATTCCTACAACATTGAGTTAAGAATTAAGTGAAGTTGCATACATTGTTATTTTACATTATTCCAACAATTTTTATTGTGAAAATACTGTACAGAGGGGTTACAATTACATGGGCAAGATAATGAGTACATTTCTTATCAAGCATTGTACCCTCCTCCCTTGTTTCCCCTTCCCATTCCTTCCAATGTCCTCCCCTCCCCCGCCAAAGTTATAAAGTTCGTTTTCAACATAATGACTTGTACATCTCATTGTTGCAATGGGTCCACCTGTATCCCTATTTAAATGATTTGTTTTTTTCCCTTCCCCTCCACAAATTATACCAACATTAAGTACAGTGAAAGCAGGGTTATACTGTGGGGGAGGGACATACAAAGCAACAAAGAAATCATCTTATAAATGTGTTAGAAACAATCGCATGAAAGAAAAAAAACATTTGAATACTTATTTTGGGGTTCATTTCACCTAACATCAACTCATCTGACATTTTCCAACAATTTTTATATTAAGTGATCTAGGAACTTAAGGAAAATAGTAGATCTGATTCTTGCTCAGAGATATAATACTCAAAATGAGCAATCATAAAGGTAAATGCATATTTGCAAACCCTAATTAGTGATACTAAAGTATGGTCCTGTGTATGTTGAAAAGGCTCTCTGAGGGAATAGTCAGGACTTTATGAATGACTAGGATTTATCATAAAAAAGGAAAAATGTGCAAATCCTTATGACAGGAATGAGTGCAATACACAAAGAATGTGCAGGTATAGAGGAAGAGTGTCAAATGTGATTCTGTAGATCATAGATCACACTTGGAAAGGCCACACTCATAGCCTGGTGTGAGTCTAATAGAAACAGGAAGAGTAGTTTGATTGGATCACTTATGAAAAGATGATGCACTGAGTGCTATGTGGAGAATTCAGCATGAGAATGGAATCAGGAATATCAGGAGAGACGTGGTTTTGTTCCAGGTGAAAAAGGACTTGTCACAGGCTGGGCTATTGAGGAAGCAGGCACAAAGAAGATAAGCAGGCAGGTGCCAGATAAGGAGAAGCCTTGGGATCCATGCTTACAGAAGGGCAGGAAACAGGATTGGAGGGAGGGAGACCTCAGTAAAACCAAAGATGCTTATTGACCCTCAGAGCTAAAACAGCTAGAGGTTGGAAACACTTCTGCCCTCATGTTGAAGAGTCCCTGGGTGCAGTTCCTCTTGCTACCTACATCTACCTGCTCTTGTTTGGTGGCAGTCCCCAAAGGTCTGACAGCTGAGTATCTGGCAAAATCTGTCAGTGAACTCTGGCATTTGAATCTCAGTAACAACGTTATAGTGGTTGGGCATAAACCATGCCAGTTGAAGATAAAGCCAAAGCAAATGACTAAGGAAAAGGGAATGTACATAGACCTAGAAGAACTCAGTGATAGATTATATATAGAAGCATAAGAGAAGGAGATATGAAGGCTAAGAAATGAGTTTCTACCTTTTAGAGCACAATTGATCTTTGGACACTATTTTTATTCAGTAATGTGGATCTGTCTAACTACATTAATAAACCTATGCCTCAAACAACAGGTCCAGGATAAGGATCAAAATTTTGGAACAAACAATAAATTGGGAATAGCAGAAAGCATGAACCCAAATAAGAATTACCTCAAGGAAGAGCAGTGCCTAAGGCTGATGAAGTCTTGAGCAATGCTGATAATTAAAATGAATCATGTAAGTTGCTTTTCATTACAGTTTGTAGGAAATACTCAAGGAATCCTTGTTGCCCTGATAATAATAACTTTACTAGCAGCTAGGGAAATGGCCTGCTGCAAACGTGTGACAGGATATGCATATCAGTAACACTCAGTCATGGCATCAGGATGCAGAGTTCTTCAGTGGAAGAACCAGTACACACCTGAGCAGCTCCAAAGAAATGCTCCTCAAAGATGCACTTGCAAGGAGGAGGCCAGTGGGCCTCTGCCTCATCCTCATATCCATTCCTGCTCAGTCTCCGGGCTTTCCATTCACAAAAGGCCCAGAAGCTAATCAGTTTTCTTGGCCCTTTTTACCTAGAGTATTTTGGAAGTTTATGACCTCATCTTGTCACTCCTCTCCACCGCTTGCCTCCACAAGGTGAAGAAGTGACAGCTATCTTGTAAAATCATAATCCATACTGCAAATTCTCCAAGAGCTAAATTGATGACCCAGGGTGAAAGCTAAGGGTACCGAAGCCTTGGTATGGCCCCGCACCCTCACCTGCCTCCACCACCTTCCCATCCTGAGCGGTCCGACCACTCTTCCAGCTTCTCTGTGCTCTAACAGCAGGATGGGGATGCGTATTCTTGTTTTCAGGCCTCGGTACCTGCTGCTCCCTTTGCCTAAAGAACTCTTGCTGTGGCTGTCCTACAGCCTCCTCCTCACCTCCTACGGTCTCTGCACCTTCTCCTATAGCAATGGTCAGCAAGCACTTCACTAGCCTGGGAAAGTCTGACTTCCCTCCATCCTCCTCTGCCTCTGCTTCAGTATAATCTGTGGCATTCATTACCTCCTATTGCCTCCCACTAGAATGCAAATTTCATTAAGATAAAGTCACATTTCCTTAAGGATTGGGGGAGGGGGGGTTGTCTCTTTTTTTTTCTTTGACAAATTTTCACAAGGTAGCCTAGGCTGGTTGATTTAAATTGTCAATGCATTTGCCTCTTCCTTTCCTACCACTGTGTTCACAGATGCATGGCGTCACTTCCACATTTTTTTAATGGTACAGTTTGACTTTCTGTTGTATTAAAATGCCTCAGAAATTTTGAACTTGGGGGCTGGGAAGGTGGCTCAGTGGTAGAGCGCTTGCCTTGCATGTCCGAGGCCCTGGGTTCGATTCCTCAGCACCACATAAGCAAAAAGAAAAAAGCCGGAAGTGGTGCTGTGGCTCAAGTGGTAGAGCATTAGCCTTGAGCTGAAGAGCTGAGGCACAGCGCCCAGGCCCAGAGTTCAGGCCCCACAACTGGACCCCCCCAAAAAAAAGAAATTTTGAACTTGGAATATACATTTTGTAAATATTGGCTAGAGAGAGTGAATGAAGATATGAGAATCACTCTATTTTCTGTTGAGGTAGCTTCCCAGGTCTGACTGGACCAGATGAGGAAGAGCTGCCCCTGCTTCATGGAGGACAAGAAAATGGACCAACCATTCAGTCCATTTGAAGAAATTTCTTTAAAGCTAGCATGTAGTAGATGATAACTCATGCATCAGCAGGGATGCTGGCTGTTGGAATCCTGTGGATGGCAAGAATAACAGATTTAAATTTCTTTAAAGAAGGTATCCCTCTGACTTGGTCTGGGTGATTCCAAAATAAACTTTAAAGCAAAAGGTCAGCTCATTCCTTTTAGAAATGAAGCCGACATAGCACTGATTGACTTTTTCTGTCTGCCTTCTTTTCTTCTTTGGGTTGTGGGGCTTAAACTTATAGCCTAGGAGCTGTCCCTGAGCTCCTTTGCTTAAAGCTAGCACTCTGCTACTTGGAACCACAGTGCTACTTCCAGGTTTTTGGTGGTTAATTGGAGATACATCTCACAGACTTTCCTGTCCAAGCTAGCTTTGAACTTCAATCCTCAGATCAGAGCCTCCTCAGTACTAGCATGAGCTACGAGCTAGGCTCTGTCTGCATTTTTAATAGCTATTGTCATCCCAGGCACAGTCTGAGGAGATATTTTCCTCTGGTATTCTTGTTTATTATTATGAAATTACAGTCTTCTACAGTGATTATAGATTGCCACTGACCCAGCTCTGGGATATTATGGTTACAGTTCTTGGCTAGGTGAACTTCAACTTGGGCTCCAGAATCACACATACTTCAGAGCACTTCCTGGGTTTTGAAGTATTCTCGCCAGCTCTGGCATGCCCCTGATACAGATGTACAAAGGGCACGGAAGGGGGCTGCCAAATGCTTGGAGTTCACTTTAATTACTTCTTTGGTAACTGAAACTTTCCTGAACTTGGCAGAGCGCCTTGTTTCAGCTGTCTCTTGGGGAGATTTTGAGAGTTTAAGCTTCCCCATTTATATCTTATCTTGCCTGGTTTCAGTTCTTTTGAAAAGAAGGACTCTCCTTTGTATAATCCTTTTGCTTCCTGCGATGTGAAGGGAAAGCCTGAGGACCTGCCTGGGCTGGCTGGGTTTTGTCCAGGAACGGGGATCTCACAGGATCTCAGCAGGGCAACTGTTAACTCTGGGTGGTTATTCTTCCTTGAGATCACTCTGATGTCACAAGTGTAATTTGAGCTGGGAGCTTTGTTCACACTTTAAATAGCAGTCCCAGAATGATCCTGCCACTGACTCTCTGCAGCGCCTGGGAGCTGAGTTCCTGAAGATCTCACAACATCGATGAAAGCAAAGCGAAGCCACCAAGCCATCACCATGTCCACGTCGCTGCGAGTGAGCCCGTCCATCCACGGCTACCACTTTGACACAGCCTCTCGGAAGAAAGCCGTGGGCAATATCTTTGAAAACATAGACCAAGAATCATTACAGAGGCTCTTCAAAAACTCTGGAGACAAG
The DNA here is from genome assembly GCF_024711535.1 of Dipodomys merriami. NCBI lineage: Eukaryota > Metazoa > Chordata > Mammalia > Rodentia > Heteromyidae > Dipodomys > Dipodomys merriami. Next base: position 3,833,051 of record NW_027202493.1, on the reverse strand, counting down.
AAAGCTGAGGAGAGAGCAAAGATCATATTTGCTATAGACCAAGATTTGGAGGAGAAAACCCGAGCCCTGATGGCCTTGAAGAAGAGGACGAAAGACAAACTTCTTCAGTTTCTGAAGCTGCGGAAATATTCCCTCAAGGTCCACTGAGTGGGACAGAATGGATAAGGATCTTATCCACCACTGGACGTTTCTAGAATAAGTGAGTTTGCAAGACCTGAACCAGGGCAGCATCTTGCTGCTGTCTTGCAAGTTTCTCCATCCAGACTCAGAGGTTGGAAAGGAACACAGCAGAGTGCCTTCACACTCCAACCAATTTCATGGCTGGTGCTGTTGCTCAGAGGAGGAAATGCTTCAGCAAGCACTGAAAACTTTCTTTTCAGTGCAGGAAAAAACTGTCACTGGTAGAAGAGTCTGGACAGATGCAGCGAGAACAGGACATAGCAGATGGCTGGAAAGACAGCGAGCACCAGAGTCACTTGCTGGGCCAAAGGACTTGACATAAATTTCCACTGATCTCACTCCTCTATTCTCTCTTCCCTCTCTCTCTCGCCTCTCTCCCCTCTTTCTCTCACTCTCTATCAAACTGGGCAGAGAGAGGGAGGATAGACAGAGAATACCTAGCACATATTGTTTACTGAAATTTTTTATCCGAATTTTCAAAATGTTGTCAAGCTGTTAATGTTGTTTGTTGGCATTGACTCTTAGAAATCAGTAATTATTTATTTGCATTTATGACAGTGCTTGAGAAAACGGACTGCACAGTGTAAAGTACATGTTAAAGGAGTTGTGATGTCTTTTGCAGCTTTGTAAAGGGCTTTTATACATTTCAAACTTGCACAAAAGTTAAAATATAATGGGGTCGTTCATAAATCCAAAGTACTGTGAACATTTTTGTAATTATTTTTTATCATCTGACTAATGCTAAAATATAACCTAGTTAAATTTGTTAGTTTCTTCAATAAGCATTAGGAAATGAATATGATATATTACTTTATAAAGATGCTATGGTTTCTATAATTTATTATACATGGCTAGTGATATGCAATTCTAATAAATTATTATAAGATTAGCTGCTACTGGTCTGTAATGTTTGGGCTCAGAGGAAAAAAGTAAGATGGTAACTTTTGGTTATTATAAACTTTTCTGTAGGTTCAACTCTAAAAATAAATGGTGCTTTTGGAGTAGCTTTTGCCAATTACCTTTTTGTTTTTTTCAAAACGAATTCTAATACCAAATACCTGGGAAGTTTCTCTGTCCCTGCTTTAAAATGTAAGACATAGAGATAGAGATTCACAAATGAACTCACCAAAATTGCTTTTTTATATCTTATGAAGGGTGACTTTAAAAGACTTTCTCCATTGTTTTGCAATTCTTCCTCTGTGATAACAGTAGCTATGTACATGTGTACATTTATTTGTCCCAAAACATGTCTAGGGTTAGTCTGAATTATGGTAATAATCTGTGGGTTATCCCTGTATATTTAATGTAAACTTATACAGAGACAGCATTACTGTCTCTCTACTTATTTCCTCATACAATTATAATAAATGTTTCTAAGAAGGCTGGCATCAATGCCCACTGTGTTTTCCTAACAGATACAAAAAAAATTCCCCAGAAATCAGGAAGCAGGTTAAAAAACACACAGATATTTTTAAATAAATGTCAATTATAGGATATCAAGATAGGCAAAACTATCTAGAACATTTTAGGAAGGTTATAATGCATGATTTTAAATACTAATTTTGTGTGTGTGGAGGACTTGAACTCAGGGTCTGAAAACTATCTTTTAGCTTTTGTGTTCAAGGCTAGTGCTCTACCACTTGAGCTAGCAGCTTTTTGTAGTTAATTTTAAATAGGCATCTCACAGACTTTCCTTCCTGGACTGGCTTTGAACCAGGATCTTGAGGTCTCAGCCTCTTTAGTAACTAGGATTATAGGTGTGAGCCACTGACACCTAGCTTTAGTACTATTTTTTGAACAGTTCTGATGAAGTTTGTATTATTATCAGGTGATAACGTCCTTGGATTATTTTTATTTTTAAGAAAAAAATTAAGTGGGAAAATGGATATTCTAAATATGCTTAAAATTATTCCATTAAGAAGTTCTTGGCTGGGGATGTATTCAATAGTGGTACTTACTTAGTATGTACCCTGGGTTCTATTCCAACATCACACATGTAAATACTATAAAATGAGCCCTTTTTAGACGTGTGTGTGTGTGTGTGTGTGTGTGTGTGTGTGTGTGTGTAAGTGCATTTTTCTGGGAGTAGTATTCATAATGTTCAACAAATTTGCAAAGACAACCATGACACCCAGAGGAATTTAGATCTAAAATAGCAGGGCTTTTTCTGGGAGATGGTCACCTGTTGTGGGACTCAGGATGGTGAAAGTAGAGGCTGTGAAGAAGTCATTCATCTTTATTTTATTTATTTCTTGATGTCAAATCAAAATATAGGAAAGGAATTAATAGCCAATCTGAATATGAACCACAGCAAAATAGAGAATAAAAATTCTTCCCATAGATTATTATAAATGTGCTATTTTCCCTTCATGGGAAACAAGAGGTGAAAGCAATGTGGTGGCACAAGGAGAAATTTTAACTTCATAATAAATACATTATTGAATATCATATGAAAATTAGCATTATGAAAAAGGTGACCAGTTCAATTGAGAATCCCATTTATGCCTTAGGGATAGTCAAGTAGATCTTAGGACATCTTATGATAGAAGAAGCAAGAGCAGTCAAGGTTAAATAGCTAAAAATATTTGCCTCATTAACTTTCACTGATCATTTACTATTAGCTAGGCAATTATCTAAGCTTTGTGTTTGTATAATGTGTGTATTAAATCACTTAATATGTACTGTAACGTAAGAGGAAAGGGTGTGTGTATGTGTGTGTATGTGTGTGTGTGTGTTCATAGACAGACAGACAGACAGACAGATAGATAGATAGATAGATAGATAGATAGATAGATAGATAGATAGATAGATAGATAGATAGATAGATAGATAGATAGATTCATCTAGAAATCAACTGAAGCACAGAAATGAGACTTACCAATGACACATAGTTCAAGGACCATATCCAGTAAGATTGGCCTCAGTAGGAGAAATCAGGCTTCATTTTTTTCCTTCTAAGTGACAATTATTTCTAGATTGCTAGCTAGGAAAGCAGAAGGCATGGCCACTGAGAGTTACTTTCATCTCACTTGTGTCTGTTTATCTATTTCTGGAACTGGCATTCCATGGAGAAAGTGTCTCAGTTAAATCATTTGAATTGTGCCAATCATTTCTTAAGCACACACTTTCAGTTATGTAGTTAAAATAACACTATAGCAGTACCTTGTAATCCAGGCCACACCTCAGGTCTTCAGACAATCATGGCCTTAGTCTGGTGTGCTCCTTGGGGACATCAGAAAGCAAAATTCATGATGTTATTTGTTCAGAGCATGTAGACAAGGGCTTACCTTGCAAATGAACTATATTGGAGAAAGGAGGCTGACTTGCATATCTGACTGTATTGTCTCCATTGCCAGATGGGAGGCACAGGATGTAGCTGACTGTGAAATCTTACCTTAATGACGGATGATTTGGCCCTGGTCTGGGATGATGTGTTATCTCAGAGTCCTGGTCCACTCTCAGATACAGTTAAGGTTTCCCAACACAGGAGATGTTGGAAGCCCCTTGCTCACACACTAGGGACTGCACAGGGAAATGGCAACTACACTTCATTCACTTACAATCACATAGTCAGCCCCCAGGAGTGTGGGCCCAGAAAGTCAGGGCAGGTCCTGGGTTTCCCTCTCAGAAGAGCTAGAAAAGGCTGGAAAAGGAGATGGGAACTACAGGAGGCTATTGCAGATTATGCCTGGGAGAATGTATATGCCTGTTATGAGTGTGTGTGTGTGTGAGGGGGGGGGGGTATGGCCATGTGCTTATTTGTGTATATGTGTCCACATACACATAGATGTATGGCTGTGAGTGCATGTGTGTGTCTGTGTCATGTATCTTTAGAGAATAGCTGGAGAAAAGAAAGGAACCTAGTCCAACTTAGGGAGACACAAGAGGATTCCATACAGAAGTTTCCCTGCTTCAAAGCAGGAGTAGGCAGCCCATGGGTAGAAATATGCAGGGCAAGGAAGCAGGAGAGAAGCAAACAGTTTGAGAGCCTCCAGCTCCTTGTGACATGAATGATAATTAGAAAGATCTTAAATGATGAGCTTGAGCACTCATATTGATCTGAAGCATTGAGAACTTTAAGGAGTAACATTTACTGCCTAAATATTACATATCTGCAGTAGAAGACCTGGTTAGCATACAGAAAAATAAAGTACTCTCCAGCAGCTGAACTTATGGTTACATTCTAAAGTGTGATTTTTTTTCCCCAGAATTCTGGCCGGTCGCTATATACCAGAGTAAAACAGCTCTTAGAATGAGGACCTTTGCAATTCTTTAACAGTGAGAAGCTCTGTGGTAGCTAACAAAGAAAAGAGACAAGATTGTGAAGAAAAATTCTGTGTGGTCAGGTCAGGGAAACAGCAGACTGTCATGTTGCTTGATTACATTTTTAAAGAAATTGTGGCCTTGCTTAAATCTTATAAGGAGGGGCTGGGAAGGTGGCTCAGTGGTAGAGCGCTTGCCTTGCATGCATGAGGCCCTGTGTTCAATTCCTCAGCACCACATAAGCAAAAAGAAAAAAGCTGGAAGTGGCGCTGTGGCTCAAGTGGTAGAGCACTAGCCTTGAGCTGAAGAGCTGAGGGATAGCGCTCAGGCCCAAAGTTCAGGCCCCACGACCGGACCCCCCAAAAAAAACATTATAAGGAGTTGTAACATTTAGCAAGTTTTATGAAGAAGTGGTTACTAAGATCTCCCTTTACTTGAATAACTCTCTTCAATAACCAAGTGATATCCCAGGCCTATGCAAATTTTTACTGTATTTGATGTCGGTATAATTTGGGGAGGGGAAGGGAAAAAACAAATCGTTTAAATAGGGACACAGGTGGACCCATTGCAACAATGAGCTATACAAGACGCTAAGTCAAAAAATGAGCATTACAATTTAGGTTGAGGGGGGGGAAGTGTAGTTGTGGAGATGGGAGGGCAGGGATGGTAGGGGAAAAACAAGGAGGAGGCAACAATGCTTGATAAGAAATATTCTCATTACCTTGCTTATGTAATTGTAAACCCTCTGTACAGTATTTTCACAATAAAAAAACTTATTTTAAATAAATAAATAAAAAATCTTTAAAAAAGAAAAGAAATTCCCTCCCTGCCCCCTCAAAAAACTCTTCTACTTCAAGTACACACCTGTGAACAGTGGCAACAAGTCAGGTGAGGTTTGGCAATCCAGACACACTCATGTACACAGGTGCACCCACATACCCGAAAATAGATCCCTGTTGTTCCTTTTCCCAAACCTTTGTTTTCTCATTTGTAGATAGCATCCATGTGTGGAGCAAACACCTACAGACTAATACTGGAAATAGGAGACTTTACCAACTCTGCTTCGGGCAAATTCCTTCTGTATCTCTGGATTTCATCTGTAAGGCGGGGAAAGTTTTACCTATGATGTGACCTCTTTCTCGTAGTCTACCAATGGCAAGTCCAAACCACACAGATTTCCATGACAGCATATTTCTGGATCAGGGATTTTCTCTAAACAAAGGGTTTAAAAATTTTTTTTATTTGTTTGATTGATTATGTTTGCTTGATTGGGGCTTGAATTCAGAGCTTTGAGCTCTTGCTTAGCTTTTCCCCTCAAGGCTGATGTTCAACCACTTGAGCCATACCTTTGCTTCTTACTTTTTTGCTGGTTCATTGGTGAGTTTCTTGGCTTTATCTGCTAGAGCTAGCTTTGAACCATGATCCTCAGATCTCTTGACTTCTGAGCAGATAGGATCACAGGTGTGAGCCACCAGTGCCCAGCTTTAAACACACTTTTGATTTTGAGCAATAACTTCCAGAGGGTAAGATGAGGGAAGAATAGTCTGTGGATGTACCTGGGTTTTTAAAAACCTCTTTTATTCCAGTTGGCCAGTATTCCTGTCTGAGAAAGAAGTTAACATTCACTCTCTACCACATCCAAGCAATGACAGTGTCTCCACTGCTGGCAAAAATTGCAACCATCCCTGAAGTTTAAGAAATATACATTCCTGGGGCTGGGAAGGTGGCTCAGTGGTAGAATACTTGCCTTGCATGCATGAGGCGCTGGGTTCGATCCCTCAGCACCACAGAAGCAGAAAAAGCTGGAAGTGGCACTGTGGCTCAAGTGGTAGAGTACTAGCCTTGAGCTGAAGAACTGAGGGGTAGCGCCCAGGCTCAGAGTACAGGCTCCATGACTGACAAAATATATCTATATCTATATCTATCTATCTATCTATCTATCTATCTATCTATCTATCTATCTATCTATCTATCTATCTATCTATCTATCTATCTATCTATCTGTCTGTCTGTCTGTCTGTCTGTCTGTCTGTCTGTCTGTCTGTCTGTCTCTCTCTCTCTCTACACACACACACACACACACACAGACACACACATTCCTGGTCCCAACCTATGGGCATTGAGTCCAGGACCAGTTATTTTTACAAAGCTGCACAGTCAACTGTAAAGAAGATCAGATTTAAACAACCATTTCTAAGGTTACACTGGATCTTTTGTTACTGGCACTTAGAAATATAAGCCCAAGAAACCACTTTTGATTTTCTGGCAGTAGAATATTCATTACTATAGAAATCTGTCATTTATTCAAAGTAATAGTCAAGAGCCAGGTGTGATGGCCTATACCTGTGATCCCAGCTACAGAAAGAGGAATAGATAGGAGAGAAAAATATGCAAGACCCTATTGGAAAAATAAAGAACAAAAGTCCTGGGGTTTAGCTCAAATGTAGAGCACCTGCTCAGCAATTGTAATACTCTGGGCTTAAATTCCATTATTGCCAAACAAACAAAACAAACCCTACTATACTTTGAAAACAGTATTTCAAATTTTTTCAATGGTGTGGGATGAATGAGTCACCTGTTACTCTTCTGGGGTCTCTTTACCTTGGTTTTGTTCTGATATTTATCTACTTGGTTGTTAGAAAAGATTCTATTTATTTCCACTGACTTCTTTTAATTTTCCTGAAATGTTTCTATGTTTATTACTGAAGCCCAGCTTTCGTCTCGTAATTTTTGGAGAGTCCTGCTGATCCTGGAGAATTCTGGGAGCTTCAGTGTCTGCAGGGCTTCTTACAGATGCCTCTTTCCCTACTGTCCCTGCACAATACCTTAGGCAATGCATGTGTTTCCAAGCCTGCTTTCATCAGAGTCTCCTGGGGTGCATTTTCAAATCCAGGCCTCTGGATTTAATGATTCAGAATTTCTAGGCCTGGCTTTTGCTCTCGCTCTGCAATCACTCCCCAGGTAATGTTGCTGCTCAGTCAGATTGGGAACCACTGGCCTAGATTAAAGTCATACACTGTGCTCATTCTAATTCATTCCCACATCCCCAAGCACATTGCAAGTCTCAGTATAGTTCACACTTGTATTGTGAACTATATTTGACTCTACTATAAATTCTATTCTTCTGATGAATCTTACCTCATCATGGCAATCCACAATTTCTTCACTGTTAAACTGTATGTAAATTATCACAAAGCATTTAGTCTTTCAAAACAATAGAATGCCTTTCTTCCCCTTTACCTATTTACTCCTGCCTGCTTTGCTGGAGATTCATTGTCCAGACAGGGAAGTGCTAGTGTCCATCACTAGACTCTTGTTCACAAGAACTTGTGAACTCTTGTGAACTCTTGTTCACAAGTATATTAGCAATTAAGACAATTGTTTCTTGCAAATAAGGGAAACCATGGGACCTAAATTTCTTTGGGACTGGCTTATTTCACTTAATATAATTTTTTCCAAGTCTTTCTGTTTCCTAACAAATAGGGTGGTGTCATTCTTTCTGATGGAAGCATAGAATTCATAGATCAATAGATTGATAGATCGATAGATAGATAGATAAATAGATAGATAGATAGATAGATAGATAGATAGATAGATAGATAGATAGATACCATATTTTCTTGATCTGCTCATCTACTGAGGGGCATCTGGGTTGGTTCACATCTTAGCTATAGTGAATAATGCTGCAATAAACATAGTGGTGTTAGTAGTTTAGTATGGCCTTGTTTGTGATTTTTTTTTGGGGGGTGGGGTAAATGCCCAGAAGTGGGATTGCTAGGTTATAGGGAAGGTCTATGTGGAGTCTTTTGAGGAACCTTCATACTGCTTTCCAGAGTGGCTGAACAAGTTTATACTACCACCAACAATGCAGCAGGGTTCCCTTTTGGCCACATCCCCTCCAGCATCTGTTGTTATTAGATTTCCTAGTTATGTAGGATAATTTTATCAGATAAGCTGAAAAGCTCAAAAGTTATGTACATGTGACCATATAAGGATGCTAAGTGAAATAAACCCCAAGATATGGACACAAGAGGTCTGTCTTTGTTGTGTTGTTTTAAATGTACTATGTGATTTTTTGTTTCCTTTGTATGTTTTCTCCCTATGGCATATCCCTCTTGTCACTGTACTTGATTTTGGTACCCTGCATCTTGTATATACATATGTCTAATCTGATGAGGGGAAAGGGAATAACGCTGAAACAAGGACTCAGGATGACCTATTACAACAATGATACCCACAAGACATTATATTGGAAACGAACTTTACAACTTTGAGCAGGGGTGGGGTGGGGTGGGGAGGAGTATGGAAGTAGGGGAGGGAAGGGATAGTAGGACAACAACAAGAGAAGGGGTAACAATGATAGACAAGTAATGTACTCATTGCCTTACTCATGTAACTGTAACCTTTGTACAGCATACAATAAAATTGTATAATAAAATAAATTTTTTTAAAAAGATGATTGCTTCTTATGCTAAATCTCTGCCACTGTGGTAATACAGTCAGTATCAATTTTAAGGAGAGAGAGTAACAGGAAAACAGGAAGATAGAAATCAGGGTGAAGACACACCTGTAACTAGAAAAGGAGAAGCTCCCAAAGGGAAAAGTGTAGAAAAGAAAAACATCTGCTCTCTGACTTTGCCTGGTCCTGATACTGGTGTTGGAGACTGGGTCACTTCATGTGTACACCATGTAGTGGATTGCAGAATGGCCAGTAGAGAAGGGTTTAGGCCTGGAGAGTTCTTGTCCTGTCTCAGCCATTGATCAGTTATGTGAAAGCTTGAATAACTTATCTCATTGCTCTCAAGCTCATTTTATTATCTACAAACAGATATAATAATACCATCTGAATCACTTTGTTAGGCCCTTCAAAGCACCACTGACTGAGTAGCTTAAGCAACAGAAAGGTATGTCTCACAGTTGTGGGGACTGAAAATCTGTCATCATGCTTTATTTCTCTTGATGCCTCTCTACATACTAGACTTCTGTCTTCTCCCTACGCTCCGCATGGGTGTATCTGAAGGTGTGCTTGGGTCTCCATTTCAGTGCTCATGGAGTCATCAGTCCTGTTGGATGAGGATCTTCTGATAGTCATTTTAACTTCACTTCCTCTGTCAAGATTCTATTTCCACCAACAGTCACCTTCTGAAGCACTTCACCAAAGGGTTTTTGATTCACAGGCACAATTCAATTCAGGACACTTTTGTACTTAATTTGTTGATTGCCCTAAGCAGAACATAAGGTAATATATGTGAAATCACTTACAGGCTTAGTGCCTGTAAAGGAATGCTTTGTTCATGGTTAAATATTACAAAGCTTAACAAGTAGCTACTTCACAAAGGTGTAATTTATTTTTATATGAAAAAATATATTGCTTTAACATAAGGTTTTTGATGTATCAATTTGCTAATCCCTAGAATCAAAAATGGCATCAGTGTTTGTCTCTTCAGCTCCTGTAAGGAGGGCTCTGTCACCAGTTGACTAATCAGCCTTCAGGAACTGAACTGTGGAGTGAGCCATAGTTCAAGTTGAAAGAGCCATGTGGGTAACTGTGTTCTTGCCAGGCTGTGTGTCTGTCACTAAGCACTTTGTTTGCTTTTTCTTACACATGATTGGTTTCCAAATATTCAGTGGAAGCAAACAAGTTCTCTGAACATCTGGGAACAGAGTTGCTGACAGTCTTTGGTCCTGCTGTTCTTGACATAGTTTCTGTGTCTCTGGTTACAAATTGAAGACTAAAAGGCATTTTCTCCTGTTTTCCCAGCTCTGGAGCGCTCTTTCGATCGTCATTACCATAACGTGAGCATGTCACTTGGGTGAACATGAGAAGGGAGGGAACAATGCAGGAAAGGTTTATAAAACCCCAAGTGACCTACAAGGAAAAGGGCTGTGCTGATCATGAAAGTAAACCTGTATATCTTACTTTATATGGTAAAAATTTCAGAAGAAATGGAATGGGCTTAGAGAGTTCTATAATCACTGCTTGAGAAGTGTGGGAAATGTTGAATATAACCTTGTTCACATTGTTAGGAACCAAATGCCACAGGAGCATAATTGAATTTCAATTAGGAAAACAATTCAAAGCTTGCCATACCAACAATAAAGATCATAATAATATGACACTAAATAGCTATTTAATATAATCAGTTGGCTAAATGAAAGTAGTCAAACAAGTAGGTGATATTCTATAGGCAAATGACAACTGGCATGCATAGATTTTAGCTTTATATTATTCCCAGCCTTACTGAATGTGATGGATCAGTATTGGCTCTTATTCTAGCTTTGGAAGACCTGGATTTACTTAGGATATGAGTTTGCAATAATTCCTGGAAGACATTAAGGCCTGGGTTCTGAGTTATTGAATAGATATCCTGGTATTAAAATAGATTTCACACATATTTTCAATTCCCATTAATTTACAGCATTTTCTTACTGTTTTAAACAGATATGAGATTATATTTCAATATAAAATTTCATATCACAGTATTACTGACACTGAACCAATAGTTAGTGACTTAAAATGACACCTATTCCTTTAATGTATGACTCTATGGGCCACTGGACATTCTCTGACCAACTGCTTTCTTTTGGTGACAGAGAAGTGAGGTACTAAGGCGTGAACTGAGGGTCTTACTTTCTTGCTTGACCTTTTTGCTCAACGCTGGTGCTAGAGTACCACTTGACCCATACCTTCACTTCAAGCTTTTTAGTGAAAAATTGGAGATAATATTTACCTAGACTTTTTTGCCCAAGTTGGCTTCAAACTGAGATCCTCAGATCTCAGCCCTCCTGAGTAGCTAGGATTATAGGTATCAGCTACCATTGCCCAACTTCAACTGCCTTCTTTTGGGCTCGCTCTCCTCTCCTCTCCTTCTCCTCCCTTTCTCTCTCTCTCTCTCCCCCACATCTGTGGTCAGGTGGCATCTGGATGACATTAGGTGTCTTATTCACAGATCTGGTGATTTGCAGGCTGTTGGCTAAGGCATCTTGACTTTCATCATTTTGTTGTAGTCAACTCACAGAGGGATTCTCACCATAGCAATACTAAGTAAGCATTTGTCATAATCTACTTCTGTGCTCTGTACACATGATCATCATGCATACCACATATCCTTCTTTGGAATGCTATCCTTTTTCAACAGGTATACTCTAAATGATCATCTTTTATCTTATTCAAGAAATTTAGTTCATAAAACTCAATTATTCCTTTAAAATAAAAATAAATGACTCCTGGGGCTAGCCAATGACAGTCACAAAACCCATTCATTCATTTAGAAATATTTTTTACTCACTCTCATTGTTTTCTGGTTTCTTCTACAAATTTATGAATGTTACTAATGTAATATTCATAGAGCAGTCATTATTATTTTTCTAAAATTCCTTGATGGCAGAGAAAGGGCAGAAACTTGATTTGTATCATGTACCCAGAGCAATGGCAAAGCAGCTGACAGGTAGAAGTAGACTTCTGAAAACTTGTAAGTCCTTTAGCCACAGTCTTTGGGGGGCATACTTAAAATGAAATATACCACAAACATCTCGGCTTGTTCCTTGTATTAACTTCACTCTGTGGAATGGTTTTAAAATTAACTGTGTGTTCTGTTCTCTGGGATAGTGGACATTGAAAGATGTTAGTCTGAGGGAGACAGACTGACTCAGGGAAAAGAATTAATGGAAGCACATGGCTCTTGCAGGCAGGAAATGCTTTGATAGGCCCTTTCCTCTTTTTGTTACCCAGAGAACCTTGACAATAGACTCTACCTTGGAGCAGCTGTGTTCTCCCCTCTGTGATGATCACAGCACATTTTCCTTGTCAGACTTGGAGTCTGCACCAGGGAGTGCTCAGGAAGGGCCAGTCACAATGTTGGGGATCTGCCCTTGAGACTTTAAGCTATATGATGGGTGGAGACATCACCCCTATGACACCCTCTGAACACGTTGGCAATGCTGCAGGAAGACCATCTGCTTCTGTTGTTTCTCTGACCTTTTGTTAGAACCCACCCTAAATTAGAAAGAAAGTACCAGAAAAAAGTTTAAAGCTATTTAGACTCGGCTTTCAATGTAAGTCAACTTAGCAAATATTAGGTTAGTACTTATCATGTGTCCAATATTATTTTGGCTCTTAGTGAGGAGGGAAAATTTAATTTTTGTTCGTATCTAAATAGTATAGGGACTATGCTGGATGTTTAATAGTTTTGTTTCATCTTTTCAAAATTCTAGAAGGCCAGGATCATTACTTTTAATTTACAGGTAAAGAAACTGAGGCCAGTCTAACTTCTTCAGAATGGAAAGGTACAAAATAAGGATTTTAGCTCAACTTCCTTCATGACTTGCTGTTACCCAAGATGTGTTCCTGACTCTAACATTTAACAGATTTTACCTGTTATCAAGGTCTAAGAGGCTCCTAGAATCACTGTAAATGAGGAGAGCTTGTTCTATCTCTATTCTGGTATGTGACATTGGGTAGTCACTTAACCTATAGGGCTCCAACTTCTTTTGTAATAAAAGGGATAGGGATCCAATGAGATAACATTCTTTAATATGCCTACATTTAGAGCTGGATTATGAAATGTATTAAGGATTTCATAGCCATAGTGCTATTAAAAATAATACTAATTGAGGAATTGTCACAGAGGTTCAGATGAAAAATGTTAGATAGATTGGGAAACAACATGGCAGCTACTCCAAAAATTAAGCAGAGCAACTCCTATATGATTCATCAATTCCATTCCTGGTTCTATTCCCCAAAGAACTGGAAGCAGAGACTTGAAAAGATACTTCAGTGTTCACACCTGTGATCAGAGAAGCATTGTTAGCTTAAGGTAAGTGCAACTCACATGGAATACTATTCAGCCTAAGAAAAGAAAGGAAGTCTGATACTCCCTGCTGAACCCTGAAGTGAAATAAGCCACTAATAAAAGAGCAAATACTATCTGATTCTTCCTGAGTAAGGTTGTTGAGTAGTAAAATTCATAGAAATCACAACTGAGTGAAATAGAGAGTATATGTTTAATAGGTACAAAATTTGGTATTTGATAAAGAAAAAATGCTGGAGTTAAATAAGTTTTGTTGAACTTAATTTTTTGTTGTTGTTGGTCGTGGGGCTTCAACTCTAAGCTTGGGCGCTATCGCTCAGCTCTTCAGCTCAAGGTTAGTGCTCTACTACTTGAGCCACAGTGCCACTTCTGGCTTTTTCTGCTTATGTGGTGCTAAGGAATCGAACCCAGGGCTTCATGCATGCAAAGCAAGCACTCTACCACTGAGCCACCTTCCCAACCCTTCAATATTTTATACCATACCAAGTCTATAAGTAAACATGGTTAAAAGAGTCAGCACTATGATTTTTATAGAGATGTTGAAAAAGTGGTATGAATTTTAATGACAAGAATTAAGAATATTCTCTTTTCTTGGAGTATTAGCATCATTCAATTTATAAATTATTTTAGGTCTTCAAGATATTGCTGATGCTACAGACTAGAAATCTATACAAGACACTCACCTACAGTATGAACCATGGTGAGTTGGGATGGAGGTGAAAGCATTTCAGAGAATGGTATGATTTTATACAAAAAAATCCTTTATTGGAAAATAGAATATCCAAGAAAATCCAAGGCAGTGTTGCTGGAGCCCAAAGAGGCAGAAAGAATAGATGTGCTAGAAACAGAGACAGAGACAGTTAGAACTTACCTGGGTCTTGTACAATTTTTGTATTGTGTTATAATCACTTGGAGAATTTCAAGATGGAGAATGGCAATATTCTGATTTGTGTCTTTCAAAATTCCATTCTGGCAGAACTGGAGACTAGAAATAGCATGAAATGTATATCATAGAGGTGGCTTTGGCAGTTATCTAGATTAGACAAAGTGGAGCTGAGATGAAAAAGAAGAAATTAGATTTTAGAGATAATTTGAGAGGAAGTATTAACAGAATTTGCCAATGTGCTAACTCATTCCTCTACATTATTTCTCACATCAATTGTTTTCCCCCAGCACTGCAGTCAACTTACTTAAGTCATCTTCTACTCCAGTATTGCTATTGCTGATGTAGTTGACCATTCACAGCCCTTGGATAACTCTTTTACCTCATGGCTGGAGCTGGCTATCTAATCACCATTCTATGCACATAACTACTGTGATATTCAGATATTCTGTCATCCTTTTTTTACTTGATATAAACATCTTAAGGATTTTGACTCATGTTGCCGAGGTTTTAGATTATGGTCAACCAGCTCCGTTATTATGGGCCTGAGGACAGGTTTAACATCACATAAATCAGACTTTATGGAGGAGGCTGTTCACATCATGGAGGACAGGAAGCAGTCAGAAAAGAAGGGACAAAGGAACAAGTCAATTCTTCAAAGGCTCACTTCCAGTGACTTCCTTTCTCCAACTGGGCCTCACCTTCTAAATATTGTACCATCTCCCAGTGGTACTACCAGCTGAGAATCAAGCATTCAATACATGAGCCTATGGGGATTATTTCAGAGTCAAACCATGACAACTTTCCTTCTCAAAACTTTCACTGTTTACACCTCATCTGAAAAGTCAAGTTTGACTTCCTCCCCCTGACATCTGAGACTCCTCTCCAACTGTAGCTCCTTCACAGGGGCTCACCAACACAAAACTATTTCTTTAGTATCTCAGGCTGGATATATGATGGTCAGCAGCTTATAAACATTCCTGTTGCTTTACTGACTTCATAGAATGCCCCTTCTCACTGTTTATGGAAATACTATTGATCCTCTAGTCTGGATCAGAACGTCTTTCTTAGGGAGATTTTTTTTTCTCATGCTTTTACTCGTACAAATCCCAGCCAGCTGTCTCCACCATAAACATTGGATATTCTCACATTAATTCTAGTAACTTTTATATAGAATAGAAAGTAGAAATCTGATTATCTGTGGAGAAGGTACTCAATTTTAAGAGTTTGTTGCCAGTGATGTCAACAATCCCATGCTTGGCTCAGAGTAGGAATTCAGCCTGAGGGAGGGAGGTGTTTAGAGACAGTGATGCAGAAAGATTCTTACACCAAAGAGAGAGAGAAGGTAGGAAGTACCTAACATTCAAAAATAGTTGATGAACAAGTGAACTAATTATTGAAAACGTTGTCTAGGCTGCAATATTGGCCTATAATAACTTGGATACAGGCTAACATAACAACCTTAAAAATTGCACAGTTGGTTTAGGTCAATAGATTCTTAAGTACTAGTTTCAGGAGAGGTAAAGATAAATAGTTCTGTTTTGAAAAGTTGACAGTGTGGTTAGGGGAGTAGATACATCCATAAATCATTATAAGGAAATAAGTACCACCAAAGAAAAGTACACAATATAGCATTAACTTATAAAGAAAGAGGAAAATATACACAGAGAAGATGTTAAATGGCTACAATGTACTCACATCTTAGCCTGATTGAAGAATGCCACTCTCAGTTCCCTTGCAGCCTTTCTTTGCTGCTTTTATAGCCTGTGAACCCCTTGAGCCTGGCTCTAATGTTATGGCTGCCATATTTGGTCCCTGATGCTATCTTCTGAATGGCTACACTTTCAATCTACCATTCTAGCCAAAATATAGACAAACTTTAAAGTACTTCTAAGCTACTTGGGTGTCTGGTTATCCAGATTCTGATTTAGGAGGTCTATGGTGAGCTCTTAGAGTCTGCTTTTCTGAGCTTCTGCGTGATTCCAGCAATGCTGCTGAAAACTCAACGTTGAATAGCATGATGACTGGGATTTCCTGAAATCCTTCCATCCTATTCAAACCCTCTACATTTGCTATGAGTGAAGCCAAGTCTCTTTCTTCAGTGCTGTTTGTTTGTGATACAGGGTTACTTTATATATCCCAGGGTGGCCTAGAACTCTCAATCATCTTGCCTCAGTTTCCAGAGTGCTGGGGTTACTAGCATGACCATCACAGATGACCACATGAGTGTCACAAACCCTGGCAGATGTTTCTTTCCAAATCCTTTCCATGCAGACTCCAGACTGTGGGGAGCTTAGTTGAATTCATCCAGACAACTTGGAAGGAAGCTATCTATTATGGAGTTAGGCCTTAATAGATATTCACTCAAATGAATTTGAATTAAACTTAAAATATTACTGCACATGGATAAAATGTGTATTTGTGTGCTTGTGTGCTTATGTGAGTGAGTATATATATAGATATATGAGTGTGAATGTCCTGCTACATGAAGCAACAGATCAGAATTCCCAGACAGATCATTTTATTACTGGGTTACCATTAATTGTAATCAAATACGGATTATAGTTCTCAGGGAAGAAAGAATCACCTACAATATCCATTTGATAAAGACATGACTTTTCTTGATGTGTTGATATTGAGTGGAGTTTGAGCTCAGGACCTCAGGGCTATCCCTGAGCTTTTTTGCCCAAGAAGCACTCTACCGCTAGAGACACAGATATACTGTGAGATTTTTCCTGGTTAATTGAAAAGAGTATCATAGAACTTCCTGCTTGGGCTGGCTTCAAACTGCAATCTTCAGATTTCAATATAGTGAGTAGGTAGGATTACAGTTTCAGGTTTCTGTCTTCTAAGTAGCTAGCATTATAAGACTGAGCTATGGGCACTTGGCTCAAGACATTTTTCTACTCATTGAGCACTGAGTTTCCCAGTTGTCAGCCTGTGTCTTGCATATAGCAAATGACTAATTAACATTGGTTGAATGTTAAATAAATGAGGAGGGAAGGGACTAGATTTCAATTCCGTGAAGAATCACATTTCAGTCTCTAGGAAACCCTTATAAGCCCTTTATATTACTAGAATAAGGTAAAAAATACACAGGCAAATAAATAATGTCCTGGGCATCTCCTGAAAACTCTTCCTTATAGGAGTATACATCAAAGTTTTTTTCTACTGAAGACATTTTCATAGTTAGCCACAAGACAAAAATCTAAGACATTTTTTCCATGTGAATTGCCACTTTCCTAACATTGTTTTAGATCAACAAAGACTTTGTTTTGTTATTATTAAATATCAAAAGAGACTCACTTAATTGCAAACATAAAAGCCCTTTCCTTGCCACTCCCTTCAGTTTTGCTGATGAGGAAGATTTTTCAGATGTACTTGGTACCAAAATAGCTCTGTTTGCTGACCACTATCATCTTCATGGGGTGGGGCCATGATAATGAACTTAGCACACAGGAAGTTTAACATTTCACAGTATGAAAATAGCATTTCTTAGTACAAGGACACCTCTTCCAGAAAAGAAAAGGAAGTAGAACTTCTGTGTTCTTCAATCTGTTGGCATGCTTAGATTATATTAAAATACTAGAGTGATTGCACAGCTAACACCTCATAAATATTACTTTGTTGTAGTTTTTCATCTGAATAATAGTTTTAAAAGTGTTTTAATATGTTCTATTGCTGACTTAGCATACTAGTCATGGAGGAAGTCAAGCCAATGATAAACATGCAGCAAACTTAACCAAAGCCTATGCTTTCCTGTAAGAATTGGGGTAAAATTTGAATATCAGGGTTAAGAGATGGTAATGATGTTTATCTGAACTTCGCCCAGTGAAAAATTGATCAGTACTAATAAAATCACATGTAGTCCTTATAGTAGTCATTGCAGGTATCTATTGTCATTTCAGTTTTATAAATAAAGAAAAATAATCAGAATGATTTGGTCATTTGCCCAAGGTCTTGCATAGAAAGTATTGGAGGTGAAATCTGATTTGTCTTGCTGACTCCAAAGCTCAAACATTTCTTTACTGCAGCAAAATGCTTGCAGAAAGCTACTACTGTATTAAAATGTCTCCGTACAAAAAGTATACAGCATAAGGATGTCTGTTTTTAGATAATAAAATTTTACCGTGTTTATTTCTTCAATAAATATTTGCTGCATTTCTAGGATGTTTTGATTGTGTGTTGAGCACTAAAAACATATAAAGTATGGTAGAATTGGGAGACAAACAATTCAGAGACAAATGGAATTTAAAATTGCCAATGTTCCACCATTTTTTGAATTATGAAAGTGCCAATTTCAACCTGGAAAATATTATGGTGGGAAAAAAGTCAGGCTCTGAGAGACAAAGGGTATATATATGTTTTCTCTTACATATGGAAGATAGATCTAAATGATAATCATATATGCAATTATATACATATATATATATATATATACAAGCAGATTAACTAAAGAATGCTGTATACATGGGAGAATTCCAATAGTTTAACTCCTATGAATAAATAAATTACAGTTCAAAATATTAATACTAGGAAGCTAAAATGTGTTGTCAGGAGGGGAAGAGATCAAAGGAATGAAACAAATTGAAAAGAGAGAAAAGGTGTGTAAAAGCAGTCATAATATTCAATGTACATATGTGAAAGTGGAAGGAGGTAATGAGGGGATGGGTAGGATTGGGAGAGATTAGGGAGGATAACATAAGGAGTGACATTGATCAAGATACCTTATTTCATAAACTGATATATTGAATTGAAGCCTTTTTGTACAACTACTTAAAATAATTAAAAATTAACTACCAATTTAATAATATTTATATTAAAACATTTATCCAAAAGAGAATGGCCACTCCTGAGCATTTACTCAAATGATTAAAACAAGGCTACACTAAAGCTACCAGCACAACTATGATCATTGCAGCATTATTTACCATAGCTAAGATAAGATATGGAACCAACCCAGATGCCCCTTAGTAGATGAATGGATCGAGAAAATGTGATATGTATGTATGTATGTATATAGAATGGAATTCTATGCTTCCGTCAGAAAGAGTGATGTCATCCTATTCATAAGGAAATGGAAAAAATTACAATAAGTAAGCCAGACCCAAAGAAACAGGCAGCTTGGTTTCTCTCATTTGTAATAATTAGTATATACCTAGGATAGTCCTAGCACAGGATCACAATAGCCTATGTACATATGTACATGGCTATGTACATACGACCATATAAAATGATGTCAATCAAAATGAAATCCATGATATGGAAACAAGAGGTTTTGTTGTTTGTTTGGTTTGGTTTGTTTTCAGGGTTTTTTTTTGGTGTGTGTGTGTGTACTCTTTGCAGTTATTTCTTCTGTTTTTCCCCTAGTTTTCTTCCCTTGTTTATTCCCTGTGGTCATTGTTTCTGATTTTGGTACCCTTTGTCTTGTGTATAAGTTTTTCTGTTGGAAATGATCTGTACAAATGGAAAGGTAGTATTTGTGGGGGAGAAGAAAGTAGGAGAAAAATGAGGGAGGGGGTAATAAGTTTGACAAGAAATGTACTCATTACCTTACTTATGTAACTGCAACTCTTCTGTATATCACCTTGACAATAAATTTAAAAAAGAAATAAAACATTAAAAATAGGCTTATCTGATTTAGAGAAAGGAAGGGGA
Organism: Dipodomys merriami; assembly: GCF_024711535.1. Taxonomy (NCBI): domain Eukaryota; kingdom Metazoa; phylum Chordata; class Mammalia; order Rodentia; family Heteromyidae; genus Dipodomys; species Dipodomys merriami. Next base: position 3,813,257 of record NW_027202493.1, on the reverse strand, counting down.
CTCACAGAAAGGGTGGGGCAAACAGTGAACCATCACAATAGCAATACTTACTAGACACTGTGTTAGAAATGAACCTTACAACTTGCAGGCAAGGGGAGGAGGGAAAGCGGGAGAAAACGAGGGATGGGGTGACACTTTGAAAAGAAATGTACTCATTATCTTACTTATGTAACTGTAACCCCTTGGAACATCACCTTTACAACAAAACAAAATTTTTAAAAAGAAGAGAATGACATTTTATGCCAATTATTTCAACTAAGTATTTGACAGCTTACAGGGTAATTTCCCAACATCTTAACTACTCTATGGATGTACACAGATACTTTTTCCAGTTAAGGAGCAATCTCTTTCACTGTGAACACAACACTTATGAAACTGGACCCCAAATGAGCTGGTCTTGAGCCTCCAGCCTGGCTCTGTCACTCTACGGTTGCGACTGCAGATGAGTCGATCACTCTCTCCTAGCCTACTCCTCCACTTTGGAATAATGGAAAAGATAAAACCTATTTCACAAGCATGTTCTTCCGCAAATCCATTTTTAAGTAACTTGTGCAGTAATTTCTGCTCCTACCTTCAGGCTTTTCATTCTGATTTAAATTTGAAGATGATGGAACAGAAAAAAATCAACATTTCAGCCTTAGATATTTCATTACAATTTAAATTCCTTCTGAATAAGGTTTTGCTTTGGATTTTAATACTGCGCTAAGGAAAACCAAGGCAGTTGATCACTATAAGAGTGTTTCAGAGGGCTTGTCTTTGGCACACTGCTTTCGCCAGTCTCAAACTGACTTGCCAAACCCCAGGGCTTCCTGAGAGATGTGCTTGGACCCGGACCTTCCCTGCAGTCCAGGACTGGTAGTTCTAAGGGCCAAACCAACCTGGTGAGAACTAAAGTCATTTCCAAGTAAGGTTCAGCTGCCCTCAAGTAGTGCCCAGAGCTGATGGGAAGTGATTCAAATCTGAGTTAGCGAGGGCAAGTATGCCACTTTCCCTGTGCCTGGGATAGTAAAGGTCCTGCACCAGTAGTTTTCCCTAAACAGCCTTCTCAATGATGTAACACTCCAAAAATTGAGAAATAAGAGTGCTTTGTGGCTGGCCACAGGTGGCTCAAGCCTGTAGTCTTAGCTACTCAGGATGCTGAGATCTGAGGATCAAGGCTCAAAGCCAGCCTAGGCAGACAAATTGGTGAGAGTCTTATCTCCCATTAAACAGCAAAATGCTGGAAGTAGACGCGTGCCTTGACTTCAAAACCCAGTCAAGAATGAAAAATCCTGAGTTCAAGCCACAGTACCTGACCCATTTCAAATCTCCAGTCAAAGAATATCTTTTTTTTTTTTTTTTGGTCTGGTCGTGGGGTCTGAACTCTGGGCCTGGGTGCTATCTCTCGGCTCTTCAGCTCAAGGCTAGTGCTCTACCACTTGAGCCACAGCGCCACTTCCGGCTTTTTTCTTTTTGCTTATGTGGTGCTGAGGAATCGAACCCCAGGGCCTGTAAGGCAAGCGCTCTACCACTGAGCCACCTTCCCAGCCCAAAGAATATCTTATGCATGAATCTTTGCTAGTCTCTACTTGAGGACAAAAGGACAACCTATGAGTCTTCTCACTTCATCTTTCTATATGATCTACTCTGTTATAAAATAAGATGAGTCAAATTCAGTTTGACATATATATATCACACACATACATATATACATACATAATATACACACACACACACACACACACACACACACACACACACACACACACACACACACACACACACACACACACACACACACACACACACACACACACACACACACACATATATATTTCCTTCTGCCTGTTCATACTAAGCTGGCTTTCATACAAGGCTGGCTTTCAGGATAAACCAACTAACAAAATAGACTTTATCTCTGCAATTTGGGACCTTGCAGTTCTGTTCATGGGAATGATACTTTAATGAATATATAACTGAGACTATGATCCCAGATCTGAAGTACAAGGGGCTAGGAGAGTCTACTGAGGAAGACTTAATTTATGTTTGTTCTCAACCTGAGATCTGCTTGGTGGTAATGAGAGAACAAAGCAGAAGGATCAGAGACAAGTGACTTTGTTCCCGAATTCAGGGCAAAGCTGATGGCTGGTGCCTTAGAGCAATGCAAAGGCACTGAAGTGTTTCAAAGTGCAGAAATGGCAAAGTGAACACCATCTTTGAAAAGTCATAGGAGAAGTGACAACAGAGGAAACAGTAAGGAAAGCATGGTGGTGAGGAGCAGTAAGGGAAGGAGTGGAAGGCGGGGCTATGAGGGGAAAAGAAGAAAACAAAGACGCACAGACTCAGTGCCTTTGGGAAACAGAGAAGGAGGGCCGTGCAGGAGTGCTGTGGACCACAGGAATAACTGTTCTTTCCTGCAGTTGTCCTAAAACAAGGGCAGGGGTGAGGGCTTGCAGCTTGCATATGGGCCTCAGCCTTCTTTAAGAGATCTAAAGAGCACTCATATTCTTCCTTACCCCACCTGCCAGCCCGACTCCTTGCAATGATCCTGTCCTGTGACCCACTACTGATGCAAGCTTGTTTCAGTCCCCAGTACACCCAACCCTTCCCAAGACACAGTCAGTGGTGAGCTTCCTCTTTGATAGCGGGCCTCTGAAGGGCATAGCTATATATGACTAATGGGGGTTCTGGTGTTCCCCACAGATGAATAGACATGCCTCCCAGGTGGCTCCCTGAGAGCCACCCTCAGAATGCATTAGTAAGACATAGATGACTCTGTTCTGTAAAGGTCTCCTGATGACCAAATTTGGCCTCTGAGAACGGGACTGAAACATTTCCTATGAGTCATGTTTGTTTGCCTTATTGCCAGTCCTTAGTTGTTATGGAAACTACATAGCACAGTCCAAGGGTTCAGAATTCCTGAAGTTAGCCTCAAGCTGGTCCACGATTTATACAGCAAACAAGTTTGCTTACTTTGTTAATCTTTAGTTACTTCCTGTCCTGTTCAAATTGGAAGCCAGGCAGCTCAATGCAGCCTAGAGCTGGCTGTGGTCTTTGCAGAGGAATCAAAATAATAGACAAGCCTTTGTTCTGCCCTAAGCATAGTACTGATATTTAAAAGAATTTTATATTACTTCCTGGGTTATCTGATTGCAGGATCAAAGTTGCTCCCTAGCTAACATAGAAATTCTACATGTGAAAGGAATTTAAGAGTTCTTCACACTGTCTTTTTAGGGGTTCATTCCAAACTCTGGCAAAATTCCCAGGCAGACCTTAATAGCCAGTGGCTTTCCTCTGAGAAATATGCACTTTAGAAAGATGTTTGATTTTTCTTCCTACTTGAAATTCATTGATTATATCTGCAAATCTCAGATAGTCAACACATAAAAGTTTTTTGTTCAAGGTACCTTCTGCTTAAGATGGATTTTGTGGCATCTAGCAAGCAGTTTGAAACAGATTTATTTTCATAATTTGACTTCATTTCATAGATGCTTGGCCGGGCACCTAACTTGCTTTTGTTTATTGCCTACTAAACAGGGAATTGGTATGTAGACATTTTGCAGCCCACTAAGACATCTCATTGCCTGTCAGTGTAGTGACAAGTCATACAACAGATGAGACTGAAAATCTGAACTAGGAGACCTGGAATATCTTTCAAGTATCATCTAACTTAAATGGTAATTTAACATGGGCATGTGGCTTAATTCCATGAACTATGGTCATGACTTGTGAAAGTTGGGAAAATTTTAGCTGATACACAAGGTAGCAACATCTATGACTATTAACCAATGAGGTTTTGTTTTTCCTTTTAAATTCACAAAATAAAGGGAATAAGAGTGTGCTGAAGAGGTAAATGTGTAGTGGATTGATGGATAGGTATGTTTGGTGGAGGGATAAAATCTAAATCATAATTCATAATTCCCTGTCTACTAGAACCCATGCAATCCAGAGTTACATTACCAATAAGAAATTAAAATTAATAATCCTGTCTCATATAAGAGCCTAAGACCTTGGAAAATCTCATATTAATATTTCTGTGGATTAGTGAGTTCCTTGTACTTCAGTAAGGTCATCAGTTTCTACTTTCTGGATGGTGCTGGAGGCCTGTGATATCACCAAGACAAGGCATTCACCTCTGCTAGTAGCGTGGATGGACACAGTAGGAATGCCCTTGTTTGCTTCTGTGCCCAGAGGTCTCCTGGTGTTTCACACTCAGGGCTCTGGCAGGATGGCGTTGCGGAGTGCCAGTGGACACTTGCTTGGTCCCTGTCCAAACTCTGTTTAGTATAGGTGTAATGACATACCTCAACCAGGTTCCACTTAACAACCTGTCATCTGGACATTGGAGTAAATGCTGTGGACCCCATGTCTTCATTCTCAAGAAAAAAAAACAAACAGAAAAAATAAACAGTTGATAGTTTTCACATAAAGTCCTCCCTTCCTAAAGCTCAGTATCAGTCCTAAAAATCTGTTGTTTTTCCCCTCTATTCTAGTCTTCACATATATAGGAAATGAATCCTCAAAGGCCTGATTCTTACATACCAAACATTCAGACACAGAGAATATCAACTTTAGTTTAAAGTAGGCTCATCTATGAGGGAAAGATAGAATTTTAAATGTAAGTTGAAGAACATAAAAAAAGGATTACATGATTCGTGAAATTCTGAGAGATAGTAAAAAATGTGGCCAGATTAGAACTACATATCATGAGCCAGCTTTGTCAGAAACGGACTCTTGTGTCTTTTTATAATGTCAAAATTTATTGAATAAAAATAAATTCATAAGCTATTTTGTTGTCTTTAATTGATCAAGGACTACTGATGTTTGACAGTTAAAAACCAATTGGCAATCAGGTTCTCTTATACAATCTTTATTTCTTAATTTCTAATATTAACTCTCAGATTATACATTATATTTTCCAATGAAGTACAGGTTACAGAAAACTAGGGTTAAAGTATCTGTAGGGCTTCAAGACTCCTTGCTGAAGGCCAGAGCAGGGAGCTGAAAGCTGTTACAAATGTTAGAAGAGTTACCACTGGTGGTTAGATATGAACACAAGGAACTCTCACAGCTGTGAGGCCAGGGCTATCAAAAGTCATAGCTTGTTGAAGGCTCAATGCTTGTTCAAAGCACAGAGCAGAGCTGATTCCAACCGCATTGTATCTATGTGACCATAATTAGCAATTCTGCAGTTTGTCAATTCGAGTAGTTTATGTCAAACAGTGAGTTACACTGAGCTGAAGCCCCAGTACCACTGAGAATTTATTGCCTGTCCATCATTGATGCATTTACTAGATTGTTTGGTGACAGATCTGTGCGTACCAGACTATCCAATATTGATGCTTTTTCTTTTCTCTGATCCACCTGAGAGGGTTGCCTCAGTCTTGGCCTTGTATGTTATATAAATTCATGAACCTGGTCTTCCTAATATTTTTATACACTCATGTGTCCACATATTCTTGTTTTACTTGAGTACAAATATATTATTTATCAGTCTGCCTCATGGTTTGTGCTGGGCAGATGGTGATTCTGCATTTGCACAGGCAAGATGTAGAATTATTACTTGTGAGAGGTTGGAGAGGTGAAGATCTCAGATTCTTGGCATCTCCAACAAAATATTGAGTGCAGACACACATACACATAAGTGGCAAAGAAGGAGTTAAATAGAGAGATAGAATGCAGTGTTAAGGCAAACAGCCTGCTTGAGCTAGATGGCTCAAGAGCAAACTATAGTTAAAATGTTCAGTTTTCTAGAGTTTGGGAGTATGAGTAAAGTTCATGGTAATGATAGGAGGCTGATAGAATGGAAATGCAGAATCACATTTGGGCAGGTTTTGGGATAGGATATGCACATTATATGCACATATGTCACTCCTTTTAGATATATATATATACTTATATATATATACATGCATGTATGTATATATACACACATATGTATGTGCATGTGTATGTGCGAGATGCGCCACATTTACATGAAGTAGGAGTTGTGCAAAAATCAGGCTAAGGATGAATACATTTCCACTGTGCAAGTGCCTCAGTTTGGTTAGAACTGGTCTGAAGATTTTCTACTCCTTGGGAGAAGTCCTAACCAGAAATTGACCACTAACCACTCCCAAAAGGAGTGTCCATGGGGAGGTACTAGAGGGAAGACAATACTCATGGCTGTCTCCTAGTATGGGAATAAGAGAGGGGACTGGTTTCAGTATTATTTCCTTATAGCTAACCAGCTTCAGAGTCATTTTGCTTCAACATTTGCACTGAAAATGCAACAAATTTTTGTTTTACAAAATGGCGGTACTCAAGTCATGGCCTAACCTCAAAGCTACTGTTCTATGCAATATAGAGTAACAGAAAAAATTATAACCCACACTACACTGAGCTTATAGTAGACCTGAAACACTGCCTATATTTATCCATTTTGGATATGAAGACCCAAATAGAAGCTCAAGTTAATTTCTATATTTTACTTGTTTTTAATTCAATGGCTTAGAATGAAGTTGAAGTGTGTACCCTTGCACAAACAATATGTCGTTTCTAGGCATCAGTCTGCTCTTCTGTGGTATTTGATCACTCTGTTCCATTAAGGTTTCCTGAGAGGAGTAAATTGGATAAGTATGCACTTAGAACAGAGCCTACCTCATGGTGGAGCTAAATATAGGGTTTTCTCCTTTTTCTTAATAGAAGATTATGTTCAAAGACTTTCCAAAACATTAAAATTAAGAATTACCTGCATGCTTTAATTATGCCCCATCAATGATGCAAACTACCAGTTATGATAACTCAGGAAAACGTTTGTGTCAGAACTTAGCATTAAAAGAGGGAAATTATAGACTTAATCTAATTACTCTAAAGACATTTTTTCTTATCAATTCTGTATAAATAGCTGATTTGGGATTACTGAAATATAAGCAATAATATCTTAATAAAAATATTTTCCCCTTTAATAGATATAGTATTACTAGAAAATGAACCTGCTATGTTTCTTTCCTCTGAGCTGTTTATTTAATGCACATTGTATTATCTGAATGTTATTCTGTAATTTCAACACCAAAATCCTAGAATTTAAAGATATATCTGTACTCTTGATATATTAATAAGCATAACATATGATTTACTAATTGAACATGTGAAGTCAATAGTTTCTATGCAGCCATCATCACTATCAAGAATATTGGGAATATTCTCATCTTCTATCAATAAAGCTTCCATAATCCTTAATAGTCCCTATCCTCCCTTATCCACTCCTTTCCCAGACCACCCAAATACTAAGCTACTTTCTGATTCTGTAGGTTTTCTCATATATATGTGTATGTATATATTATATATAGAGAGTATATATAAGCATGTGTTACATATAACATATATCACATATGTTTTATAATATAATTGAATGTATAAGCATACATGTTATTTATAACATATACAAAATCACAGGTAGCATGAGTACTTTTTGTTGGGTTTCTTTCATTTAGTGTGTTGTCAAAGTGCAGCCATGTTCAAGCATATATTGGCTTTTCATCTCATTTTAATGGTAGGTAATACCTTATTGTACCATATTCCACTTAATTCAGTTATAATTTAATGGACATTTGGCTTGTTTTCAATGTTTGAGGTGTTATGAAGGATGCTGCCCTAGAATCAGAATTTATAATCTAGTAGATACTATGTGATTTATAGATCCCTGTCTGTCTCAAGTCACCAAAATACTAAAGGGGATCAGAAAAGTCAAGTGAACATCCTTATCTCACTGATTTGAAGTAACAAAACTTTACCTAGAGCTCAGCTCTTCTAACTGTTGTATGACTACCCTTCCAATGGCAATCAATAGCCTGAAAGATTTTAGAGAGATGGCCTTCTAGTAAAATTTATGGTGCATTCAATAATAGACAAGAGCCAGTTTCTTCACACTCAGGAATACAGTTTAGTGAAATGGAAATTGTGTATGATTTTCCTCATTTCTGACACTCTTTCCTTAGTGCAGAATTTACCATCACTATATAACAGGAAACTGTAACTACTACATTGAGAGCTAGACTCATGGGGCATAAATATGCAAATGACTTAATGTTTGGTTTTTATTTTCCCTTCTTGTATGCTCATTGTGATAGTTCTTTTCCCCCCATGCTCTTAGATTCAAAACTTGGATAGATTTCAAGAAATTAAAAGCCCTAGATTCTCTTTATGTCAGAAAATAGTCTCAAACCAGTACTTAGAATTCCAAATCTCTGGCACATTGTGAAGTTCAATCTTCATTGCAGCTAGTTCTCTCCCCTCTAAGATCTATACAGCGCTATGGCAAAAAAAAAAAAAAAGGTTGGTAAATGAGAGACCAGAGATTATGGAGAATCTGTATAGCGTTGATGCAGCTTCTTACAACAAGGTGGCCTGATGCTCTCTGGACTTGGCAGATGCTTACAGATTTTTCTCCTTTGTGATTGTTTCATAAGGTCTGCTTCACAGAGTTGTTAAACACTCTTTTTCTTCAATTATTGGGTGGCTATAGTTCTCTTCAGCTGCACAGCTTGTACTTTTATTTTTGTAGGTCATGGGGCTTGAACTTTGGGCCTGGGCACTGTCCCTCAGCTCTTTACCTCAAGGCTAGCACTCTACCACATGAGCTATAACACCACTTCTGGATTTTTCTGTTTATGTGGTGCTGAGGACTTGAACCCAAGACCTCATGCATATGAAGCAAGCACTCTACCACTGAGCCACCTTCCCAGCCCCCACAGCTTGTACTTTCTTTGTTCCCATTCTTGAGCCACTAGAATGCACAACTCTTCAGCTTCTCTCTGATACCACATCTCCCCATTCTGATGACCATTTTGGAAAGGTCTTATTCATGTTTGGCCCCCATTTGATTCACTGGAAATTCTGTATCCATTGAATCAAAAGACAAGCCCAGTGCACATTCTTTCTCACTAGTCTGCCTTCTCTATGGAACCATCCCTATCGCATCTTTCATCTTCCCTTGACCAGTTAGTTCTCACCACCAACCCTCCCTGCTGCATGCTTTATGCCAAGGGCCTCAGTCCTTGGATCTGTTTCTTTGAAGTCTGTGCTTGTCATACTTATTCCTGTGGCAAAAATTCCTGAAATAACAAATGTGAGAGAGAAGTGGATTATGCTCACAATTTCAGAGGGGTTAGTCAATGGTTGCTTGATCCACAGTGTGTAGGCAGAATGTCATAGCAGGAGGAAGCATATACTGGGGATGTTTTTCACCTCATGTCAGATAAGAAGCAGGGAAGATCAAGAAGGGGCTAGGGAAAGGTCTGGCTTACTTGACACACTTCTTCCAACAAAGCCATACCTCCTACTTTTTACCTCCTCCCAATTGAGACCAAAAAGAAAGAGCAGCTAAGCATTTGTATGGCATTGAGCAGTCTTGTATTGAAGCCTCTAGGCATCAGATTACCAGGCTTTCAGTAGTTGTACATGCATGCCTTTGGCAAACTTGACTGTGACCAAGAGTAGACTCATTGGAACCCAGAGGTGTGCATCAGAACAGGCTCCAAGTTAGAGGGGCTAAATGACACATACAGAGCTCACACAGGCTACATAGAGCATCTGTTTGGGTCTGGGGACTGATATGGCCTGCATGCTGTCCAGTGATCTTGAGAGTCACACAACTCACTTCTAGACACCTAAGTGCTATCTCCTGCACAAATGTCCTCCCTTGAGACTCCCTTTCCTTCAAGTGGAAGCTCTGCTTATCTTTTTCTTCTTTATATTACCATTTAGTTTCTCTCTCTGTGTTCATACAGTCATTCTTCCAGACCATAGAAACAAAGGTTTCAGGTTCTCAGTATCACAATGCTATCATATTACAAATCCATAGTTCATAGCCCTCAACTCTAATTGTCTCTGGGAATGCTCTCACACACATACCCACTGCCTACTGCATCTCTCAAACCAATCTGACAATCAAAATTAATCTTCCCATGGTGTCCTTCTCCATTTGAAATGGGAGTGGTATGTCTAGGAGAGGAGGCAGAATTCACTTTGAGCTTGCTCCAAGAAAACACTCCTAAACCTTTAAGCTTTTCATGCTTTTGATGTACAGGAGGGGTTCAAAGGCTATTGAATTGATTTTTATAAGACACACAAAAAAGAAACTAAACAATCTAAAATCTTGTCTCTGCAAAATTACCTTATTTTGTAATACCATATTTGTTATATCTTTGTGCCTTGAATATAATTTCTGATTTACGATCTGGTGACACTCCTTTGTTGTCTAGAAGACAGGCCATATGAAGAGAGGAACTTGACCTAGGACTGCACACACTGCATTGTATAGAACTCAGCCTCACCCCAGACACCCTGCTAAGAGCTCACCAGCATTATCTCATTAACCTCTGAAAACAAGTCTGTGACATGGCAGTTGTGCTGTTTATTTAATAAAGCAGAAAGTTAATTGTTACCATGTATCATTTGATGGGATGGTTTCAATGGGAAGAAACAGAGTTCTCTTCCCCAGATGTCTTCAACCCCAGAAAATGGCCTGACATTATGCAGGGAAGGGGTGGCTCCATAGTTAGTTAATTTAATGACTAAAAGATGGCTAAGAATCCAGGTTCTCTCCATCTTTCTGTTCTGAGGAGTTGGCATTTAACTGTTTATTCCTTTAGGTTTCTTTCATACCAAATCTTACTATGCTACTCAGGATAGCTTCAAAGTAGCAATCTTCCTACTTAGCCTCCCAGGATAGACAGAGGCAGAGGCATGAAAATTAATGGAGAATTCTCTCATGTTATTGTATTTTGGATAACAGAATTTCAAAAAGAGTAAGAAGTTAAAACAATTTTATGGTTATTTTTTCTAGAATTGCATTCTTTTTTTTCTTTTTCTTTTTTTTTTCCTTTCTTTTTTTTTTGTCGGTTGTGGGGCTTGAACTCTGGGCCTGGGCACTGTCTCTCAGTTCTTGAGCTCAAATATAGCACTCTACCACTTGAGCCACAGAGCCACTTCCAGTTTTCTGAATGGTTTATTAGAGATAAGAGTCTCACGGACTTTCTTGCCTGGGCTGGTTTTGAACAATGATCCTCAGCTCTCATCCTCCTGAGTGAGTGACTAGGATTACACACATGAGCCACTGGCACATGGCTAGAACTGTATTCTTATGATTTGATCTTTTTGGTTTTTTAGATATTCAAGATTAAGACATTCCAGATTGTCTTGTTTTTTCAAGCTAGGATCTCATAAGCCTACTATCTCAGCCTTCTCAGTGCTGCACATACAAATATTTACCACACAGTGGCAGTTTTGGGGATCATGGCCTCAACTCATTTGCTAGGAGGGTTTGAGAAATCTGCCAGTGATCTGATTGTGCCAGATCCATAGGAGGGGTGAGGTTTGAACCCAGGCTTGTTTTGTTCCAAGACATGTGTTCTCGTGCAATGTTGCATGTTATGCTGTTGAGACCACACGAGGAAATAAAGCATTGGAATCATGTTCATACAGTTAGAAGATTTCAAGAGACTCTTAACTTCTCAGATATTCAATTTCCTCACTTGTAAAACCCATAGGTTATGTTCAGCCTATTTGTCTTCTATAATGATAGGCTCTTAATAATTTTTGCTATCTTTTAAAAGAATTAAATGCTTAACAGTACAGCTAACTAGGTCAGTAACAAGACTGGGCCTTTCTCTACAAGTAACACTTCCCACATTTCTATTGTTATTATTTCATTCTCTTCTGAGGTGGTTTACTAAAGTAAAGTTTCCAAATGTTACTTTACAGTATCTATATTGAAATTTGTCATTAATTTATGCTTGTTATTATGAATCTCCAAACAGGTTGATGTACTTGTCAATCAAATGTACCTAGTGAGAGAGAGGAGGAAGTAATCATAAGAAGCCTGTACAGACATTCTTCCAAGGTTATTACCCAGCCTGCTCAACAACTCTTAAGAGAACACCCTAAGTAAAGGCAGGTGGAGCTAGAAAGCATTGGCATTAGAGAATCGAATTTAGTTAAATTGCTAATAATGCTGCTGTTACATCTCATGTGTGGCTGAACCTTTAATGTTCAGAGATGTTTGCTATAAGTGGGGACAGGACTGAAATAATCTTTCACTTCCAGGCAGAACTTCTGCTAAGCTATTGGCTTTTATATAGATGGGAAGATTTAGGAGTTAGCTCTTACATGTACTTTTGCATGCATCCCAAATGAAAACAGTAAACAGAACCAGAAATACATAACACCATTTGTCGTGTAGTTCTTATCAAAGAAATCTCCCTGTTGTCTTGGTCACCATGAGGTCTTGTGCTTCATATACAGTAAAATTACATATTCAGGAGTGAATCTCTTCATCCAGTGAGAAATGCTTCACTATTTTCTACATGATGGAAACAAGCCTTATGTCTCTTGTTTATTGTAATATTACCTGCCTGGAAGGAGGGAAGATGGCGGAAAACTAACAGTGGACCACCAGGGCTCTCTCTGACAAAGCAGAGTTTTACAGTCCCACCAAATTAGTCATACCTAGAGTAACATCATAAGCTATAATTATATAGAGATTTATACCAAAGAAGAAAATTACAAGCAGTGTGATTTAGGATACAGATTTAAGTACCCACTTGTGGTGGCAGTGGCTGTGTCCTGAGAAAGCTGGGACAAAAGCAGCAGAGACAGCATGCACATGGGGTTCCCACTCACTTCCAGTGTGCTCTTCAAGAACAGGAACAGGAATCCACACCCCAGCCAGCCACAGATGGACTCACAGACACTCATCCATTGCAGAAGATCCAAAAGACAAAGGGAAAGTGTGAGTACCCCAGAGAACAACGTCTGGAAAGAAACCCTCCCCCTACCTAAGAAGAATGCAATCTTTGATACTAGCACAGAGTCTGACAGAGCAGCTGGCCAGTAACATGGGCCAGAGAAGTCCTGACATTTAAGAGGGCAAAGGAATCTGATATCCTTGCACCAGCATACCTCTTTGGTGGAAAACAAAAAACACCTCCAGGGAGAGGTAGCTCTGCCTAGGAGAAGGCAGCCCTCCCCAGGGGGAGGAAGCTCCTCCCAGGGAGTGACAATTCTATTTGAGGCAGGTTCAGGAAGAGGCAACCTGCCCTTCTGCAGCAAACAAAGACAAATGCATCACTCCAGACTAAAATCTCAATGGAAAATAAAAAGGAAAATTGGAGAGGCCACAAAAGATAAAGGGGGCTCCAGGCTGGGCTAAAACTGCAAGACTCAATAAGAAGACATAATTTAAGGATAATAGAAATTGAAGAGGAAGTTAAAAGAATAAGGAATATATTTAACAAAATTCTAGCAAAGAACTTCCTGAACATCCAAAACGATAGGCCTGTTCAGATAGAAGAAGCCTTTAGAATCCCAAACAGACCAGACTACAAAAGGACATCCCACTGCCACATTGTAATCAGCACAGGATCAATAGAGACCAAGGAAAGGTCCTTAAAGCTGTCAAGGAGAAAGATCAGTTACACATAAAGGAAAACAATCAGAATAATTACAGATATCTCAGCAGAGACCATGTAAGCAAGGAGAGCCTGGAATGAGGTATGCCACACTTTAAAAGCAAACAACTACCAACCAGCTAAGTGTTCCTTCATAACCAAGGGACAAATAAAAACCTTCCACAGCAAGGAAAAATTGAAGCAATGTATCTCCTCCAAACCAGTATTACAGAAGATACTCAAAGATGTACTACACAAAGAAAACCAACAAGAACAAAATGTTGGCAGATAAAGAACCCTAACCAGAGAACCATACAAATAGAGTAAGAATTGAAGAGCCACAGACCCTAAGAATGTGAATAATATGGCAGGAACTACCAAAAACCTTTCAGACCTTACTATCAATAGTAATGGGCTTAACTCTAATTAAACCACATATATTGACTGGTTGGATCAAAAAGCAAGATCTATATATTTGCTATCTTTAAGAGACATATATTTTTAAATATGTTTTTACTGTGAAAATACTGTAGAGAGGGGTTACAGTTACATGAGCAAAGGAATGAGTACATTTCTTATCCAGCATTGTTTCCTCCTTCTTTGATTTTCACCTACCATTCCATCCCTCCCATCTCCTCAAATCCACCCCCCTCCTCCCAGCCTAAGTTGTAAAGTTCATTTTTCGACATAGCGTTTTGTATATCTCATTGTTGCAATGGGTCAATCTGTATCCACATTTGAACTACTTGTTTTTTTCCCATCCCCTCCTCAAATTATACCAATATAAAATACAGTGAAAACAGGGGTTATGCCATGGGGGAGGGACATATAAGGCAACAAAAAAAATCACATGGTACTTTATAAATATGTCAGAAACAATAGCAAGGAAGAAAAAACCACTTGTGTCCCTATCTTGGGGTTCGTTTTGCTTAACATCATCTTATCTAACCTTTTCTGCTTGTCCCAGACATATACTAGTTATTGCATAGGACCTATGTTTCTTTGGGCCTGGCTTACTTCACTTAATACAATTTTTTCCAAGTCTTTCCAGTTCCTAACAAATGGTGCAATGTCATTTTTTCTGATGGAGGCATAGAATTCCATTCTGTATATATACATTTTCTTGATCAATTCATGGGTTGGTTCCATATCTTATCTATGGTGAATAATGCTGCAATAAACATAGTTGGGCTGGTAGCTTTAGTATGGTCTTGTTTGTAATCATTTTGTTAAATGCCCAAAAATGGGATTGCTGAGACTAGGGGAGCTCTATGTGGAGTTTGAGAAACCTCCATGCTGCTTTCCAAAGTGGTTGAACAAGTTTACACTCCTACCAATGAGGCAGTAGGGTTCCCTTCTGGCCACATCCCCTCTTGCATTTGTTATTATTAGATTTCTGGATTATAACCATTCTGAGGTGAGGTGGAATCTCAATGTTGTTTTGACTTGCATTTCTTTTATGGCTAGGGAGGTTGAGCATTTCTTCATGTGTCTATTGGCCATTCTTATTTCCTCTTCAGTGAAGTTTCTCTGTAAGTCTTTAGTCCACTTATTTATCAGGGAGTTGTTTCTTTCAGGATTGGTTGTTGGAGGATTTAATTTTTTTGAGTTCCAGGTATATTTTAGATATGAGATCCTTGTCCATTGTATGGCTAGTGAAGATCTTCTCCCAATCTGTGGGCTTTCTATTGATCTTACTAGCTATCTCCTTTGCCATGCAGAAGCTCTGTCTGCAACTTCATGCAATTCCATTTGTCCAAACTTCCTTTGATTTGTTGTGTTTCTGGGTCTCTATTAAGAAAATTTCAGAGACCTAAGCTTTCTCCTATTCTATCCTGTAATGTTTTCAGAGTGTCTGCTTTGACTTCAAGGTCTTTCTTCCATTTGGAGTTGATTCTGGTGCAGGGTGACAGGTGATTAACCAATTTTGCTAGCACCAATTACTGAAAAGGCTGTCTTTCTGCCATTCTATATTTTTAATCCCTTATTGAAAATTAGGTGGCAATAGGTCTGTGGGTTCATTTCTAGGATTTCAATTCTATTCCACTGGTCCTGAGGTCTGTTCTTGTGCCAGTACCAAGCTGTTTTGATTACTATGGCTTTATAGTAGAGATTGAAATTTATTATTGCTATTCCTCCAGCACTATTCTTTCTGTTAAGGATCGTTTTTGCTATTCGGGGTCTTTTATTGTTCCATATGAATTTTTGGATTGCCTCTTCTATTTCTTTGAGGAATGAAGTTGGAACATTGATAGGCATCGCATTGAATTTGTAGATAGCCTTGGGAAGTATTGCCATTTTCACGATGTTGATCCTTCCAATCCAGGAGCATGGGAGGTTTTTCCACTTTCTAAATTCTGTTTTGATTTTGTTTTTCAGGTTTCTAAAGTTTTCAACATAGAGGCCCTTCACTTCCTTGGTTAAGTTAATTCCTAGGTTTTTGTGGGGGAATTTTTATAGGGGGGGTTATTATGGAGTTGCTTTCCTGATTTCAGCCTTGCTCGTCTCATTGTTGGCATACAGAAAAGCCATTCATTTTTGTGGGTTTTTTTTTATACCTTGCTACTTTGCTAAAGTTTCAAATCAGCTCGAGTAACTTGGGAGTGGAGTCTGTGGGATTCTTTAAATACAAGATCATGTCATCTGCAAAGAGGGAGAGTTTTACTTCATCTTTCCCTATTTGGATCACCTTTATGTTTGCATCTTGTCTTATTGCTGTAGCTAGGCATTCTAATACTAAATTGAGAGTGGAGAGAGTGGACATCCTTGTCTCATTCCTGAGTTAAGAGGAAATGGCTTTAGTTTTTTACCATTGAGTATAATGCTGGCTGTAGGTTTGTCATATACGGCCTTTATTGTATTGAGGAATGTTCCATGGATTCCTAATTTTTCCAGAGCCTTCATCATAATGGGGTGTTGGATCTTGTCAAATGCTTCTTCTACATCCATTGAGATAACCATGTGGTTCTTATCCTTGCTCTTGAATAAATTGATTTGTGTATAATGAACCAGCTTTACATCCATGAAATGAATCTTGTTTGTTTGTGGTGTATGATTTTTTTTGAAGTCGATTGGCCAAAATTTTGTTGAGAAGTTTTGCATCAATGTTCATCAAAGGAATGGGTCTATAGTTCTCTTTCTTTGATGAGTCCCTGCCTGGTTTTGGGATGGGGGTTATGATGGCTTCATAGAAAGAGTTCGGTAGTGAACTTTCCCTTTCAATTTCATTAAAGATTTGGAGGAGTATTGGTGTGAGTTCTGCTTTAAAGGACTTGTAGAATTCTCCTGTAAATCCATCTGATCCTGGGCTTTTCTAAGATGGGTGGTCTCTTATTGGTGTTTCTATTTCAGTGCTTGATATGGGTCTGTTAAGTTGGTTTAACTCATCTTGCTTTAGTTTTGGCATGTCGATCTTTGCTAGGAAAAGGTCCATTTCTTCCAGGTTCTCAAATTTATTAGCATAAAGCTTTGAGAAGTGTTCTCTTATAATGTTCTGATTCTTGGTTTTGTCTGTGGTGATGTTTCCATTCTCATCTCTGAGTTTGTTTATTTAGGTTTGTTTTCTTCTTTTTCTGATAAGATTTGCTAAGGGTCTGTCAATTTTGTTAATTTTTTCAAAGAACCAACTCTTTGTTTTGTTGATTCTATGTATTTTTGGATTTTAATTCATTTAATTCTGATTTAATTTTAACTATTTATTTTTGTCTACTGGATTGGGGTTTAACTTGCTGCTATTTTTCAAGAAGGTTCAAATGACTTATCAAATTGTTGGTTTCAGATCTTTAAATTTGTTGATATAGGAACTCAGAGCTATAAACTTGCCTCTGAATACTGCCTTTGCTGTATATCAGAGGAGCTGGTGATTTGTGTGTTCATTTTTATTAAATATTATGAACATTTGAATTTCCTTTCTAATCTCTTCTGTGACCCATTGGTAATTCAACAGCGTGTTGTTCAGCCTCCATGTGTTTGGGGACTTTCTTTGGTGGCTTTTGGTGTTGAGTTCTAATTTTATTCCCTTGTGGTCTGAGAGAATGCAGGGCATAACTTCAATGTTTCTGAATTTGGACAAATTTGGTTTGTGACCTAAATGTGGTCTATTTTGGAAAACGTTCCATGTGCTGCTGAGAAAATCATGTATTCTGATGATGATGGGTGAAATATTCAGTAGATCTAGTTGACCTATGCAGGTGTTTAGATCTGCGGTTTCTCTGTTGAGTTTTTGCCAAGTTGATCTATCTAGTGGGAATAGTGGTGTGTTAAAGTTCCCAACAATTAATGTCTGGATCTATGTGAGCTTTGAGGTAAAGTAGTGTTTCTTGGATAAATTTGGTGCTCAGTTGTTTGGTGAGTAGATATTTAAAATTGTAATATCCTCCTGAAGGAAAAATTCCTTAATTAGTATGTAGTGACCTTCTTTATCTCCTCTCACTAATTTTAATTTGAAGTCTATTTTATCTGATATTTGGATTGCAACTCCCGCCTGTTTACAGGGGCACTTTGCTTGGTAGATTTTTTTCCAGCCTTTCACTTTCAAAATATGTTTGTTTTTATTGGCAAGGTGTGACTCTTGAAGGCAGCAGATAGAAGTATCTTTCTTTTTAATCCAATTAGACAGTGTATGTTGCTTAATTGGAGAGTTAAATCCATTAATGCTGAGAGGTAGGACTGAGAGGTGTTTAGTTCCTGTCATGTTATCCACCTTCTTGGGGGCTGAGACAACTGGGTTCTTCCTATGGTTCTTGCATTCTCAGTTTGGGTTTGGTTTCTTGGCCTTTATTGCAGTCTTGTTGGTCTTCTATGTGTAGGACATCTTTTTTTTTTCTTTTGGTCGGTTGTGGGGCTTGAGCTCTGGGCTTGGGCGCTGTCCCTGCTCTCTTCAGCTCAAGGAGAGTGCTCTACCACTTGATCCACAGCACCACTTCTGATGTTCTAGTGGCTTTTATTGGAGATAAGAGTCTCAGAGACTTTCCTTCCCAGGCTGGCTTTGAACCTCAATCCTTAGATCTCAGGTTCCTGAGTAGCTAGGATTACAAGCATGAGCTGCCAGTGCCCAGCTGTGTAAGACATCTTTAAGTATCTTTTCTAGGGCTGGTTTGGTGGAAATACATAGTTTCAGTTTTTCTTTGCTAATGAAGGTTTTTATTTGACCTTCGTTTATGAAGGAGAGTTTAGCTGGGTAACATATTGTTGGTTGATATTTGTTTGTCTTTAGGGCATGGCATACATCATTCCAAGCTCTTCTTGCTTTAATTGTCTCTGCTGAGAAATCTGAGGTGATTCTAATTGGTTTCCCTTTATAGGTGATTGAACTTTTCTCCTTGAGATCTTTAATGATCCTTTCCTTGGTCCAAATTGATACTGTGTGGATTATAATGTGATGGTGGGATATCCTGTTCTGGTCTGGTCTATTTGGGGTTCTAAAAACTTCTCGTATCTAAATAGGCCTATCTTTTTGCATGTTTGTGAAGTTCTCCGCTAGGATCCTGTTAAATACATTTCCTAGACCATTAACTTCTGTCTCTAGGTTCTCCTCTACACTCATTATCCTCAGATTAGGCCTTCTGATGGTGTCTTCCAAATGTTAAATAGATCTATCATATTTCTTGGATTTGTCTTGGATAGTTGTATGTTCATTCTCTATATTATCTAGGCTGTCTTCAATCGCTGAGATTCGATCCTCTGCATGGTCTAACCTAGTTTGTTTTTTATTTCTTTTCCTTCTAATTGGTGGGCTTTGATGGCTTCAAATTCTTTGTTGGAGCTTTGTTTTAGATCTTGTATGAACTTCTTTACTCCCTTAATTTGGTGTTCAGTGTTTATTCTCATATCACTTAGTTGATTGGTTATTGTTTCCTTGGACTCCCTTTCCTTCTGTCGGGCTCCATCAGCATTCCCTTTGTGGTCTCCCTGGATTCCTTCAGCTCTCTGCTTATGGATTCCATGAATGCCTCTACTGATCTTTTTCTTTTCTCATCCCACTCATGCAATTCCTCTATTACTCTTTGCTTAGCTTTCTCACGCTCACACAATTTCTGTATTTCTCTTTGACTGTTCTCAGCCTGCTCACGAAATTCCTGTATTTTAAGAGATGTATCTTGCCCACACAAACAAATATACTGAAAGAACAAGGCTTGAATAAACTCTATCAAGAAAACAACCCCCATAAACAGGCCAGACCTGCAATCCTAATATCAGATAAAATAGACTTCAAATTAAAATTAGTGAGAAGAGTGAAAGAAGGACATTACATACTAATAAAGGACCTCTCCTACAGGAGGATATAATAATTTTATATATCTATACACCAAGTGCTGGAGCACCCACCTTCATCAAAGTCCTACCTACCCTAAAAACACACATAGATCCAAACACATTGATTGTTGGTCACTTTAACATATCACTGTCACCTCTGGATATATTAACCTGGCAAAAACTCAACAGTGAAACCTCAGAACTAAACAATTGCATAGACCAAGTAGACTTAACAGACATATACAGAATATTTCATCCAGCAGCATCAAAATATATGTTCTTCTTGGCAGCAATGAACCATTCTCCAAAATCACATGTTAACTCACAAAGCATATCAGTGAAAATTCAAAATTATTGAAATGATTTCCTGTATTCTCTCAGACCATAATGGAATAAAATTACAACTCAACAGTAAAAGTTATCATAGAAAATTCCGTAACTCATAGATACTGAACAATGAAGCACCACTGGGTCATTGAAGAGATCAAAATGGAAATCAAACATTTATAGTTCTTAGCAAAAATGAACACACAAAATAAAAGCTCCACTGAGGCACAGTAAAGGCTTAATGATGTACCTTAAGCTTCTTGAAAAAGAGCAGCAAGCCTAAGCCCAAACCTATCGATTGAAAAAAATAATTAAAATCAAGTCAAAATTAAATGAACTAGGGACCAAAAAATCCAAGGATCCAACCAAGGACCAACAAAACACTTTGTTTTTTGAAAAATTGACAAAATTGACAGCCCCTTAGCAAATCTGCCCCCCCACAAAAAGAGAACCCACCCAAACACCCATCAAAATTGCAACAAAATTCCTTAATGAAATAGAAGAAGCAATCCAAAAATTCATATGTAATAATAGAAGACCCTGAACAGCAAAAACAATCCTTAGCAAGAATAACAGTGCTGGAAGAATATCAATACCAAATTTCAAACTCTATTGTAAAGCCATAGTAATAAAAACAGCTTGGTACCTGCACATGAACAGGCTTGATGACCAATGGCATAGAATTGAAGACCCAGAAATGAGCCCACAGAAATGTAGACAGCTATTCTTTGATAAGGGAGCTAAAACACAGGATGGAAGAAAAACATATTCCTCAACAAATGGTGCTGGTAGAATTGGCTATTCACATGTAAAAACTGAAGTTAGAGCCTTATAAATCACCTTGAACCAGGATCAATTCCAAATGGACTGAAGAGCTCAATGTAAGATTAGATACTATGAAAATATTACAGGAAGGCATAGGGGAAACACTAGGGCTCCTTGGCACAGGTTGAAACTTCCTAAAAGAAGATCTAGAAACACAACATATTAAAGACTAGATAAATGGATTTGCATTAAATTGCAGAGTTTCTGCATGGCAATGGACCTAGCAGGATAAATAAAAAGCCCACAGATCAGGAGAAGATCTTCACTAGCTATACAACAGATGAGGACCTCATATGTAAAATATACTTGGAGCTCAAAAATTAAACCCCTCAAATAAATCCTGAAAGAAACACCAACCCTAATAAGTAGGCTACAGACTTCTCTAACAATGAAATAAGAATGGCCAATAGACACATAAAATGCAAAACAAAACAACATTGAAGTCAAGCACTGGTGTCTCATGCCTATAATCCTAGCTACTCAGAAGGCTGAGATCTGGGAATCATAGTTCAAAGCCAGCCTGGGCAGAAAAAGTCCCTTTGAGAATCTTATCTCTAATTAGCCACTCAAAACCTGGAAGGAGCTGGGCACTGGTGGCTCACTCCTGTAATCCTAGCTACTCAGGAGGCTGAGATCTGAGGATCACGGTTCAAAGCCAGCCCAGGCAAGAAAGTCCGTGAAACTCTTTTCTCCAATAAACCACCAGAAAACTGGAAGTGGCGCTATAGCTCAAGTTGTAGAGCAGGAGACTTGAGCTGAAGAGCTGAGGGAGAGCGCTCAGGCCCAGAGTTCAAGCCCCACGACTGACAAACAAAAATAAAAAAAGGAAAAACTGGATGTAGCTCTGTAGCTCAAGTGGTAGAGAGCTAGCCTTCAGCACCAAGAGGCTCAGGGACAGCTCCCAGGCCCTGAGTTCAAGTCCCACAACCAACAATAAAAAAAATTGAGATTCCACCTCACTCCAGTTGATGGGGATGTGGCCAAAGGGAACATTACTACATTGTTGGTATGAATGTAAACTTTTCAAACATCCTGGTAAACAGTATGGAATTTCCCCAAAAGACTCCCCTATGACCCAGCAATCTTACTCCCAGGCATTTACCTAAAAAGATACAAACAAGGCTACACTAAAGCTACCAGTTCAACCATGCTCATTGCACCATTATTTACCATAGCTAAGATATGCAACAAACCCAGATGCCCTTTAGTAGATGAATAGATCAAGCAAATGTGGTATATATACACAATGGAATTCTATGCTTCCATCAGAAAGAATGTCATTGCCTCATTCATAAGGAAATAGAAAGACTTGGAAAAAAGTTATATTAAGTGAAAGAAGCCATACCCAAAGATACATTGGCTACATGGTTTCCCTGGTTTGTAATAAATTGGATATCTCTAGGATATTCTTAGAAGAGGATCACAATAACTCAATAGCTATGTGCATTTGACCATATAAAATGATGTTTATCAGGGGCTGGGAAGGTGGCTCAGTGGTAGAGTGCTTGCTTTGCATGCATGAGGACCTGGGTTCAATTCCTCAGCACCACATAAGCAGAAAAAGCTGGAAGTGGCCCTGTGGCTCAAGTGGTAGATCTCTAGCCTTGAGTTGAAGAGCTCAGGGACAGCAACAAGGCCCAGAGTTTACGCTCCACAATCAGAAAAAAAAAAATGATGCTTAGCAAACTGAACTCCAGGAAATGGAAACAAGAAGTTATTTTTAGTGTACTGTTTTTAGTTATTTCTTTTTTCCTTCTTTTTTTATTCCTTTGGTTTATTCCATGTTGTCACTGGTTTTTATTTTAGTACCCTTTGTCTTGTATATGTTTATCTGATTTGGGGAAGTGAAAGGAAATCACAGAAATGGTGGGACAAAGGGTGAACCAACCCAACATTGATACTCACTAGACACTATGTTGGAAATGAACTTTACAACTTGGAGAGGGAGGGGAGGAGTAGGGGAAAAGCACAAGAAAATGTTAGAAAAGAAATATACTCATTACCTTACTTATATAACTGTAACCCTCTGTACCTAACCCGTACAATAAAATTTTTTAAAAAATCACCTTCCTGGTAGATAGTAGGTTCTCAGTAACTATCAGTGGGAATTCTGGAAAATATGGCATTCCATTCCAAAAGTTTAGAGACTCTAGTTTTATCTTCACTGAAGGAGCCCACAACCTTCTGTGTAAAGAAATCACTGGGATAACTTAATATTTAAATCATCTCAGATTTGACTTATTTAAATCAACAGACACTTGTCAGTTGCATGGATTCAGAAAGACAAAATATGGCTGGGTGCCGGTGGCTCACGCCTGTAATCCTAGCTACTTAGGAGGCTGATATCTGAGGATCACAGTTCAAAGTCAGCCTGGGCAGGAATGTCCATGAGACTCTTATAGGTAATTAACCACCAGAAAATGGGAAGTGTTGTTGTGGCTCATGTGATAGAGCACTCACCCGGAGCTGTAGAGTTCAGGGACAGTGCCGAGGCTCAGAGTTCAAGGCCCATGAGTGAAAAAAAAAAGAAAGAAAGACAGACAAAATATGATACTACTTTTAATTGTTGTATATGAATTTGAGATTTTAAGAGATCATATAGTAATATTAATTTATGCTGAAATACAGGTTTGTGGGCTAGGATTCCTAGTATATTAGGCCTATTAGAAATCTTGAACCTCCCTATTTGACGAATTAGCATTTAAGTCCAGATAGATGACTCAGTTTGATCCCTGCTAACATCACACTGCATAGGCACAATCTCTGACCTTCCAATTAGTGGGCTAGCATTTACTTCATTTTGCTACAATTATTGGAAAACTTCTGCAAATCATAAACAAATTCTTTTATGATATAATATTATCCAAAGAGCAGGAAAAAATGAACATTAATGACCTTATTGCTTAGTAGTTGTTATTTTCAAATGACTTAATTTTAATCAAATTTCTCTACTTCTCTACTTTTCAGAACTAAAAAAATGATATTATGAACTGTGGTATATTCACAAAATGAAATATCTTTAGTGATAAAAGAAATGAGCTATTGATCCATTAAAACATGAAGGAGCCTGGGACTGGTTATTTACTCCTATAATAATAGCTATCCAGGAGGCTGAGATCTGAGAGTAAAGGTTCAAAGCCAGCCAAGGCAGAAAAAGTCTTTATGATCCTAATTGCCAATTAACCAACAAAAACTGGAAGTAGAGGTGTGATTCAAGTGGTAGATTGCCAGATCGTGCCATAAAGCGCCAGTGTGAGAGTTAAAGACCCTGAATTGAAGCCCTAGTACCAACACACACACATACACACACACATACACACACACACACACACACACACACACACACACACACACACACACACCCTAAACCAACAAATGAAAAAATGGAGAAAACTCAAGTACATGTGGCTAAAGAAAAGGACTGTATCATATGTGGCTCCAACTATATGACAGAAAAGACAAGCTATGAAAAAGATAAAAGGTGAGTAGCCAGTGGGAGTTGAGATGGAGGGAAGAAGGAGAGATACTAGGTGGAGCACTGGAGTTTATTTTGGGTAGAATAAAAAAATTTTCTTTCTATGTATCACATACATTGCCAAAACCCATAGAATTCACACTCCCAGTGATGGACTGTAATGTGAATGATGGTCATTGGGAGATGAAGTATCTGTGTGTGATCTTGGTTGATGAATTGGTATTGGTGGCTGTGGATGTGGGGATCAAGTATTGGGGACTCTATACTTTCCAGTTTCTCAGTTTTGCTGTGGCCCAAAAATGTCCCAAGCGCAAAGTTGATTAATTTAAAATGAACAATTAACTAAATTGATTGAATAGAGAATGTTTCCTGTGCTTAGCATTTTTAATTTTGCTTGGAAAAGACAAGAAACAGTCTTGTGTGGTGAAACTTCTGGTTAAGCCATGGTCAATGTCTGTCATGGTGGATGTCTGTGACCCTCAAATTCATATGTTGCAATTCCAACCCAAGATGGGGCCTTGGGGAGAAGTAGTTCATAAGGGTCCAGTTCTCTTACATTTCTTTTCATCTTCTTTTTTAAACCAGCCCCCTCACTATGCAAAGATATAATATGATTTTAACTCCCAATTTAGAAGTAGAGTCTACAGGGCTGGGGTGTGGCTGAATGGTAGATCACTTGCCTAATATGTACAAAGCCCTGTATTTGATCCCATCATCAATAAATAAAATTACAAATATGAATTATAGACCAGCTTCCAAGTTTCTAAGCTACATCCTAACCTCTCAATATTTGCTACTTTTTATATTTGCTATTCCTTTTCTTTTTTTTATTTATTGTGAAAATACCATACAGAGGGGTTACAATTACATGGGCAAGGTAATGAGTACATTTCTTATCAAGCATTGTTGCCTCCTCCTTAGTCTTTGTTGCAAATAGCAGTGAAAACCTTTCTAGCACATAGAAAACATTTCTAGCACATCACAGGCCATTCTGAGGAGAACAAACCCACTCAGTTGACAGTAGAGGAAGGAAAGCAGGTTGAGTATGAAGGTTGGATGTCCATAGCCTGAAAGGAAGAAACTCACCGATAACTACCCAGTTCTAAACAAGAACCACCTGCCCCAACTACACACATTTTCTATTACCAGGCTCAGAGAGGGCTCTGTAGAGTTCACCCTCCCTCAGAAGACATTATTAACAGGTTTCTAAGAAAATGCATAGTTTCTTTCCTAATTAGACTCTTCTTAAGTACAGCCATGCACTACTTAACCTTTTGATTAACAAGGGAAAGTCTTTACACACAGTAGGTTAGTTGTGCAGTAGGTTACAGTGGGTAGGTTTGTGCATGTGATTGCCTAACATCAACACCGTGATACAGCTACTGAACAATACCTGCCTTACAGAGTGGCCACAACAGTGAAATGACAAACAGTTCTAGAAGGCATGGTTCACTGTGGGGTAATAGTGTAGTTAGATATAAAATACCTTTCCTTGACTTCTCAAAAAATAGAGTTGTGTTTCCTATAGTCCAGTAGCAACAACTTTCCTAAAATACTAGTCTGAATAGAGTGAAGACATAATGGCTACATAAAGCTTGATTCCTTGAATATAATTAATTCACATTAGACAAATAATTAAATCAATACCAGAAGGTGCTCAAAATGGTTGGTACAAGTTTTCAGGATCTTTCATCTCTGTTTACCAACTAAATATGTGTCAAAAGATAGTTTCTTCTAAACCCAGTCTGAAGAAACATTTTGTATTTACTATGCACATATTTTTTTTTCACTAGGACACATAATAATTTGCTCAGAAGGAGACCTTGAGAGGCAGAAATGTTCTAGGATGGATAGAATTAAATCTATGCAATTTTATCAAGGACTCAAGTAAGATTCAGCAAAAATAATTTATGTAACCAAGAATAATTATATAAACTACTATGCTGAGAAAACACTAAATTATTGCACAATAAATGTGATTACATGATAGTGGCCAAAAGGTATAGATGCCATTCTATCCTTGTCAGTAGATGAAATTTCAACTTCTTGTATAAAAGAACAGGGAATACTAATATCTAAATATTTAAAGAATTCATAGGAAGAAGGAAAAATTTTACTAGGAGCAAACCACTACCCACAGTTGGAATCCCTTTCTGCTTTTGTCTGAGGACACTTTTTGCCAATAAATACATTGTTTAGGATATTTATCAAATTAACAAACATTGTTTGGATCTATTCTGCAGCACTGAGTTATAACTGGAGGCAATTGTTAACTAAGAAAAATTTAATTCCTTCTTGTAGAATTCTCACCTATTTTGCAGAAAAACACAAAAATCAAGTACACAGACAAAAAGTAGGGAAGCAAATGTAAATGATGGCCAAATGAAGTTAATAAACAAGGACTAAAGCTCCTTTATTAAATGTGATAAGTTGGGCTGGGAAGATGGCTCAGTGGTAGAGCGCTTGCCTTGCATGCCTCTGAGGCCCTGGGTTCGATTCCTCAGCACCACATAACCAAAAAGAAAAAAAGCCGGAAGTGGCGCTGTGGCTCAAGTGGTAGAGCGCTAGCCTTGAGCTGAAGAGCTGAGGGACAATGCCCAGGCCCAGAGTTCAGGCCCCACAACCGGACCCAAAAAAAACAAACAAACAAACAAAACAAATAAATGTGATAAGTTGGCCTTTCCGAAGTGAAATAATCTTTAAAATAATCATTTTAAATTAAATCTTGGGTAGGTCTATGCATTTCTAGAAATCACCCCTCAGAGTATCCTGAAGGACAGAAAATGTCCAGTTCACATCTAATAAATCATTGAAGTAGGATAGAGAGATGAGAGTTCAGGCAAATTATATTATTTCTAATAAATATCAAAATAGCCAGACTCCCAAAGTTAAAGCTAGGAAGTAAACTAAAAAAGCAGATAAGCTTCCTTCCCCTTACACCTCTTTTTTAAGTTAAGTTGCAAGATTAGAGGACATCGGGGTGAGGACTTTCTAAATCTCTTATCCCTTAAAATGGCAAAAGTATGGGAGCTCTTAAGTGGTAGAGACAGGAAGAATGAAAAGCATGTCTGGCAGAAGGAAGATCAGAAGTTAACCTGGGTTTTATCCACTTGAAATTTGACTCAACTTGTATTGACTCCATTTGAAAAGTATAAAAACTATAGATAGGCTGGGAAGGGATGTGAAGGGTAAACAAAGGAGGAAGCTGCAATGCTTGGTAAGAAATGTATGCATTATCCTGCCCATGTAATTGTAACTCCTCTGTACAGTATGTTCACAAATAAAATTAAATTAAATTTAAAAAAAAACTATAGATAGATGCTGCCATTTTGAGTCTTAAACTTCCATTTCCTGCTGGGGGAACAGGAAATATCTATCTTCTTTCTCCATTTCTCCCTCCTTTAAGTCTGTTATACAAAAATATATCCTTGTTAAAACTTCTTAGGAGACTCTCCTCTTTGAGACACACCCTGAAATACTTCTGGTGAGTGGATATCAAGGTGCTGAGATTTTACAAGCGCAAAGGACTCAGAGCTTCTAGTCCAGAACAGGCAACTCTGAGCCACCAATCATGTGATAAGATAAGTAATCATGAAGGACAAAAAACATGCACATGTGATGGATGGCAAGTAGCATGGAAAGATGCACCGAGAGAAATATAACCAGAGGAGCCTGTTTGTACTAAGAGATCCAGCAATGCTTCTCTTAAACTGCCAAGATGACAAGAGTCAGAGATGAGAAGGCCAGACAGTCCCTGAGTCCCAGTGCTGGCTTCCTCACCACCGTGCCTCTAAAGATGCACAAGGTCAGGAATTCACGATGTCATGAAAGGGACAAAGCACTCAATCAGGAAGTGCCTATGTCGGTGGACTGAATCTAAGGAAGCCCCCACCCTGTGGATGGAGCTCACTATGAAGCCTTGGAGAGCAAGTTAGCACGGTAGGTCTCTGGGGATCCTGTCAGTGACTGCAGTCACCTCCCACATCAGGAAACACACAGCCAAAAGGCCATCAGAAGAGGGAGGAAACTGGCTTTGTTTGGGGTGGGGGGAGAGGCCTTTACTACATATTAGGCATCTATTCTAAAATATTGGTACTTATTGTTCCTTCTCACCAAGAATAAACTCTTGCTGAAGTTAGATAGCAAAGCCAAGATCACACATCTTGGTAAAACAGGGTAAAAAATCCATCTTTGTCTGACAGTAATGTCAGTTTGACCAGTTGCTTCCAGCAAAGTGGATTCAGAGCTCTAAGGAAATGGCAACAGTTCCTGGACACTGTGGCTTTGAAGTGAACTCTTGCCTGACATAAACATCTGGTAGAGACAAGCTTAAACATTTATTCCAGGAGTTTTCAATGTATGTGAAGAGACTTTTTGGATGTGGCCTGATGTGTACACAAATTTCTACATACAGACACATAACAATACAGCCCTTTAATGCTTACATTTGTGTATGTGCACATATACACATGTGCACATACACTTTTGTGCATGGTGTGCACATATACGTATGTGCACACCCATTTGTGCATTTGCACACATATATACTTATACACATAGTGTTATGCCTACACAGACATACATATGTGCACGTACACCCACATACCTTCATGCATACACACATATGGGCACACATAGACACATGTGCATGTGCTTTAATGCACACAATCATGCCTATATACTTATACTTATACATACATTTTTTTACTACTTTCTGTGACACCCCCAATTCCAGTTTGGTCCTAGCCCATCAGCTGGTTTCCAAGCCTGCGTATAGACAGTGTAGGAAAGTAGGTCACCATGGCTGGAAGAAGCATAAAAATAGAAAAATAAGAACATACTTTCACATTTTTATGGGTTAACTTATTATCTCATACTATACAACTCATTTTCTCAAAAATTTCATGCTTATCAAACTTAGTGATAACATTTCTAAGAATTTCCATACTGGGAAAGACTGTCACAGCTAACCTATCTCAATTTTCTTGTCATCCTGGCAGATCTGTCTCTACAGATTGATTTAGCTTATGAATGTTTTTCTTGGGACTTTATCCCTTACAAACTTATTGTCCTTGAGTTTATATAGCTGAGGACCAGAGGGGGGACTGTGCCTGTGATCTCTAGCCTATGGGGAACATTACAGTTCCATAAGCATAACTATCAAACCCTCTTATCCATGCCAAGGCCATGGAAGAAAAACAGATGCCAAGTAAAGCAAACCATCAGAGAGCAGGTCAGAGTTCTTAAAAATATAATATTTCACTGCAAAAGTGGAGAGAATCTTATGGAAGAATTTCTTGAAAAACAGGACAAAAAAGGCAACAAAAACACAAGACAGAAGCTGGGAACAGTGGCACATGCCTGCAATTCCAGCACTGGGGAAGCTTGAGACAGGAAGTTACAAGTATGAGACCACCCTGGACCATCTACATAGTGAGATTCTGAGATGGGAAAGGTTGATCAATGGGAATGTAGTCACAATCAAATGGGGGAAAGAAGCTCTAGTATGTTGTTGCCTAGGGAACTGGAGGTGACAACTGTGTCTTTTTTGGTTTGTTTGTTTTGTCGGTTGTGGGGCTTGAACTCTGGGCCTGGACAGTGTCCCTGAGCTCTTCAGCTCAAGGAGAGCACTCTACCACTTAAGCTACAGTGCCACTTCTGATTTTCTGGTGGGTAATTGGAGATAAGAGTCTCAAGGACTTTCCTGCCTGGACTGACTTTGAACTGCAATCCTCAGATCTCAGCCTCCTGAGTAGCTAGGATTACAGGCGTGAGCCACCAGAGCCTGGCTTCAACTGTGCCTTTTTAAAAGCTAGAAGAAAGGATTTTGGACGTATACATCAAACATAACATGGTACCCCATTTATATGTATAAGAAATATAAGTTTAAATACAAAAATTTAAAACTAAGGAAATGTACTAAGGAAATAATTCATAAAAAATGTCCTAGAGTTAGAGATCAAATGTTTTTGAGTTTAGAAACTTGTCAAATATCAAGAAAAATAAATTTAAAACTGAAATCTCAGCATGCAAGTATGAAGGTCATTGAGGATAAAGATCTTATAAAGCATAGGAAGAATAAGAACAGTTTTTAAACATAAACTATTGCCACAACTCTCTGGAGAATGCTTGTAAATCTTAGCTACTTGAGAAGCTGAGATTTGGAGGACTATTATTTGAATCTAGTTTGAGCAGAAGAACCCATATTACTTCTTATCCAATCAAGCAGCAAAAAGCTACACTGTGGACATGGCTCAAGTTGTAGAGTCTCAATCAAACAAGTGGGAACCTTGGAGTTTGAATCTATCTACTGCCAAAACAAAGCATAATATAGAGAATAAAATGAAGACTATTAATCTTCTCCACAGCTTAAACTAACATTACCATAAACATTTTGAAAGCAATGATGTTTATGCTAGTATTCTGCACATAGCCAAAGCTATGAATCAGGCTTGATGATAGAATAAAGACAATTTTATACAAACATCATGCTAAAAATGTGTAGTGTTGTTCTTTCTATAAGACTGAAGAAGGACCAATCAGACTTTTATTTTGGCTTTTTTGTGCAGTTTCCTTTTGTGTAAGAGGAAATAGTCCTGTGAAACATAATTTTTCTTTTCAAAAATTATAAATATCATGAGACTAAATAAAATCAAGAATAAATGAAGATGTAACTAATTTGTGGGAAAATAATTTTGGGAAAATAAAATGAAACAATGAAGAGAGAAAACAGTGGAGGGATTCACAGACTTCATCATTTTAAAATAATTTTAGATGATAATAATATATTTACTCACCAGGGACTTACAGAGTAATGAGGCATTATGACAAAGGAAATCTAAGCTAGAAAGACAACACCCCAATCCCAATGCCTGAAACCAAGTGCCAAGTGCAAATTAAGAACAGGAATGGATTAGCAGTAAAAATAAAATTATAATAATACACTAATAAAACCACCAGCATTTCCACTCTTAAACTTCAAAAGCATCAGTGTGTAAAGTTTTCATAAGCATTAAGTACTGTGGCATTATGGCAGCTGATTTATTCACTGAGATGTCTAATAGTGGCTAATAGGCAGGTAGCCCATACAATGTGGCTACACTGAATCATAATCCAGACAAAACAAATTGTGGAAATGGAAATTTCTACACCAGACTCAGAATGGCACTCGATTTTATGTTTATGAATTATGTAGTTTTGGAATTTTTCATTTAAAATGTTCATACTAGTTAATCATAGATAACCAAAATTCCAAACTATAGGTAAATTGGGACAATTTTATTCTCACCTAAAATAGCTCCTGAGCCCTTCCTGTGCCCTAAGGGCTGTTTTAGATCTCCTACATGTTCTCATCCATTCCATTTTCCCAGTTACCCAATGAGTAGTTCTTACCTGTGGCACTCACAATCAACCTAAGGCAGATAAAGCCACATGTCCAGGGTCACCAAGCTGGGAAGGAATGGTCTCAGGATTTTATCCCAGGCAGTCTGGCTTCACTGTTGTTTTTACTTCTACTCTGAATTGCACTCAAGTCAGCTAGCATAGCCAGCAAGCATTAGATTATGTCAAAAAAACAGAAACAGGAAGTTATTTCTTGAAGTTATTTCTTAAGGATCTCATTTAGGAATATGGAAGTAAATAAGAAAGGCAGCAGTAGTCCAGCTAGACTGTGCATCTGAGGACATCGAATGGGGGTGGGGAGAATGTGGTCAAGGGAAGCGGCTTCATGTTCAAGGCCTCTTTAGTCTAAGTTGAGTGCTTGTATTACTTTGATTATAGTGAAAATTAATCATTTAATAAGAGAGTTTGCAGCCAGGATTTAGAAACCTCACATCCAAGGTTTAATGCTTATTATAAGTCGCTGTGACTGAAACTACTGTGCTTACATTTATTCACACAGAGAACTATCACAAGGTATTTCCCATGTGTACCTACCCGTGATTCTATCATAACCTGGTGATATGAGAGGAGTTTGTGGGATTATACGAGAGTCATGGGGTTTAAATAGATGACATCATGTCTTTGGACAAATCTAAATGTTTACAATTATCACAAACATCAAACCACCATAGTGGGATATGGTAGTCTTCTCTAATCCTCCTGCCCACTATGGAAGTCCCATTTCCCTAACCACAGGTTTGGGCAAGCTGCAGTC
The DNA here is from genome assembly GCF_024711535.1 of Dipodomys merriami. NCBI lineage: Eukaryota > Metazoa > Chordata > Mammalia > Rodentia > Heteromyidae > Dipodomys > Dipodomys merriami. The sequence goes on along the minus strand of NW_027202493.1, from coordinate 3,780,811 downwards.
AAAGGCAAGATTACAGCAAGATGAATCCTCAAACTTATCTCAAAGTGGCAATTCTTTAGTTCTTGAGCTGAATACCAAACTAAAATTAGACTCTGCTTTGAAATATGCACCAAAGAACTATTTTGGGTGAAGAAATCCAGTTGAGAGTATTATTCATGTTTGAAACATGAATCATAGAGTTAATAACCTGCTGATTATTTGGGGAAAAATAAACAAGATTTATGGCTACTTGAATTTTTTAAAAAACCTTCAGACAGAATAAAAGAGATTTCTCTTAGGGTCTTACATCTGATTTTTAAAGTCTTTTATGTAATGCACTTCAAGCATTATTTCTAAGCATGAAGAATAAACAACAAGGTAGAAAACATATGTTCTTATGGAGTAGGCTCTGTTAAACACATTGTAAAAGGAACCCTAAGGAACAGTAATGATTCGTAGGCAGTTAACTCAGAATTATTTAAATGTCTAGGATTAGAGCTGAAACTAAAAAGGAATATTGGTTGTAGGATATCAATTTTCTTTTAAACTATAGGAAAATGACAATATAACTGAAGGAAAGAAAGAGGAACTGCTAGGTAGATAGGGGAAAAAAGTGGTGGGCATAGCACATGCAGATAACACGTGTTCCATCAGGGTGCTTCTGGTTCCATAGTGCTGTGGTTTCTCACAGGCTTCTTTTTCCCATAGTGCCCTGGGCTCCCTTTCAACCAAAGAATACAGCCAGGGTGGCACACATACACAGCTCCATTTCTGGCAGAGTACAAGGGAGAAGGTGGGGAGGAGCACTGTACTAACCGTACTACAAAATCTGACCTGTGTTAGGCCCCATTGAGCCATCTTCTGGGGCCTCTCAGGAGAGTCTTTCCTTTTGCTGATTTCCATTTGCTTTCAAATAAACTTTCTCTGCTTTAAACATGTTCTTTTACGCCTGTAATCCTAGCTACTCAGGAGGCTGAGATCTGAGGATCGCAGTTCAAAGCCAGCCCGGGCAAGAAAGTCCATGAGACTCTTATCTCCAATAAACGACCAGAAAATCAGAAGTGGCCCTGTAGTTCAAGTGGTAGAGCGCTAGCCTTGAGCTGAAATGCTGAGGGACAGCGTTCAGGCCCAGAGTTCAAGCCCCACGACCGACAAAAAAAAAAAACCAAAAAACATGTTCTTGTCTTTTAATTCCTTAATGGGCAGAAAAAAAATGAATCTGTAACTCAATTGCATCATAACAGATTTTTTAAAAAGTAGCTAGGACAAATCCAGGAACATCCAAAATTATTTGAAATGACCAAAAATGTAATAGTAATGGCTCTTAAAGGGACAGCCTACCTTCTTACCACCTAAGGAAATGAGGTTATAGAGATGTTTACATTGCCTAGGTATGAGTGACAAAGTCAGGCTCAAAACCCAGGTTTTCTGCTGCTGTTTGATTACTCAAAAGATACATTGTGGAGGGCATATTTACAGAGTTGTATTTGTATATGTAGGTAAAGTAAGGAAACACCTGGCCTGTAGTAGGCCTCCTGGATATTAAGAACTCTGTATAGTGGGCTGGGAAGTTGGCTTAGTGGTAGAGTGCTTGCTTCGCATGAATGAAGCCCTGGGTTCAATTCCTCAGCATCACATAAACAGAAAAAAAGCCAGAAGTTGTGCTGTGGCTCAAGTGGTAGAGCGCTAGCTAGCCTTGAGCTGCAGAGCTCAGGGACAGAGCCCAGGCCTAGAGTTCAGCCCCCACAACCGACAAAAAAAAAATAACTCTGTATGTAGTGTAAAGCTGAAGAGGGTGAGCCAGAAAGCCATGGGAAGAATTTCCAAGAAACTGAGTAAATGGGCATTGGAGGAAAATGACATGAACTTAACAACTTCAATAATTTGTGGAGATTCATTTTTCTTATAAACAAGAATGAAATTTTATACCTAACTTTCAAAAAAATTTTCTTAATGAGGAAAGAATTTCTTGGATGAAAGATCTCACTGAGCATTACTATGAGAGTTTTTTTAGGGTGCTGATCCTGGGGCTTGAACTCAAGGTTTGGGCACTGTCCCTGAGCTTTTTTGCTCATGATTAGTACTCTACTACTTGAGCCACAGCTCAATAATTTCTGGTAATTTATGGTAATTAATTGGAGATAAGGATCTCATGGACTTTCCTGCTCAGGCTGACTTGGAACTACAATTCTTAGATTTCAGCCTCCATAGTAGCTAGGATTAAAGAGTTGTTTACCTCTTGTGACCAGCATTATTATGATTTTGGTTGAATAAATTGTGAGAGGAAACTCAAAATATCAGGCAAATCACAACTATTTAAATACTTAATGATTAATTATTCCCTAAATCTATCTGAAATCTTAAAATATTTATGTTACAAAAATGACTTCTTACCTTTTGTAAAGTCCCAAATAATGAATGTTTTAGGGTTTTGGTGTTTCAGTTGCTCAACTATGTCACAGTTTAAAAGCTGATACAGATAATCCGTAGTCAATGAGCATGGCTGTACTTTAATAAAATTTATTTATAAGACCAAAGGCTGACGCAATTGTCAATCTTTTATCCAAAGTGATTTAAAATCATGTTTCACAACCTCAAATAATTGATATTTTGCCCAGATGTTTTGTTGTTGTTGTTATATAGAACTGTTTTAAGCACACATTTGCCTAGAATCCACTAAATGCCAAAAACATTCCATTTTCCAACTTCTACAGTTGTGACAAACCTAAATGTCTCTAAACTTTGCCAGATGTCTCTTGGGAGACCAAACCAGCCTCATTGAAGGCCACTGATTTCCATTACTGAAACTATGAAACATGTGTGTTGAGGTGTTGAGGTGTTGCAGTACAGCATGGATATACATAGGTCAGTGACTTGGGGAACTTTGTCCAGCTCTGGACATTCTCAATTTATCTGAGGTTCTGGGACATGTGCAGTGAGCAAGTCTCACTTATGACTGAGAAACACGACTTTGCCTCATCTGTGTATGGTAACTTCTACAAACACAAGATTCATAGCAACAGTGTAATGTTTATGTTATATAAACTGACTCTCAGCTATTTGTAACTAAGATATTTGACTGCTAAGTTTAATAATAGAATCAATCACTTCTAAAAATCTAAGGATTACCTTAGGCATGTTTTCTGTAGATGAACATTTTAGGCAGTCTAGTTTCGCAATAAAATTTGTGATGGAACACTGATGGAATATTTCCAAATCTGTTATCATTGATCCTCTGCAGAATCTGATTGATTGTTTATCATGTTTAAAAACCAGGAGCATGCTGGGTGCTGGTGACTCATACCTGAATCCTAGCTACTCAGAAGGAGACTATAAAACATGGAGGGAGAGAAAGAAAGTCAAAGTTATATAGTAAACTTTCTGATGCTAAGTCAGTTAAAGGTTGGTAATTTGTACTTGGAAATGATATCCAGAATAATTTCTACATAACTTTAATATGCAAAATTCACAAGGCAAAACGAATACCATAATATCTCTGGCCAACTTTGAATCTATTGTAAGGGACAAAAAGGTGCTCATATTTTGTAGCTAACAAGAAAATGTTAGGTTGTCACATTTGAAGGTGATTTTGCACCAGATGTACCATAGCTTGGTACAGAAAGGCCACTTCATCCCTCTTTTTGAAATTAAGCTTAGCGTTTTAACAATTTTGGTGCTCTAAAAGGTCTCCAGAAAAGAAAACCCAAAAGCTTTGTTCCCTTTCTCTTAAAAATGTTCTTTCATAATAAATCTTTACACATTTCATTGTAGGACTCAGAACCTTCAATTCCCTAAGTAAATAAATTAGACATAATTCAATACTTGATTCTAAGATTTGCAGTTCTGTTCCTTACAGATTCTCAGGTGTGAGTTCCATAATTGAGCTCAAGTGAACAGTGCCATTTATCCTGATCTGGATGGATAATGGGTCCTAAGAGGGCAGGAGCATTCAATTCCTGCAGCTGGAGGAGAGAGAGCAATCCCTCTGAATTTCCATCCCCTGCTGCTTTCCCTGTTTCTTCATTTCTAGAAAATCATGCTGCCATGATTTTTAAGTCAGGATCCATTTTAACCAGACAAATAACCTATTTTTTATGCTACTAGCAATTAGAGGAAGAGAGGAGGAGAGAATACACTCAGCATGTCCTCTATAGACAAATTCTCTGCAGTGGGGCTGATATACATTATGCAGAGCCTCCAGCTCAAGTAGGAGGGCAGAACTGCTATTATGTGGCACTATTGAGACTCTTAAGAAACTCTTATGACCCGTATTTGTTTTTCTGGAGAATTGTATTCCTTACATGTGAAGCCATAACCCTCTCGATGATTGCCCTGCTAGGGATATGACCTCAGATATGTAGAGATTCATCTCCCCCTAAAGAGTGCTACATGAAGAAAACCTTGTTTTGTGACCAAAGGCCTGGTAATAGGGATGAAGTTATTTTTAGCTGTGTAAATTATGACTAGTTATACAACCTGCCTCTTTGCAGTCATTAATAAGAAAGAACTCATAATTAGAGCCAGGTGCAAAGATTAGCAAAGACATTTCTTGTTAGGCTGGTTGTATAATTTTCTTTTTCAAAACAATCCTCGTGGAGAAATCACTTCAGGAAATTCCTCCTCCTTGTGTAAGGGCTCTGTGGAGAAGTACCTGGTTGACACTGTAACTCTTATTCATTCAGGCTGACTTGAGGGGAGTCTGTAGAAGCTGTCTCCAATGAACCACTAAGCTGGAACTTTTTGACAGTTTCTTCTCAACCCATAAACACAGAAAGACAAGGACAAAGTGACAATGTATCCTCAAATCTATCTATAACAGAAAGTGCCCAACCTACAGCAACTTGTACACACAGTATTCACATCTATAAATGCATCTGTACCTGTGTGTGTGTGTGTGTGTGTGTGTGTGTGTGTGTATGACTGTGTATTTGTGTGTCTGGAGGGAAGGAGAAAAAGACATTTTTCATCTAGTAAAATACTTCATTGTTTTTTATTAGTGTTTCAGCAATCATGCTGCTTGCATTTTTGGACAGCCCCTGCTCAACAAATTACTTAGAAGACAGGTTCTTGTTCTCTCTTTCTGTCTTCATTTCTCTCTCTTTTCCTATCTCTTTCTTTTTTTTCTCTCTCACCCTTCCTTCCTCTGTTTTTCTTTCTTCATACCTTCTTCCCTCCCTCCCCCTCTCTCCCTTCTTTCCTTTCTTTCCCTCCCTCCCTCCTTCCCCTTCTCCCTCCCTCCCTCCCTCCCTCCCTCCCTCCCTCCCTCCCTCCCTTCCTTCCTCCCTTCCTTCCTTCCTTCCTTCCTTCCTTCCTTCCTTCCTTCCTTCCTTCCTTCCTTCCTTCCTTTTTTAATGTGCTGTACTGGGGCTTGAACCAGTATTATCTTACATGCTGTCCCACTTAAGGGTGGAACTATACCACCTCTGGCTTTTTGCTGGTTATTTGGAAATAAGTCTCTTCAATTTGTTTGCCTAGGCTGATCTGAACTGTGATCCTATCTCTCAGCCTCCTGAGTAGTTAGGATTATAGCCACTAGAACCTGCCTAGAAAAAGGCTTCCTGTGATGGAAGAACAAGAAAGGAAGAGATGAATGCAATTCAGGCACAAGTTCTACTCTTCATCTCATAGTAGACTTGGCCTGAGTGCCCCACAGGAAAAAGGAGGTCACTGATGCTACTTGGTCCTACCTATTAGACAAGAAGATAAAGTGAGGCTAGAAAAATATGTTTAAAACTGTCCTCTCCTTCTCAAGGGTAAGCATGGACCACTCTGAAGCCTGGACACTCAAACAAAACCTAGAGTCAGAAAGGACAGGGATGAAGCAAGTCCTTCCATAAACTATGTTCTCAGCAATAGTTTGATTCTCTTTTTGATTGATTGTCTGCAGTTGATCAATATGCATCAATGCCTGCCTAGAATCTTCTATCTGGTCTCCCTGCCTTCAGTCTTATACCATTCAAGCCAACGTTCAATGACCTCTCTAAAACGTTCCTCTTCCTGACCATTCTCTTCCTTACACAAATGCATCCCCTTCAGCACAATCTGGTGAGACTCCCACAGAGCTTCCTACTTCGCTCACACCCGAGTCTCTGGCTCACCTCTCCCTTCCCTTCCTTGAACTTCAACAATACCAGGTGAGATCAGTTCCCTGAATGCACGGTACCACTGTTGCCCCTGTGCGGCAGTGGCGCTTTTCCTCTGGCTTGTGCCCTTCTTCCCTGAGGGTATTGTGCCGGTCATCTTTCTTTTCCTGATACCACCAAGGTATCCTCGGGAGGCTCCTGGGTCCAGGCAGGCAAACCCATTGCTCTTCCTTCCTCTGATAGACATACATTTTTCTTCATTCTTATTTGCATATGTGTCTTCTTTCCTAACTAGACCCTAATAACCTTGAAATCATGGAGCACACTAGTTCAGTTGTGATTACAAGTGAACCCATGCCATGCCTGACATATGACAAAGGCTTAATGTGTGTGGAGAGAATGAATGAATGAATAACAAATGAATATATGACTGAATAAATAAAAGAAGGGAGGGATAAAAGACAAAGCTTATTCCTAAGTGGAATTATCTCCTTGCTCCTAAATTCTTTTACCTGATTGTTTTAATTGTTTCTGTATGTTTCCCCAGTCCTGGGACATAATTAGTGTTTGTTATATATTTTATCTCTAAATTATTTTTCTATACCCCAAACAACTAATGCCAGTGCATTCAGTGACTTTCTCCAAAAAAAATTACCTTTTTAATGGAAGTGTGGCTTGAACTCAGGACATTGTGCTCTCCTTTGACTTTGTTGTTCAAGCCTGGAACTCCACTACTTGAGTCATAGCAACATTTCCAACTTTTTGCTAGTTAAATGGAAATAAGAATGTCATGGACTTGTGCTCGCTTCAGCAGCACATATACTAAAATTGGAATGATACAGAGAAGATTAGCATGGCCCCTGTGCAAGAATGACACACAAATTCGTGAAACGTTCCATATTAAAAATAAAAAAGAATGTCATGGACTTTCCTGGCCAGGGTGGCCTTGAGTCATTATATTTAAATCTCAGCTACCTGGGTGCTAGGATTATAGGTGTGAGCCACCAGTGCCTGGCAGAAAATTACCCCCTATGTCCTTTCTTTCCTATTCGTGGACAGTCTCCAAGTTGCTCACAAGGTTATTGACAGCATTTTATTCAGAAAATTTTCCTTTGCCTAGACAGGATACAAGATTCCCAGCACTTAGCATAGGAGAAACACAGGATGAGGAACATTGTAGGTAAGAGAATATTTTACATGAAACAAAGGCAAGAGCAAATTCAAGAGTAGTGTGCTGACTACCTGCACAGATCCAGGGGCCTAAGTCAGGATGAATGGGGTATGATCCCACATTACAGTGTCTACTCCTTAATCAAATCTTCATTCCAGTGATGTTTTATTTCTGCATTTATAGACACTTTAATAATAGAGAAAACTCAAAGAAAGTAATTATCGGGTCCTTCAGCCTACTATTCTATCGAGCCAAACAAAACCAAATGAAACAAAACATATGACAACAACAACAAAAACCTATCTGGGAACAGTTAAACCAACACACTAATCAAAGAAGATTGAGTAATGTCTTCATGTATTTATAGAAGTAACAAAGCCACCAAAACTGAGTCATCACAAGATGTATGAGTAATATAGCTGTGAAGAAAATTCATAGAAATATTTAGACATTAAATTGAGGGTGTCTATGTACTCCCTGATGATTACAAAAATATGTGTCTTCAACCTCACCAAGTCCCTTCTCAATCTCTCAGTAAGGCAAATATAAATCACATCCATTTGATAGCCAAATCCAAAATTATTTCACCATGACTTAATAAAACCATTACAGTTCAAGGACTCTGTAAACTATTAAAGTTGGAAAGGGTCATAGAAATCACCTAACCCAACCTCTGATTCATGAAGAAGATGGTTAATTATCTAAAGTCGTGCAATGAAGGAAAGGAATTAATTTCAGATCTTCTAAATCTTAAGTTAGGATCTTTCCTTCTAAATCTAATGTACACACCAAACACATGAAATGAGAAGCAGAATGTTCAGTTTATACACACTCAATTACAAATAACTATGTACTACCTAATAAAATTTAATTCTATTTGTTTACTAAATAAAAGAGAAAGAACAAAAGTTTTGTAAGAATATTCCCATTAGAAACAAGCTCATTATTATTATTATTATATATTATTATATAATTATTATTTCATTATTTTTTGATGAGAGGGAGGAGTTAAGGGGACAGTCTCTCTCTGTAGCCTTGAACACCTTCTATTTCAGGCTACAAAATGCTAGTATTATAAACATGTGCCATCAACCCATCATCTACATACTTCTTGACCCTTTATATAGTTCATATCTTAATTTTTAGTTTTAGTATACAGTTTTTTTTATTTAAGAAGGCCAAAAGATGAGTGAATGTTTCTGTTAGTCAATGGTTCTAGAAGGCTTATGGAAGTGAGCTCCTCTAAAATGAAGGCTTTGTCTCCTTTCTGTGACTGGGTTGGAAAGAGCTCCCTCTTGTGTTCATGTAGTGGAATAGATTCTCTGCCTCACAAACTGCCCGCCTTGCTCAAGTCCTGGTGCTCCTCCCTAGAGAGCAATTGGGCACCTGAAACTTGAAATTACCATCTTATGGCTCACTTCTTCCCATACTACATGGTTTTCCAATGACAAATCTCACCTCAAATGGGAGAGTGAATCTTTATATCTTATTCTCTTCATTGTTTGCTATATTTAGCATTCTTTGTCACCTCCCTATTGCAGAATCTGCAACTGAAGGGGAAAAAAAAACAACAGTACTTTTCTCATACATAGAACATGGGATTTATGAGTTTTTCAGGAGCAGGACCAGTTCAAAGCTGGATCTATGACTTCTTTTTGGTCCAATATAAATTAATTCATTAACTAATGTGTTAATATAAGCAATATATCTTTGAGGGGCTTCTGATATTCATGAGGCAGATTGTCAGTGATGTGAAGAAAGTATTCTTGCCTTCAAGGAACTTTATATTAAAAGACAGAAGATATGGCCACAAGTGACATATCACAGGTCATGTGTGGCACCCTCATGAAATGACATCCCAAACTGTAAGAGTTCAAAAGAAGCCAGGCACTAGTGGCTCATGCCTATAATCTAAAATGCTAAGAGGCTGAGATCTAGAGGGACTGAGGTTTGAGTCTAACCTGGGTAGAAAAGTCCCAGAGATTCCATTTCCAATTAATGAGCTAAAGTACCAGACTGGAGTCATGACTCAGTGCTAGTGCTTTTGTCATGAGCAAGAAAACTGAGCAAGAGTAGACTGAGTTTGTGCCACATGATCAACACACACACACACACACACACACACACACACACACACACATGTACACACGTGTACAAACATGAGTGCAGAAGGGAAAAATTTTCTGCAACTTTGGAGATCAGGGATCCCTGTGTGTCCCATGGTCTAGAATAATGCACAGGCTTGCTATCATTTGAGGTGGGGTTTGGGAAAGGATCCAATTACAAGCAAAAGGATGGATCTGGAAATGGGACACATTCTGGACTTGCTAGCACAGGGGTGTGTACAGAAAGGCCATTAATGGATGAGCCAGCAGTTTGGATGAGATAGGCCAGAATCTGCTGTAACAATGCCAACATTATTAAAATAGGAAACACTCATATTCTCATGGCAGAGGAGGCAATACTACAAGCTGGGTTTTATTTTTAGTACACGTTCTTCTAGTCATCTGCCTAAATACAATGAGAAAATGAACATAAAGTTCAAAGGACACTTTTCACTCCACAGTGGCATTTTGAACAGCGAGCCCAATGGCTTGACTATTGATCTGTCTGCCCTGAATTCTGCTTGCCTGTAACTTTTTGCAAGTGCCCTTTCCAAAGTAACAGAATTGTGAAGATAGACCAATTGCTCTTTTTTAGTGTTTGGAATCTCTTATAATGGAAATTCGGAGAAGAAAATTCTTTCCTCCTAATTTTACTTTGTGTGTGTGTGTGTGTGTGTGTGTGTGTGTGTGTGTGTGTGTGTGTGTGTGTGTGTGTGTGTGTGTGTGTGTGTGTGTGTGTGTGTGTGTGTGTCTGCCAGTACTGGGTCTTGAATTCAGGGTCTCATGCCCTCATTTGGCTGGTGCTCTACCACTTGAACCACAGGTCTACTTTTAGCTTTTTAATGGTTATTGGAGAGTAGAGTCTCATGGACTTTTCTGCCCTACCTGGTTTTGAACAAGGAACATCCTGGTCTCAGGATTACAGATGTAAGCCACTAGCACCTGGCTTCGAATTCATTTTTGAGTTCCCATTAAAATTAATTATACTCTCCCTTATAAATATTGCAAACTACCTATTACCAAAGACTTTTAATAAATAACTTACAGAGGAAATGGTCCATCACTGCTAATATCATGGTCATTTAATTACAATATTTTGCACTGACAAATGGAACATTTCCTCATGAGCCAGGGCAAGAAATGTCACCCTTCTCTGCCTGTCTGGTTTGCTTTTACTAGAGTGACACCTAAGCATCAAGCTCATTAATTTTTTAAACTGTGTTCCTTGACCATGTCTTCAGCATTCTGCACTAACTCCTAGAATAAATCATTTTTATAACAATCTAAGATAGTAAGATCACCTCGTTTAATACAAAAACCATAGAAGACCAAGTTGCAAAAGTATTCCATGGATTCAGCAATTTTCCCTGGGTCAGTAAGAAGCTCCGAAGAATCTGAGCATCCCATCTCACTCATTATACTGAAATCACAAACAACATGTTGGAGCTCCATAGCTCAAGGAGCACAGTGTGA